>NW_023494807.1:21149250-21556750 GCF_904425465.1 Colossoma macropomum
TGCGCTCATTTTCACTGCTATTATCGTGCAGATGCTGGCTAAAAATGACGTATGTAATGTGTAAAATGACATATATACTGTGTAAAATGACATTATGCTCGAATCCCGCACAAATAGCCCAGAGCCGCTAAGATGGAAACGCAGTTGCTCCTTCATAGGGTCTGTATTTCAATATCAGCCCACATGAGGCACGAGGAGGCAAAACCGATTCAAAGTCGTTTTGCAGAACAGCTGTGTTCACAGTGCATGAGTTAGTCTAATCACTGTTCAGGCCATTTAAAAGGCATTTCGTTTCTGTCCCCTCGGTGCTCTGATATTTATTTTAGCCGGAGGTTCACGTTTCAATACCCAGCAGCACATGAAAAATGGCAGTGGAGGCAGCGAATAGCCCGAAAGGTAAAAGTGCAGGTTCAAGGAACAGAACGGGCATCTAAAATATTGCTCGCAGACACAAACATAGAGAACTTCATCCATCTTCGTGATAACATATCAATAACTGTGATTACCGCTGGATTACGAAATTAAACAGACTCTGCCAATTAAAAGGCAGTTTGCAAACAGTCAGAGGACAAGCGGCCCCGCACCGGGGAACGACCCTGAGCGCACAGCCTTTCATCATATACACAACCCTTCATCTGTTTCTCACTTAAAAATAATATCAGCTGAAAGTGTAAAGCGGTTTCTATCGCTCTAGTTTTACACGCACACACAGGAGAGAGAGAGAGAGAGAGAGAGAGAGAGAGAGAGAGAGAGAGAGAAAGGAGGGAGTGAGAGGGAGAGAATCAGAGAGAGAGAGAGAAAGGAGTCAGAAGGAGAGAATAAAACAGACAGGCAGAGAGACACAGAGAGAAGGGAGAGGGAGAGAGTGAGAGAGAGAGGGAGGGGGAGGGGGAGATAGTGAGAGAGGGAGAAAATAAAATAGAGAGACAGAGAAAGAGGGGAAGAGAGCAAGAGAGAGAAAGGAGGGAGGAGGACAGAATGTGTGTGTGTGCGAGAGAGAGAAAGAAGACAGAGGGAGGGGGAGAGAAGGAGAGACAGAGAGAGAGAGACATAGAGATATAGAGAGGGGTGGGAGAGAGCGAAAAGGACGGAGAGGGAGAGAAGGAGAGTGAAAGAGGGAGAGAGAAAGGAGTCAGAAGGAGAGAATAAAATAGAGAGAAGGGGAGAGAATGAGAGGAGGCAGGGAGAGAGAGAAAGGAGACGGAGGGAGAGAGAGAGAGAGAGAGAGAGAGAGAGAGAGCAAAAGAGAGAAGGAAACATAAGGAGAAAATAAAATAGAGAGAGGAGAGAGAGAGAGAGAGAGAGAGAGAGAGAGAGAGAGAGGGAGAGAGAGAGAAAGGAGGGAGAAGGAGAGAATCAGAGAGAGAGAGAGCAAAAGAGACAGAGAGAAATGAGTCAGAATGAGAGAATAAAATAGAGAGTGAGACAGAAAAGGGGAGAGTAAGAGAGACATACTGAGAGAGACATACCGACAGACACAGAGGGGGGGGGGACAGAAAAAAAAGGGAGAGTAAGAGAGACATACTGAGAGAGACATACAGACAGACACAGAGAGAGAGAGAGTGAGAGAGAGAGAGAGAGAGAGAATATGCCACGTGTTACAGGTGAGCATTTAATTCTCCTGAAATGAATTGCGCCGAGAGGAAGACAAAGAAGCTAACATGTTGTTGGCATTGTAAAATGCCTGGAGGTAATGGCTTACTAAGGAAAACAGACATTATGTATTAAATTATCAGTATATTAGCGCCAACACTCACTCATTCCATTACAGACTATTGAGTCGCGAGCTCGGAGCCAGAGAAAGCTTGGCATGGGGGACTGAATTAAATAAATGCTCCATGAAATGGACTTAAAAGCGCAGGTCAATCGATGCTGAGACTAATATTGTTCTGTAAGAAAATTCCAACAACTGAAACAACAACGATGATTAAGAAACGACGAGGCTTAATATGAGGCCGATGAAATGCGGACAGGTGTCAGTAAAGGGCTCCTTTAAGCAGCCCTGCTTTGGCGTTTCCACACGAGGCTTCTGACAATCATCTCCGGATCTCAAAAACTATTTAAAGTAAGTACTTCTGTCAGATTTCATATAAAACAACGATCAGGGATTTATTAAATCATTTTAGTTATTCAGTGTAGGGCTTTTCCCCATCGGCGTTTTTGGAAGCAATCGTGTTTTAAACGCATTTAAATGCTTTTTCTCCAGACATACAGCGTGAATCCACTGTTCACAAACCAATCTAGTCCAAACCACTGAGAGTTTCTCAAATTTGGTTGACCGTCTGTGAATCTGAACTGAGCTGTTTATCTTTTCCCTCAGCGTTCTTCTGAAATCCTTTCTCATGACTGTAATACTACATAATGCCATAAAGATTAATCATGTTAAACACGTGGAGCCATGAAACTAAGAGCCTAACAGGATCCGGCACCCAGAGAGAGGAATACCTCGTTAGCCGTAGTTAAAAGTTCAGTTATATTGCGAATGAATGCGTTTAGCTGTAAATGCAGTTGTGAGGGACCCTACGAGCCCATTGAGCTGATCTTATTTGGTGCGAGATTTTTCATCACAAAGCTGCAGTGGTGCAACTGGGCTGGTCTGCAGTTTAAAGAGCATGAGACCACCAGTGAGGGTGGCACGTCACTGCGAAGTATAGTGCAACCCAGACTCAAAGAGGAATTCCACTGATTTGTCAAAATTGCTGCATAATTAAATGGGTAGGATGTACACAAAGTCAGTCAGAGTGGCTGGGTGTGAAATGCTTCATTCTAGAGAAACTGAGTCAACATTGCTCACAGTGGTGCTGATAGGAACCAGACGTCTGAAGAGTTTGATGCCTCTGAAGGTGCCTCATAGAAAGATATGAAGTGTTATGAAATGTTTGTGAATACGCTGCTTGGCGCCTGGAACATTGTTTTACAGCAGTTTTGAAATAAGGCTTTAATGCGCATGCGCGGCACTAAAGGCAAATCGTCCACAAAGAAAACTGAGTTTTTCAGATTTCCTTATTGTACCATCATCAGTATTACATATTAACTCAGATGACACCTGCAGGTTCACTGGTGGTTTTGGATAATACATTAAATGGCTACATTTGCATTATGGGCATTCTGACCCCTGGTTCCTATCACCACCACTGTAAAGAAATTCAAGTTCTTAAATTCCTCAAAAACGCATCATTACACATCAAACTGCCCCGGATGACTTTGTTTACATCTCAATGACTGAATTCTGCAGATAATTTGAAAGGTCGGTGGAATTCCCCTTTTAAACTCACGGACACTGCCTTTCTCCGACCGACTCTTCCTGGCTGGCCTGGTCAAATGAAGCTTTAAAATAGTAATGCAGCTACAGCTACAGATAAATGTGGAAACAGTGGTGGTCACGTGATCATCTGAGTAGGCCTTACGCTTTTATTTCCACTGTGTCTTGTTGTAGGCTAGTGCACTAATAAACAAATAAACTAAAGAAATTAACAACAAAGTGTCAACATCATATTTAACCAGTAGCTCACTTGCGCAGCCCTTACGCTCCCCGCCAATATGCAAATATTTCACATATGCACGTGTGATTCGCGTAGACACGGAGCTGATAATGTTTCATTCGCATTTACGTGACGGTTTATATTCCTGTAAGGAAGTGTGAACAGGCTACACAGTGCTGTGTTTGTAAGCGAGCAAAATATGCCAGAAAATCTGCGTTTGCTTGTGAAATAAATGAGTTCGCTCCTCATACATTTGCTGTAATTACGCTTTGCGCACATTAAGCGCTTCATAACTGTATTGCATTCACTCAAAGCTGTTTGACCCAAGAGATTAGAATAGGTTAGGCGTGAAATTGGACCGTGGGGAGAGTTCTGTTGAAAGGTAGGCCTAATGCTGTTCCCCTGTTTACACGCCCACTGTTCTTATACACACTTAAAAAAGATCTTTCTTCAAGGGTTCTTTAGTAAAGGAAATGGTTCTATTTAGAACCACGAGTTATATACAGAATGATATCCATGCTTACTGTTTTTGCATGGTGAAATGGTTCTAGATATAAATATTTTGAACCTTTTTGAAAAGGTTGACATCGTAACAATAGAAGACCCCCTTTGGTGCTATATAGAACCAATTTCCAAAAGGTTCCATATAGAACCATATGCAACACATTCCCCATTAATCACCATGCAAAGAATCATGTAAGCATGCAAATGGTTCCTTGATTGTTCATGGTTCTATATATTAAAGAACCCCTGAAGAACCACATTTTTTAAAGGATGTATACAATATGGTTGTATATAGAACCATATACACTCTGAAGAACCATTTCACCATGCAAAGAGCCATTTAAGCATGCATATGGTTCTTTGAGTGTTCATGATTCTCTATAGAATCAGTTCCTTTACTAAAGAACCTTTGAAGAACCATCTTTTTAAAGAGTGTATACAATATGGTTGCATATAGAACCATATACAATCTGAAGTACCATTTCGCCATGCAAAGAGACATTTAGGCAGGGAAATTGGTTCTTTATAAAACTCATGGTTCTAAATAGGACCATTACCTTTCCTAAAGAACCCTTACAGAACCATCTTACGTGTGTAGGGCTTTAGTCCACAGTCAGCGATAATGATTTCAAATATCATCGTCCACAGTTGAATTTCTCAAAAAGGGTGAAAAAACTAACAACAGAAACTAGGATATACCAGAAAGCCTCGATATGATTTGGATGCAGACTTGAGCCGTCATTTATGGCGCTACGTGCCAAAGGTTTTGAACATTTTAGATGGATTTTTATAGCATTTTCTCCAGCGAGGCTCGGCCTCTAATGCATGAGGCAGAATGTGCGTCTTTCTTCTTTCTGTCTACGCTCGGCTGTTGCCCTAAAAGCTGCAATGATCGATTTTCCTCTGTTTTCTCCTGCGCACGTGGTCCAGTAATCAGGGCCCCCTTCCCGCGCGATCGATCCATATTGATCCCTCGAGCCCAGTGCGCGCGGCGCTCGGGGAGGCGCGAGAGCCGCGCCAGAACGGGGGGACATCAGGAGGCGGAATGTGGGAATGAGCGAAACGCGCTACAGTCTCGCGCTCGATACCAAAAAACCGAGACGCAACTGGACAAAAGAGCTCTAAATATAGGTCAGAACACAGCCGCGATTCATTATGGGCTACAATTACAGCGCTGTTTTTGTGCACTTTTTTATCGTTTTACAGCAACGCGGTCTCCCCCCAATACGATTCACAGCGTTTTGGGAGCTTGTGGTCAAACTGTGCAGCTGGAACTAACGGCTTTACTGGCCATCTTTCTGTACAACACCATGCATTTCTATTGAGTGTGCAGCGTGCAATTATATATGCATGCTAGTGCTAGTTTATATACCCTGAGTGGACTTGCCTGATATGCACTACACCCTGTAGGGCATGTGTAAAATGAATGTGTGTGTGTGTGTATATACACACACACACACACACACACACACACACACACACACACACGCACACATATACATACATACATACATACATACTGGTGACATACCAGTGACAGGTTCATATCTTCATATCTACATTTTTTGCACCTTGATTAATGAAAAATAGACCTTTATTTCTAACAGTGTATAGTACTGTGCAAAAATCTGAGACCAACAACCATTTTTCAATTATTTTTCAGTCAAAAAGGCCATTAGGTTTGATTAAGTGCTTTTTTTTCATTGGCAGGGAAATGCGTTATCTTGATCACAGCTTCCGTTCTTTTCAACTTTTCAAAGAAATCTGCAAGCACATTTTTCCACACCTCCAAAGTTCAGTCTTAGAAATTGGTTGTATTTCCTGTCTCTTGCAATCCACATAATCCCAAACACATTCAGTGATGTTGAGGTCTGGACTCTGGTCCATTGTTCTGAGAGCACCAGAAGCTTTTGTTCTTCTTTTGTATCTTTCTCTCAGTAAGGGCTTCTTTACAGCTACACATCCTTTCAGATCCATAGTGCTGAGTTGTCTTCTAACAGTGGAAGGATGGACAGAAACACCTGTGGATTTTTTCAGATCTGAAGCAAGAGTGGGGCTTGATTTTCTCCTCTCTCACAAAGACGAATGTACTGTTTATCCGATGCAGACAGTTTTAGTGGTCTACCAGGTGTATGCTTATTAGGAATCTCATATTAACTATAACTTTTAATAATTTTTTGAAGTCCAGTTTTGGAGACTACAGTGTGTTCATTTATTACTTTCATTTATTTTTTATATATCACAGTTACACATATAAAGGCTGTGTAATTGTGTTTATTTGTATAATTGTATGAACAAAGAGCAAAGCAGGTGGAGATGTTTGTATTCAAATTGTCCATGTATGTAATGCTACAAAAGATGATATCCTAGACAGCACTGTGCATGTCTCTGTGTGTGAGTGTGTCTGTGTGTGTTGTGCAGACAGTTTAAGCCTGAGTGCGTATGTCTTTGCGTCACCGTGTGTGCATGTATGTGTGATGTGCGGTGGTATATGAAAATGATGGATGAGCGTGCAGTTGCTTTAGATGGCAGCAGTAAACAGATTTGACTGTGTAGGAGAAATCGATCGGCTCATGGCTCTCTGTAATTAGACATACAGCGCCAGGGCCTGGCTTTCACACTCTCAGCACAATCTCACTGGGGGAACCCTCACCGCAACACACACACACACACACACAGAAGCAGCAAAGCGTGAGTGCATGTGTGAGAGAGAAAGAGACAGAAAGAGGCTGAGAGAGAAAGAGGGTGATGGACATTTGTAAAAACGAGAGGGTTGAAATTATAGACAGAAAAAGGCAGGAAATATAGATCAGAGTTCAAGAGCAGACATGTTTGGGTCTTTTTATCTTTTATTCTTTTGTCCACGTTATAAAGGTTTTTTTAGTTCTAAGAAGAGTGTTGTGGACATTCTGTTGAGTAAACAGTAACAGAGTAACAGGGAGGTTTGTTGATAATTTTTTCTTTCAACCTCACTGCATGGAGCACTTTCATCATAAATGTGTATGTCCTATTGTATCCTATTATTAGCACTCTCTCTCCATATATATGTACACTGTCATTTTCCCAATGTGGTGTTTAGTTAATACGTATAATAAGAATAAATGTTTTTACATAATGGAAAACTACACACCATGTTGGGAACAGAAATGCTATTTTCATAATTTTGCCTTTGAATAAAATACATACATTTGGCCCATGCTGTTTGGTCTGTTTACAAGTATTAGTGCAGACTGCAGCGCAACTGCAGAAGCAACATAGGCCTTTTAATAGCAACAGTCCATTCAGACCAGACCTCCTTTAAAATTTCAAATATAACTTATTTAAAATATCCGATTTTGGCTTTTGATGGGTTGTTTGGGTATTAGTTTACCATAAAGCAAATGATGACAGTATACAGTCATCTGAACACCTCCGGTCAAATGAGCACATGCTCTACAGGGAAGAGGGAACACATTTAGTGCACAAGTTTTATTTATTTGCTGAATTTCATATTTTTTGCATATGCAGTTCACTTTAGAGGATGTTTTAACTCAGGTGACCAGGGGCACCCTAACTTTTGCATACGACTGTGTATCTTTATTGGCTGCTTCTTCCACTGCTGTAGTTTATAGGCAATCTGGCTTCGTCTGCAGCCATATGGTAGCCTCTTATATGTAGTGGTGGTCTGTATGGCTGAAGGTGAGCCTTAGCACATGAATGTAAATCCTCTGAATGACTGCAAACAGCTTGGAGAAGGAGAGCGGATTTTGCTTGAGGGTTCTCTGCTATGAGTCCCTGAGGATGGGCTCTTCCTATTAAAGACACACACACATACACACACACACACATTAGAAATATCCATGCATTTATCTTTAAAAGAAACATCTTGAAAAAATCATGTTTTTACAGTGAACTATGGTCATTTAATAAACAAAGGCAAGAACATAATATTTGATTTGATTAAAGCAGTGCTTCAGTGAAAAATCTGATTTACACAGTTTTCCTCTTACCCTTTGCTGTTCAACCGTGTGTGTCTGAAGTTTGCACCTTTTGTTTTGCAGTGGGGTTACGAGGATAGCATAGCTGACAAATAATGGGACGCTTATGTGGTTATTGATATGTGCAAGACTTATGTGATTTTCGACACTGTATGACATACTGCTATCAAGAAAAAAGCAAAGTATGCTGCACAGCTAAAAACAGTAGTAACAACTAACTGGAAGTCTGAATCTCTGAAGAGATGGGTATACTGTACCCCAATATGTGTGTACCTGTCCACAGATGGAGCACATACCATTGCCTCACATACTTTATAACTAAATAACCTAAAATACAATACACTACAGTACAGTGGTATGCAAAGTTTTATGCACTCCTGATCAGATGACATGTTTTGTTGGTTTTCTAAGTGAAAATAAGTTAATACTTTCTCTACAGAGAACACACGTCTGCTGATTTTAACATATTGAAAAAAAAAGTCAAACATGGTCTGAGCAAAAGTTATGGCACATTTTATGTTTTATGTCTTATTTTATTTTATATCTGGTATGTTAAACAAATGTTAAGCAAATAAATATAAATTATTCACAAAAATATATCACATTTAAGTTTTTAGTTCTCTGTAGAGGATCTGTAGGTAATAAAACGGCAATAAAAAAGAACAGTAGAAAACATTGCAACACATAAAGGATGTGAATCGTGATTTGACAAATGTGAAGTATTTGATCTCCATGCTAACAGTCAAATCAAAGCCAAACGCAAAATACACAGTCATAAACATATCTCTGGCCATGTTTAGGTGGGTATACGGGACATCAGTGTCCTTAGAGGTATATACACACTAGCAAGTCTGTTTGAAAGTACCCAACACAATGCAGTGTGAGGCAAATGTGTGGTGATTTAGATTAAGGCCAAAGTTGTGTACATTTTATTTTTCCTTCATTTACCATCTTATTTGGCCAATTCTACTTCCGATCCTATAAGCCTTCACTCTATAGTTTCTTGATTAGTATTTCAGTTTTCTCTTTTGTCTTTGTTTATGCTACGCCCAGCACCATGAGTGGAAAATGTGCTATATGTATCATATGTATCATTCATTTTGACTGAGTCTATCTGACTCTCTCTTTCTTTTTGTCTCTACTGGCCGTGCAGCTTGTAAGAGAAAGGAGCAGGAGCAGCACAAGGACCGCAACCTGGCGCCCAAGAAGCAGCGGCTAGTCTTCACCGACCTGCAGCGGCGCACGCTCATCGCCATCTTTAAGGAGAACAAGCGGCCGAGCAAGGAGATGCAGATCACCATCTCGCAGCAGCTGGGCCTGGAGCTCTCCACTGTCAGCAACTTCTTCATGAACGCCCGCCGTCGTTGCGTGGACCGCTGGCACGAGGACCCCAATGCCAGCCCGGGCCAACCAGGCACCTCCGCCACCACATTCTCCAAGGCCTGAGCACCTGGCCCCCTGCAGCCGCCACTGGTTGGAGCCCTGACCCAAGTGTGTCAAGACCAGCTGTGGCAGCAGCAGCAACACGTTCATCTCTGGTGTCCATCGAAGCTCGAGAAACCTCAACCCGCTCGGCTGGGGCATGGCCAATACCGGATGCCCCTCAAGAGCCCCATTCGGACACAAGCTGCTCTACGACCAATGATAAGGGGGTCCAAGGGCATGCTCTGGTCTTTTAGCCTGTGGTTTATGTATTTATTAGTTTGGTTGGTTCTGAAGTTTGCTTTAGAATGCAGCCAACAGAGGTTTTATTTTCAATATGGCATCCTTCATTTATTTGTCATTTACCCAAAGAAGGCCTAAGGCCTGGTCTGAAGTTTGATAGGCTTGATATTTAAGCCTTTAGCCTTCAGGTCGTCATTGCCCTTCGTTCTTAGAGCCAGTCTTTATGTTGAACTTGTGTTCCAGGACCTTTGTCTTAGGAATGAATAAGGAAGAGATGGCAATAAGCGTCCCAGCACATGCCCCTATTGTTCTATGTAATCAGTGAGGCAAAAACAGAAGGTTTTGTGCTGATGTTTCACTGCTAAACCCGCTCAGCTCATCACAATTTGCATAATCATATGTTTCGATCAGCTTTTCCTTTCTTTCACCCCTTCAAGTTTGATCTTTGATAATAGTCATGGTGACTGGTTGTGAGAATTTGGTTTGTGCGTCACAATCATATGCCTCAGACGCACCAGACGTCCAAATTCTCGGGCCACGTTTTCTGTCCCGATTTTTCTTGATCGTGTCTCATTTTTTTCTTTCACTGCCAGCGTGGCTCCGTGCTCTTGCTTCAGCACAATGAGAAAGGGATGGGAAGAATCAATCAGTCCTCTGTGTTGGCCCCCGCAGAATCATTTTAGCCCACGGGGGCAGACCAGAGCGCTCCTCATGCACAGAGCAATGGTGCCACCCACTGGACAAACTACAGCCTTGACCTCTGAATTTTATGTTACGGAACCATTGCAATCTCCTCATTTCATGAGTGTTTAGGGGGCCAAGCAAAATTATGAGTGCCATGCCATCCGTTGATTAACCTGAAATGCTAACCTTTTGATTTTGTTATTGTTTTTTTGCATGAGGTTTGATGTTTATATCCAAAGGTATTTTAATTTACCAAAGATAAAAAAGAAGAAACAATCATTACTCAAAGGGAGTAGGGTAGAGTACAGCTGCTGCTTGCTTTCTCCTGTATGTGGAGGAAGGCAGTGTCTAGTGGCCAAATGTAAAAGGTAAAATGTCACTGTATGATTGAGTGCCAATGACAGATGCCTTAATGATAATCATGGAGGATGGCGTGGCTCCGAGCCACAACACTCTCCAAATCCCTCTCTTCCCTCCCTCCATTCTGTAAGGTACGGGGGTCCGTACCAGATTTAACCGACAAATCATGCAAAACCGACCTAACGCTGGGTGAAATCCACTCATTCCTGACATCAAATGTGTCGAAATAACTCCACAAGGTTACAAAAGCTCCAAAAACACATCAAAAGTTACTGCAAATGAAATGTAAATATTCTTCTCTTCCTTCTGTCTTTCTTCCTCTCCCTTCCTGGCCCTTTCCGACCCCTTTTTACCCCACCTATCTCCTTCTTTCTGTCTTTTTCCTCTATAATAACGATGCGGGTAATTAGTACCATAGACACAAAGTTTCTATTAAATGTAACTCTTTGTGCTCTGTTGTGCATAAACTACAAGTAAAGAAGCACCTTGTTACCGAAGTTGCGAAGAAGACGAAGCAAAAGTGGCTTTACAACCGCGGTGAGAAAAAAGGGTCGTTGTGTATACTGGAATAGGACGATGTTTGTGATGGACTCCTAGCTGGAGCAACCTCTGAACTTCAACCTCTCTGACCTCTGAACTGGACGTGTTTTGGATGTGGCTCAGATTTAGAATCATCACCGATGATGTCATGGTCCTGGTCTGAGTTTGGGGGGATTCTGTTGGTGTAAAAAAATGGTTGTCAATCAAAGCTGCACGCAAAGCCCTACCAGTTGATGTTATCAAGCAGGATGCTGGAGAACAGCTGGCCATCATCAGCGTAAGATGGAACTTCAGCTGGACAGAGAGTGCTGGCGTGGAGAAAGGCCAAATGTACATTTGTAGCATCAAACAGGGACGCAAAGTGAGCAAAAGGTCATACGCAACATTTATCAGTGACCGAGAGCCAGAGAGGTTTAGAGGTGTTTTTTTTAAAGCAAGGTTCTTAAACAATGTTGTTTCAGAGTCAAATGTGAAGCAAAAATGTGAAAAAAAAAATCTGAACACGCATACACACATCGTTTGTAGTGAGAACCAGTGCGGCTACCTCACAGAATAATAGTGGCACATGTGACACAGCCACTGATACCAAAGATACTTCAGCCTGCCAGTTCTACCAAATCATACCCTCCATCCCCCTCTATTCATCTCCATGTGTTGCTTGATACACACACACACACACACACACACACACACACATACATACACTCTTATACCAATGTGATATTAATGTAGCGACGATGTGATTCTTCATACAAATGCACTCAGACAGATCCACACACATACAGAGCAGTCAGACTGCATTATGCCACGGTGAAGGAGGTGGCTCCTATGCAGTACATGTTGAGTGCCTTTTTCCTTCAACCACGGGTGGGATTGCTCTGGACATACAAACACACACCCACACACACACACATTTCTAAACTCATAATAGCATAATTCTCATATGCTAGTACAAACCAATTCCAAAAAAGTGGGACTGTATGTGAAATGCTTATAAAAACAGAATGCAGCAATGTGTAAATTCTATTTGAACACAATATTTGATGTTTTACCTTACAAATTTTATTTGATGCCTGCAACACATTCCAAAAAACAGGAGCATGTTTACCACTGTGTTACATCACCTTTCCATTTAACAGCACTTAATAATCATTTGGGGGCAAAGACACCAATTGATCCGGCTTTGAAAGTGGATTTTTTTGCTATTCCCCTTTTATACAAGGTTTCAGCTGCCCAACCATACGGGGTCTTTGTTGTGATATTTTATGCTTCATATTGCCCCACACTTTTTCAATGGGACTTCAGGCAGGCCATTCTAGCACCTGTACTATCTGATTATGAAGCCATGCTGTTGTAACACTTGCCGAATGTGTTTTGGCGCTGACATGTTGAAATAAGCATGGACGTCCCTGAAAAACGACGTCATCTAGAAGGCAGCATAGCTAGACCCATCGACCCATCCTTGCTCAGTACTAGGCCTTTCCTGGATGCCTCTTTTATACCCAAGCATGACTGTATCACCTTTTCAATTTGTTTCTAGTCTTAAATTGCCCCTATCTATTTTGGAATGTATTGCAGGGATCAATTTCAGAATGAGCGCATAATCACAAAAAACAATGTAGCTGATAGAGTAAAACATTAAATGACTAAATATATGTTAAAGTGGATTTACAAATCACTGCTTCTTGTTTTTCTTAGCATTTCACCTACTGTCCCAACTATTCTGGAAGTGAGGTTTGTAGTAGGGATGATAGCTATGGGGCCTGTCCATTCTGAGAAGTAAGCACTTTGTTTTTGTACGAAATGTTATTTAAAGTTAATTTTCTATTTATTTATTTATTTATTTATTTATTTTCATATTTATGGATTTATTTATACGTATGCTCTTTTTTACCATCTCAATAGTGCTTGGATCACTTCTTGCTCCAAACACATCTGGCTCCACACATACACACACACACATACACACTCCTAACAGAGATATTTTTGTGTGACTTACAGTATTAACGGAGTGTGTATGTGTGTGTAGGAAGAAACCAGAGTGTGTCCACTCAAAATGTAACACATTGAATGTGTCATTTCCATATAAAATGTTTCACATCAACAAAAGTGTCACATGCCTCACTGAAAATTCAAATTCGCACAGTTTTCCACTTACATCAGACATAGTCGATCAGCCAAGACAGGTTTGGTGTTTAATTGTTGCTTCTTTAGTTTAGAACTTGAGCTATAAGGCTAATGTTGCTAATCACTAGAAGTCAATAGTCAAATCTTTTCTGTAAATACATTTCCAGAACTTCCCTCAGCCCGCTCAAACCACATCCAGGTCTTTGTTAAGGTTGAGCAGACTTGTTAGTGTAGTAGGATGCAGCATGACTTACTGTGAACTAGAAAAATGGACGAAACTTCACAGTGTTGTGCCAAATTCTGACTCTCCAACAGAATCTGACTTTGCTTCGCTGCATGCACATCATGCAAGCATATGGATGCTAGAGTTTGTTTGCAGCTTCTGTTGTTTCTAATTACAAGCATATATCTTCAGTTCAAAAAATGTAATATTAATAGTTACTTATAAATAGAAAAAAACAGAAATCACAAACATACAACACACCAAGGGTAGCAGGATTCTGGCACAACACCTGTTTTCAGCTACACTGTGAAGTTTTGTTCATTTTCATAGTTCATACTGGGCATTGACAAGTCTGCGTGACTTTGAAGAAAAGATTTGGGTGTCTATTCACTTGTAGTGTTTGTTAGCAATGGTAGCCTCCAGCACTAAGACAAAGAAGCAGCATTTGGACAGCATTTGATCAACTACTATCTGGGGTAAGTAAAACTGTATATATAAGAATTTTTGCCAAACCATTCCTTTAATCACATTCATAAGCATCTTGCCAATCTCATCAAAGTCCCAGTTGATTTTCCACGAATCACGTGTCCTTCAGCTAGCGGTACAATCTGGCAGGCATGTGTTGACAATGAAAATTCTGATATACCTCAAAAATTTTAATGTAAAGGCTATGTAATGAACAATAACAATGATAGTACTGATACCTAAAGATAATGAATATTGCTAAATAATAGTTTTGGAAATATTGTGACTTGAAGCTTTATACTGTTCCCTTTTCTCTCGTTGCTTCGCCATTTTTTTTCTTTTTGCATTTTACAGCAGTAGCATGCTTCCTGAATTTTTCTTTTATTTTTCTTTGAATTTGAAGACAACATTTCCTGAATTGTGGAGGGTTGCTAGGAAGACAAAAGAAAAGGGTTGTACAGAGGTACCTGTTCCTTTCAGAGGAGCCAAAAAGCCCACTGTTAGAGACGCAGCCCCAGGTTGTCTCTTGTAATCAGATGAGATGTCTTACTGGAATTTTTCACTCCATCTCACCACTTGAAGGGGAAGTCCACTGGTTTGTCAAAAAATTCTGCATTCAGTGGTTGAGATGTAAACAAAGCCATTCAGAGTGATTTGATGAGAAATGGTTCACTTACCAACTCAGATTTCTTTACAATGGTGGTGATAGGAACCAGGGGTCCCAATGTCTACAGTGCAAATATAGCCATTTTATTCACTTTCCAAAACCACCAGTGAACCCACACGTGTCAAAGTTTTGTGTACTGTTGATGATGGTAAAATAATAGTCAGTCTGAAAAAGGTTTTCAACTATTTTGTCTTAGAACACTCTTTATGCATCCCTCCAACATGGATGGTTTACAATAAATTGATTAAAATACGTTTTCAGACCAAAACCTTATCACAAAATCACCATATTCATAACCATGTCATGTAATGACTTTCTGTGAGAGGCAGTAAACTCTTCAGACATCTGGTTCCTATCACCACCACTGTGAACAACTCTGGCTCTGAAACTTTCTAGAACAAAGCATTTCACACCAAACCACTCTGAATGACTTTTGTTGACATATTAACCATTTAATTATGCAGATATTTGGGAAAATCGCTGGAGTTCACATTTAAATTGCAATGAAAAATTCCAATAAGACCCTCATGGTGTTATAAGAGAAGATTCAAAGTAGGAAAAAGGACATTTTTTACGGAGCCCTGCTGATGACATCCTGTATAAATCCAAATAATGCAAGGCCACAACTTAGTAAGGCATGGGGATGAGATAATTAAGCCTTGACCACAGCTTAATAAGGCATGATCTTGTTCCCACGCCTTACTAATTCGTGGCCATTCATTAGGATCTGTCACCAGCAGGACTCCGTAAGTCTTCAGTGAAGTCTTAGGTTGGACGTAAGGAAGCAGATTGAAGAACGACTCATTAACAAAAATCCAATCTTCTGAGACCATCAGTGAGACGCTACAAGCAAATCTGATTTCTTTTATTTTAGATTTCTTTTCCCTTCAAAGTCATTTATGTTTCTGTGTTGCCAAATGCAAATGCAATTCTGTTCCAATGTTTCTTGTGTGTTGTTCAAGTGATTCTGATATTAAAAAAAAAAGAAAAAAAAAAGAAGAAAAAAAGAGAAAGAAATCCAGAAACAGCAGCTCTGTGGTTAGGGAGATGCAGACCATTCTTTTATGCATGGATATTAAACTTAAGTGTTTAGAAACTGCAGGATTACCCGTCCGTCTTGACCAAGGAGAGGGGGAGGAACTGAAGACAGGCCGATTGGGGCAGGAAAGGTGTCAAAATTGATACAAAGCCATCTTTTATTTTTTTAAGATTTTTTTTTCCTGTGCATTTTTGTTATTTGCTTTGCTTTTTCTCTTGTTAAAACGCATGCATTGTATCCTCTCCTCATGTTGCATTTGAAATGTATATAACAAACTGAAATGCTATAAAAGGTCTTGGAGGGTCTCTCTGTAGCTATAGCGCCCCCATGCGTTCGCTTATCGCATAGCAGCGTTTATCATTGTCTTTTGACTTAGTGACGTCCACAAGCATTGTTCCCTCCAAGAACTCATTTGAAGAGGAAGAATCTGGTCAGAAACAGCTATTGAACCAGTTGATTTTGCCCAAGTGAACATTTAAGCCCTGTTAAAGCTGCTTAATCTAAATGTAGGCTATCATGCTCAAACTACTCAAACACTCTACTACCCCACAGGAAGAAATACACAGGTAATAACTTTACATCACCCAGTATAAGTGCAATTTCAGGACAGATTTGTTACAGGATAGGATCAGACAGATAATTTTCTTCCCTCTGATGTCTGATGTCTGCAGATATCAGCCCAATATTGTTTGCCATCTCTCGTAACATCAAAACCTAATAGTAATAGGCTGGTAAGTTCACCAATAATAATAGTAATAGACTCTATGTTGTTATTGTCATTGAATGTGATGCTTTAGATACATTAATCCATAAGGTAAATCTCTTAAAAAAGTACACTATAAAACATTCTCTGGTAAAACTAATCCTGCTCAAATGGTGGTCTAGAGGGAACAATGCCCACGAGTCTGTGTGCATGGTGGCCGGTCCCTCCTAACCTGCTATGTCATCTTTTACTGTTTCAGCAGCTTTCTGTGTTATTTTTTGAGTCAGATTGCCATTGATCGAGGGCTTTCAGAGCCTCTGAGAGAGACAGAGCCGAGGCGAGCCCAAGGCAGCCATGTTTTCTCTCCCTCCTCTGGTCCCCCAAGAATCAATCAGATTACAAGTGTCTTTGTGATAGTAGAAGACAATCAATTTCCAATGAGGAGGAGAGAGAAAGACCGGAACAGAAAAAAAGAAAGAAAGTAAGAAAGAAATAGAGGAAGGAAGAAAGAAAGCTAGAAGGGTAGAGTCGCTGTCAAGTGGCCTGAGATTCAAAAGACCGGGAGAGAGAGATCCTCAGAGAAATGGCTAAAGCTTGACCTTTGAACACAATATCTTTGATAGGTCATAATATTTGTTTTTTAGGGATCGCTATGGCAACAGCAACCCGGCAACTAATCGAATCATAACTGCTCCATGGACTTCAGCCTCTGAATTTATATGCGCTGGGTCAGGCATGGGTTACGTGTAGCCAGGACCTTGTTTATCAAACTTTTCAGAGTGAGAGCACTGATGTAATATTAGATTGAGTGGGTTTCAGTGTTGGTCCTGGAGGACCCCTGCCCTGGACATTCTGGTGTTCTAACACACCTCACCAAACCAATAAGCTCATTAACAAGCTCTTGTGGGTGCGTTAGAGAACTAAAAGGTGTTGGACAGGGCAGGGAAACCAAAGGTTTATCCTAATGGGAATGATCACAAGGATCATACTCATGATCAGACTCGCTCTGAGGTCTTTGATAAATATGAGCCACTGAAGTCATACAACTCTCACCTTGACATTTGCCTTCATATGGATGTTGGTAAATTAATGCCCCACTCTGTATATAAAGGTTAAGACATTGTTTGGTTCCTTCTTTTATTTTAAAGAAAACATTCCTATGCTCTTAAAACGTTCCTAAATAGTGCTTCAATGCACAGTTCCAAGAAGAACCTTTAATAGGGTACAGAACCTACATTATGTAGAGGGTTCTTTAACCTTTAAAAATGTTCTTCTTGCTAGGGCTGTCACAATTGTTGCATAATTGTGTAATCGCAACTATTTGAGCTGATTGCAATTATTTCCCACAGTGTTTACCTTTCACAATCATACGTTTATGTCTCAAAGTACAGAAACAGAATTAGGTGCATTTTCATCTGTCATCTAACTGGTGCTGTACCACCTTTAGAGGGCAGCAGTGAGTTGTTTTTTTGAGCTGGAGCTGTGTTTGTAGTCAGGTGAGAGCTACTAAGTATCGGCAGCTAGCAATTTGGTTACGTTAGGCTTTAATAGTTGTATGCAGTAAACAATAAAGAATATTAAATTGTTAATCTTGATTATTCATATGACATTTAATTGTTAGCCAACATGTCACGATTGTGAGAGGCCTACTTTGTGCTAGCTAGGCAGCTGTTAAAGAAACAGCTAGTGAAATATTCTTTGGAGAACCCAAAGTTCCTGCCTGGCATTTCTCCAAAGAACCCTTTTTGCATCTTTATTTTTAAGAATGTATAGTGTGCTAAGGCTGTAATATCAGTATCAATACAAATTTCTGCTCTGTATGCCACCACTCTGTAATGGCAAAGCTAGTTTCGTCTATCTAATGTGTGTGGTGTCTAGAGAATCTAGAAAACGAGGAGTGAAAAGTGAATTATATTTGCACAGAGAGCTATGCAAACACCCTCCCCGACATGCATCCTGCCCCCCTTCCTGCATTCACTCCATCTGTTGGGTTCTTTGACATCACTTCTCGCTCAGGGTATTGGGATTGAATGCCTGGAGGAAGAATTGCAGCACAGAATAATAAAACCCAGTTACAGTTTCATACAGCCACCATACTTTTCCCATATCAGTCACAATATCAGCTTTATTCTCAAAGAAGTGCCTACGCTGCTAACGAATCTTCTGCTGTTTCTCTCTCTTACCAGAAACAAGGGGACACTGTAGGAGCAATTAAATGGTGCCCCCTTGTGGAACTCACATACACTTATGTGTAGAACAGGGTTACAGGCTAATAGCTACAGGCCTGGCTCAAAGTACTGGTAGCATTGTTTGATTTAAGGTTACGACCTTGCTTAATTGAACAAACACACATGGCTGGGTGTGATTGGAAAAGAACAGGAGGAACACACCAAAAGAGACAGAGCTAAAGATATAAACAGAGAGAGAGACAGATAGACAGACAGGTAAAACAAGTAGACACATGATCTTCGCACATATGATCTGCACTATGAGAGTGCCTGTGGGGAACCAAAGATTGTAGGATTGACAATCTAAAATCTCATCATTAAATTCATCATCTCTTCATTCCTGAAGTGACCTGCCCAGTTACGCATGTCTTTCCTAAAAACATACATATATATATAAAAAAAGCAGAGCACTGTCATTTCTCTGAGGGTCTAATCTCCTGGTCTTAATCTCATAGGTACCAGAGGGCCTGTACAGTTACTTATGTTCATGTGTTGCGTCCTTTAAAGAAGGCAAAAACTGAGTAATAACTGTTACAGAACATAAATGAACTTAAAATGACTAGTATGGGTAAATAAATCAATTGTGTGTTTTGGTTAATTAAATAAAGAAACAATTGGAAAAACAAGCTGTGACCTCTGTCTTTCAGTTACCTGCACAAATAAGGCTGACAATGACCACGGTTTGTTTATGTTTAACCCATTAATGTCCATATATGACATTTCCTTTGGTTCATATTTTCTCATTTTCCACATATGTGGCTAAAAAGTGAGTTCTTATCACTTTATTTATCATATTAAACCTAGTTTTGGTCATGGAACTACTGATTTGTGACAAAACTATAGAGTTGATTATGCATAAAAGTGGGAAAATTACATGCAATCAAAATATTTAAACGAATACTGTTAGATATTTATCCAAGGTATAACTACACCAAATGTCATCATGTTGGACCAATGAGAACAAGCTCTGTGGAATTTTTGCGTATCATACATATAAGTCTAGTTGTCAGACATGAATAGGTTAAAGTGAAAAATCCTGGGCTGAATTATAGCTCAACACTGTCATCTTGTGGTGGCTAACAGAAAACAGAAAAAAAACAACACAGCATTTCAGAAAACAGCAGGGTTTCCTGGGCAGTGTGTTAATGAATTGGGTGCCATGTTTGTACAGTGGACCAGAGGGGTGCACAGTTACACGGACACACGTATAAAAGAGGACGGAGAGACAGTTCACAGTGTACAACATGCTTTTATGAATAAAAGGTGTTTTTTTTTCTATTCGTTACAAGACAAACAGTATAAAACAAACATATGCTTAGAAAACACATTATTCAAGACAAGACCAAGCTGCCGTGGGGTTGGATGAAATACATGTACAGCTGAAATCGATCATTCGATCGATCCAAATCAATGTGGCATGCGATTCTCACATACATACAACTTACTACTGCCGACCACAGTCCCTGAATGGCATGGGAAAGAACACATACATGTAGGCCTATGTGATAAAGCAAGGCTGAAAAATGTACACTGTAATGGCACATCACAATAAAGCTTATATCTGTATTAGGTATTCAAAGGTTTTGTTAAATATGGCACTGATATTAACAACAGTTGAATCGCAAATGGCTCCCTACTCCTTAGTGCACTGCATAGGCCATGACATGATGACTTCTACATCCAAATAGTGCATTAAATGAGATGCCATTGGGAATTAACTAAAAAACCATACTGTTGTGACCTACAGTATCGTGCAAACGTCAGAGATCACCCTTCATTTTTTTAATTCCCAGTCAAAACAGCATCAAGAAAAAAGTTTGGCAACAAATTACACAGTGGCCTCCACAACTAAATATCAGTTTTCTACTCTTTGCGTTCCATTTTTAAAACAAATCTGCAGAGATAGAAAGTTCACTTGGTTGAATTTTCTGACTGTGTTCATTCAAGTATTCCCAAACATCTTCAGCGATGTTGATGTCTGGGCTCTGGGGTGGTCAGTCCGTTGTTTTATCAGTGATGGCCTCTTGACAGCTACACATCCTTTCAGACCTACAGCATTGAGTTGAGAAACACCTGCATTTTTTTTCAGATCTGAAGCAAGAGTGGAGCTTGATTTTCTCCTCTCTCTCAAAGATGAAAGCTTTAAAGGTTCTACACATGACATTTTAAACATTAATATAACAGCAAACTATTTTCTATGTAACGATATAGTGGAGTAATGGTGTCCTGAGCACAGAATGAGGTCGCACCCCTTGTTTGTGTTGTAATCTAAGCTTCTGTTTTTTGTTTTAATAGCCAGTCCCGCCATGCGTGCATGTTAGTGCCACCCTGTGAAAATGTTGGCCCTCCCCACCTTTTGTTTTGCCCTCCCCATGAGACAAAAACAGTGATTGCCCACACAGCATTGTGTATGCAAGATAGCAGAGTACAATAGGCAACGTTCAGGTGAAAGCAACCTTCAAAATATTCCTTCTCTGAATATTCCTCGAAGTTGATGAGGCTTTCAAAAATTCCTCCACTGAATCTTCTTCAAAGTTGGCGAGGCTGAAGTTGGCTTGCTATTCACATTTTCCCATTCCACTTTAAATCATGCAGCAGTTCCTTTTTGCACCTGAGGCACCTAAATGTAACTGCTGTATGATTTAAGGTGGAATGGGAAAATGTAAAGCTGGCAAATAAGAAGCAGTTCTATTGGGAAAGTTGAACGGCATGAAAAAGGATGAGGAGGTTGCCCCGTTTCTGCTTGACAGGTGGGTAACATTAACTTATTTTTGTTGTCTTACAGAACCAGTAGGTCAGTATTGTTTTGTCCCATTTGCTAATGTTTGTGTTAGCGACTGGTTTCGTAGCAGCAATTCTAGCAACAATTTGCTAACTCACAACCTAACTAATGTTAGTTACATGACTTGCTGTGCGGTTGTTTGCTCTAAAGTTGTATCACGGTATTTGTCTGTACAACATGGGGTTTTATAGCCATGAAGACCTAAAGTAACAAGTTTGTTAGCTCAGTGTTGCTCACTTTGGCAATGCGCATCCATGAATTTGGGGGGTGGGGCTTCTGAAGGAGCACTGTACGGAGGAGTGTATTTGTTTTGCTGTTGAGTTCAAATATCAACAGTCGCTCTCCCGAATTGTATACGTACTGTTTATCTGATGGGGACAGTTTTGGTGGTCTGCAAAGTTGGTCTTTATATTTTTATATCCCATTTTCTTTATATCTTTTAATTTTTTGATCTCCAGTTTTGGAAACTCCTGATTTTCTTTTGACATTCTCCTTCCTTATTCAAGTGGATCATCTAGACAAATATCTCATTTAATTTGTCTTTAATGGCCGTTTGAGTGGAAACAAAATAAACAAAAGGATGGTCTCTGACTTTCGCATGGCATGGTATGCAGAGCAGTACATAGAGAGCAGGGGGGCCATTCGAGATTCAGACAACTTGTGGTATTGTATGACTGCAGATCAACTGACCAACATAAAGTTGTGTGTATAGTTTTTAAAGTGACAAGTTTTTTTTGTTGGCTATTTGAAGCACCTAAAGTAAATGATACATGAGTAAATGATGCCTATACATCCAACATATCAGCAAGTGTGGCACTGTTGTGATAGACATTTCATTTTGGCTCATCCTCCTGAATGAAATATCAATGGCAAATCATCTAGTGATTAGACTTGATGTTTTATTTTCTCTGCTTGTGTGGCAGTATCTATGGCACTTCTCCTGCATTTAGTAGGCCTATTAGTTTCTCTGTGGCACTGACTGTGGCGCTCTCTTTATCAGCAGGACTGGATTATGATTAAAGAGAGAGAGAGTGAGAGATCAGTAGCAGCGGTCAAGTCACAGATCAATCCTCTCTATCATCATAGACCAGGAAGAGCAAGAAGCCACAGCGAATAATGCCTGTAAAAGACAGAATGGCTTTAAGACTATAATCACAGTATGAATTGCTTGCAACCACATATTAAAAGCAGATAAACATTGTAAAGTCAGAAAAAGCTCAAAGCAACACATTGGTCCCAGGAAGACAAAGGATTTCTATACAAATAGTAGTAGGCTATAGTAGTTCTGAGAATCAAACAAAATCTTTTTAATCAAAGCACATCACACCAGTGGCTAATCGTGCACATATGGCTGTTATTCATAAAGATTTATATCCTGGATAATTATTATTTGTTCATCCAATCCCACAGTATGCTTAAAGCACATTAAATGAGATTCTACACAATAGCAGGTGTGCTTGGCAAGTTTCAGGGATATCTCAAAGAAAGGCATGCATAGATCAAATCTGCTAATGCACAAGAGAGAAAACCATTTTGAGAGTAGCATTCCTGAATCTCTGTAACAAGATTTATTTCTCATAAGTACAAATATTAACAGTAAATGTGTCACCAAAATCATGGCACTTCTTCATGTTCTTCATGTAAGCCTACTCTATTTTCTCTCAGGATTTTTTTTTCACAGTTAGCAACAAAGCTACTAGCGTTGTTTTGACTTTTCCAACAGACACTGCTAGGCTAACAGATTCAGGGCTAAAGACTTGGTCTGTGAAAAAGACTAGTGTAAGAGAAGAAATCCGTTTGAAAAACTCCCTTCATTTGGCCAATTCCTGTTATTAGCTATCCCTGCTCATTTCAGCTCCAAAATGTACTAAAATCATGAATGTTGAGATATCAAAGTTGTAATATTCGTTGTGGCTAACAGTCATAATTTGCTCTGTGTAAAACTACTCTAGAGCATATGGCAGGTAATGAGCTTTATATAAGAAAATCCGATAACAGGGAGAGAAAATAGAATAAATCGTATGGTTTCTTCATGAGGACATGTATTGTATTACCGCTGTTTACCACCAGAGGGCAGTGGAGTCATTTTCCAAGCCTGATTAATCTCGATGGGACATTGTTATCCTTTATCTTATGGCATTAAAATGTATAGAACGCCTTTTAACAATTTCTCTCTCTCCCTCTCCCCTTTTTCAGTAAAGGGAGACAGAAGTTGTAAAGATTAGGTTAATGTGAGCCTCAATGTGGAGATCCTCTCTGTTTCCCCTTTCCAAAGCCCACACGCTTCGTCATTCTTCTTTAACTTAATGTAAACGGAATCCCTTTGAACGCCCGAATTTACATCTGCCGCCCAGACACGTTAAAGAGAAGCGTTTGCTAAAATGGAAGCTAATGCATGTCTGATAGCATATTCATCCATGCAGCTGGGGTATCATTGTGAAATCATTACCGTGACATTGAAAATAGGCTGGATCCCTTTCTTATCTCAGAAAGAAAAGAGCCTCAGCAGCTTCGAATGAGAGGTTTTTAGAAGGTATACATGATGGAATACTGATGACCTCACTGCATTAGCGTTTAATAAACGTGGGTCAGAATGTCTCCTGAATAAAAGAGTAAAACACTCAGTGACCTTGAGATGAAAGGAATGCATGCATAAATATCAAAAAGGCCTTTATTTGAGCCATTAGACTGCAGCCGACTAGCTGGAGTGCTTGAGTGTCTGAAGTGGTGTCCTGTGGTGTCTGTCTGCAGATGACTGCTGGTAATGAATATGTGTGAGAAGCGTGTCCTGTTGCTGCTTATGTGTGCCTGCATCTTTGTGTGTGTGTGTGTGTGTTAGATACAGCAGGTCCTCTGTTCCCTGTGTGTGTGCAGGAGACTGCAGGCGAGGCCAGACTGATGAGGGGGCGAGGGAGTGTTAGACCTACTTTCTGAAGATCAGAGAAGAAAAGTTACTCTGAGACTAGACTGCCAGCATGAGGAAAACGTGTGTCATCTATTGCAAATTCATAACATGGTATTTAGTTTGGCACAACTAACAGCTGCTTTTCTGCCATCTTTTCATAAAAATTCTGCTCACTTCTGTATCAACTATGTACAGTGAGTTGCCAGTTTATTAGCTACAACAACACTCTTAAGAAGACATATATATTCTTTCCTAAACGTTTCTTGGTCTGGACATTAGGTTTTGTGAAAAAAGCTTTAATTGATATAGAAAATTGGCACCCAAACTTTCTGCCTTGGGAGGCCAAAGTGTAATGTTAGTGATGGGCTGAGGGCCAAAAAGACAAAACTAGCCAACTTGTTAGCCTTACATTTCTGCATATATCAGTATATGTGCTTTAATAATTTGTTGTGGTAAAGTTCACAGATTAAAACAAAAACAACAAAAAATCAAGTTTTAAAACAAAAATGTATGAAATATAAAATATGTTTGTTGTCTCAGTAGGCAAGGTGCGAAATACAGCCAGTTTCAGGTGGTCCGGGGCCCTCTAATTAACCTCTTAGACCCCCTGAATGAAGACATTATGTTGTCCGTTTGTGTAAAACACACACTCAAATATGAATTCAGGGAAAGGTCATGGTTAAGCTTTCCTCAGGCACAGTCAGCAAGCTTCTGTCTGTGGTAGTCTTAACTGGAGCTGCAGCACTGGTCTACCTCAGGGTGGAAAATTAGTTCACCCAGTTGGTCCTTCATAGCCTTGCGACTGTATCTATACCTGGGACCTCTGAAAAACTTTACAATGTGCTGTAGCATATTTGAAAATCTGAAAACTTGTCCTATTTTCCAAGAGACTAGTGGGAAGAGTGAATTATTACTCATTTCTCAAACTGAAGACAAAAAAGAAATGAGTAACATCTCAATTAATGTGCAAATGACAGCATTATTAAACCAGAAAAGATCATTTTGCTGCCATTAAGTGGCGCTACTGTGATTGAGTTAGCAGCCAGCCAATGCAGGAATTGTCAGCTAACATGGGACCTCATAATATCAGGGGGTATTTTGTACACTGTCACTAGGTGATACTGTACAGCACCACTCCTAAGAACCCTTTGTGGCACCTTCATTTTTAAGAGTGTACCTACCCTCAGTGCGTGTACCTTGATGTTTCTGATAAAATGGTCAATGAGTGCAGGTAAAAGTAGGTGTAGCTAATAAACTGGAAACACACTGAATTCTGGTACAGTTTGGAGTTGATAACAGAAAATGATACATAAAATGATCAATTTTTCTCTGAGCAGTTCTTTAATTGTTTAATATATTGTGAATTTTTCATTCCAAATAGATGTAGCCATTTCCCAACTACAGACATTCTTTTACCAGTTTGGTCAGATTTAATATCAATAATAATATATTGAGTGAGGTGTCTGGTTCAGAATAGTTTCCAAACTCAACCAGTGGAACATTTGGAAGTCCTTCAGCTCCTCTATAGCCTACATCTTTGGTTATTGCTGCAAAATGTGTGTCTGGGAGGCAGGTGTCAGAGCTTCAGTCCTCAGAGACAGAGAGTGGAAACAGAAAGAGAGAGAGAGAGCTAGAGAGAGAGAGAGAGGGAAAAGAGAGGGGAAAAAAGAGAGGAATGGAGGTCAAAGGGATTCCTGTCTGTCAGTCAAACACACTCTCGGTAGGGGGCAGAACAGAGTCAGTGACAGAAATGGAACAGCTCAACTGAATGCGTTTTATGAAAACTGAAAACCGTTGAACACTCGGAGGAGGATATTGCTCTGTCAGAACAGCGTTCGGATCGTCACGGTTTCTCCTAGCCCATGAATGTACCTGTCTTTTAGCAGACCAAATGTTTTGCATTTAAGGATAATTTCATATATGATCAAACACATCCGATCTTAAATAACCGTGTGACATTACATGTTTTTTTCATGGTGCATATGCATCACTTCAGAAGAGGGAACACATCATGCTAGCATGCTAAAAAAATCCTCGCTGTCGTACTGCATTAAAACCCACAATTATCTCCCTTAGAGCTGTTGAATTCACCAAGCTTACCAATCTAGAGCGGTCTGCTTCAAATATTTCGCACTGTGTTCTATTTTCTGAAGTGTGAATAGGAAATCGATACAGGTGTGACAGAAATGTAGCATTCCAGTTGCTACAGAGTCCCTGGATGCCGCTGTGGGAAAGAAGTGTCCATAAGAAGTGATGCCGGGAGGGCGTGGCTTCACATCCCGGCTGAGCCTCCTTTCTCTCCCTTTACCACCACACCTACACACAGTGACTGACTGCACGGCTAAGGAGCTAACGCTAACAGAAAGAGCTAAGAAACTAGAAAACGAACTTGAACAACCAACCGAACAAACAACACTGAGTCACAGGCCACAAGGACAACATCGACTGTACTCACGACAAGCACACTCCACCCTACTTCACTGCTGATGATGTCGGTGAGGTCTGAGAACACTTAACTAGGTTACAAATGAGAAAAAAAAATGAAGAAAGGGGGTGGGCACCAAAAAGAGTGATATGTTTACCTAGAATCATCATCATCGGTATACCCGTGGCTCTTTGGTTTGTCAATCTGTTCTCAACACCAGCTCCCTGGCTGGATTTTTCAGTACCTACATGCAGGACTGAAATATCAAATTCAAAACGTGTTTAGCAAAGTCAGCTGAAGTTCGTCGTTGACTTGATGTTAAGGGGTCATCACCTTTCAGTGTTTGCCAGTAGGGAGCGCACCACAGCAAGGCTCATGGCCTTAGTCCATTCTAATTTATGCGGCCTTCACCTGCTCATGGAATGACATTTCCCGATTGCCTTGTTTCAATACATTTTTCAACATGCCCTCGCCAACTTCGACTCCCCAGTTACTCCCCTACGTTACTTAAGTGGCTACTCATATCAAAAGGGGAAGAGGTGACAAAAAGGAGCAGATTATTTAATCTGAACACCCTTACACTTCTAGGACAGGGTTAGCCTCAGTGAGCTAATTAGCTAGCCATGCAAACTTTGTCATGCAGAACATTTTTTTAAGAAGTCTGAACAGAATGTTCGTATATTCTGTGAATGACTGCTTTGTCTGTCTGTCAGCCTTGTTGTATTGCCTTTCTTTTTTGTTGATGCTAACTGTGAAGCCTTTAGCTTTCGAACTAGCAAATTAGCAGAGTAAAGTAATTAAGTTGTATTAGAAGTCATGTATAACAGTTGGATAAGTTTACTACCTAAAACCCATTTTAAACTGAGCGAAACAAATGTTTTGATTAAGCATTTTAAAAGTATTTTATTGCTATGGCTTAAAAAGAGCTTTGTCTACCACATCTTCACTTTCGAAAAAGGAAAAACGTCATGCGTTTCAATGAATTGTTGGCAAGTTCTGCTGCTGAATTCAACATTTGTGTTCACTCAATCCCTCCTCCTTCAGACAGCTTACCTAATAAACTTCACTCGTGCTAATAAAGTAATCGAATGGCCATTACGGTGGTGCTGGGGATTCCCCAAGGGAAAATGGTGAGGCTAAATTGACGAGGGCTTATTAATAACGGTATTGAAAAGGGTGGGTGGGTGGTCTTTATTGTCAAGTGATTTGTAGCTGAAAACATAGTTAGCTAGTTAGCTAGCTTGAGCTATTTTAGTATCTAATGTTTCTTCCCCTTTGTAAAAATCTGCACCATGTAACCAGCAGTTAAGCATGTAAGCAAAAACCCACGGCTTAAATGGTGACTACTTAAAGTACACTGTATATCCAAAAGTATCCAGACAGCTCTTTTAATGAGTGAATTCAGCTATACTTCCAGCTACACCCATGGCTGACACAAGCTTTCAATCATGCACATACAGCTTGTATAAAGCATTGACCAATTCAATGGGATGCTCTGGAGCAGCTGAACATGAGCCTAAGAATACCAGGCCCAATGCAGAATGTCAGCTAGAGAGGTATAAAGCCTCGCAGTATTGGGCTGTGGAGCAGTGGAACTGTATTCTCTGGAGTAATGGGGCTCCATTCCACACCTCTGGGATGAGCTGGAGTGGCATTTGTTATCCAGCACTAATCCAACTAATCTTGTGGCTGAATGCATTTCACAGTAATGTTCCAACATCTAGCATAAAGCCTTTCCATAAGAGTAGACGCAAAGGAAGACAAATTCCCTATTAATATATTTAATTTCAGAAGAAATACTCGATTAGCAGGTGTCTACAAACTTTTGGACATATAATGTAAGTTGTGTTTAGAAAAACAAGGAAACCCCCCCTCCCCATTAACCACTGATAATGAAAGACGTCCCATGATGAGAGTTGTGTTTCACAATTAATTCAAAGGTTTCTGTAACTATGATTGGTTCATGCACAACTCTGATTGGCGATTAGGGGGTATTCATCATTTCCTCAGCATGTGAAGGCAGCACTTGAGCAGTCTTGATATAATATCACATTTTACTCCTCTTCTTATCAATTCCCCAAACCTTTATGTGGTAACAGTTTAGTATTGAGAACAGATAATTCATCAACATAAAATCTGGCTAAAAACTGGCGATTTCAAAACATTAATAAAATAAATCCATTAAAATTAAGTACAAAATACATACCAAAACTAAACATATAAAGAGATAATACCTTCTACAGTCAAATACACATGGGCTAGATGGGTGTCATGATTTTCATTTACATCCGTGGTCACCAGCCAGGGACCCCTCCCTCATTGAGACCCAGTCCGGGTGTGGGGAATGGGGATTAATGGGGGGTGAAGACTGGGCAGGAGAAGCAGAGACTTTCGCACACGGGCCGCCAATAGTGTCAGAGAAAGTGAACAGAGACTGGGGCGGTGGTGATGTCACCAAGCACCCCTTCTCATATATGTTTTGTGTGTGTTATAATGCATTTAGTGACATATAAGAAGTATCTGTTGGAGGCTATGTGAAATGAAAATTCTCTACACCACTGAGCCTTAAGTCAACTAATGATGACATTAAAAGGCTACAAATGGTGTTATGACATGTTTATAGTGCTGCTATGTATGCTCATTCTTATCTTCAAAGCACTGTTCCAACTGGCTCTACCTGACTATGCTTTCATAACGTTATCAACCCAGTAAAAACTCTCAGCAATAAACAATATAATTTGTTATTACACTTGATGCTAATACTGCCAGTGCCTGCAAAAAAAAAGAAAAAAAAAAAAAAGCAATTAACATAATTAAATGAATGTGCATGGCGAGGCTAAGGCAACAACCATGAACAAAACATGCATTTCAATTAACATAATAATTAATTAATTGCTAAGTCAGTTAATCAAACACAAAAGTCTGTACAATGATATAATAGAAAAATAAAATGTGCTCTGGTTACATTATTATTTTACAATTAGCTGAAATGCAATCATGCTCCAGTGTGGTGAGGAAAGCTTGTGTGCATGTCACATCTTTCCCTGCATAGCACTATGCGTTTGCTCATCATTGTAAATAAATAAAGCTATAATTGTTCTGTTGAGCTGTGCCTGACAGTAAATGCATATGGCTTGAGTGTATGTTTGCATGTGTTTTCATGTATGTGTACACCATGCGTCTGACATCAAATGGCCCTGACGCCCTGGGAAGCCTCCCCCCATGAAGGCTTATGGGTCGTCGGCCTGTGCTTAGGCCTGGTGGTGGAGAGGATATGAAGTAATCAAGTCCCCCATACCAGCCCTCCACCACTCCGGTCTAAGCACTGTACATCCACTAATTGTGCAGCCAGTACCCACGGCTTGGCTTCCTAACCAGACCCTGAGGTCCTGGTTGCACGTTAGTTTATACCCACTGTGATGCAGTGCTGCTATAAGAGTACCACGGCATTAGCAGCAGTGCAGTCACAGTGTTGCGGCCAGTGTGCTTGCCCCAACTCACACAGCACCTAATCGCAGACACAACACAATGTCAAGCTTGTTGTTGTAAATGATGAGTCAGTGGCTTGTGGTGCATTACTTTTCTATTATTTTGTCATTAAGACTAATGCTTTAATGCCAATTTTGTTTGTAATCAAACCATTAGGTTCTCATTAGGCTCTGGTCTTAACTTCTTTCAGCTGTGAAATGATGTTCAAGGTGGGGGTTAAATTTTGAAAACATTAATGGAAAACTTTTTAATTATGAACTGATTATTTTCAAAATTGGAATTTCTAAGCAGTACATCTGCATGCCATTTTTCTTAAGCTACTATATTTAAAATTTATGAATACAGCTTTATGTTTAGTTGGTGGCCCTGTTCCTCAGAATTGCTGTTCAGATTGTGCATTCACAAAATTGTCATCAGCAATAACAGAATATTGTATCTTAAAAACTGTGGAACAGTGGCAACCAACCACTCAAGCAAATGAAGCTTAGGGAAAGGAAACTTATCATTTAGCTTAGAATTCAAAGATTACCAAATATCCAAACAATTTATAAAATGTGACTTACTGCCACATATACGGTACAATCAGCTGCAATCAAAGTATTAATACCTTTTCCGAAGGCAGTGAGATCAAAGTAAGCTTAACCACATCAGTCCCTAAGATCAAATCTTGACCTAGGATCTTCTTGATGTTTTGTTTCTGCTGCGTGTGGTTCTGCGAGTCAGCGCTGTGTGTTTGTGTTGGGTGTTCATGCCTCCCCCAGGGGGCCCCTGGCTGCGTTGTTTCATATCATCTTCATGTTAAACTTGCGGGTCCCTCCGGAGGTCCCACTAGTAGTGGGGCCCTCCGTCTTCCTGAAGGAGTACTCCACTGTGAAGTTGTTCTTGCGTTGGCCCCTTCCGCGGCTCCACACGAACAACAGCAGGAAACAGAAGAGCACCACACCCAGGAAGGTGATGCAGCCCATGGCTGTGGACACCAAGATGGTGGTGAGGTCCAGAGTGAACTTAAGGAAGACACGTGTGCTGTTCAGACCCGTGTCGTTAAAGTCCACCGCATACAGTGAGCGGTTGGCAAACAGTGCCGAGTCCAGTGGCTGTCCTTTCACCGTCAGTGTTGCGAAGTAGGTGTCGTTGCCACCTGCGTTGCTGGCAATGCAGATGTATGTGCCGCTGTCGGTCACCTGGGCGTAACGGATCTCCAGAGTTCCGCCTGGCAGGACTGTGATCCTGCCACTGCTTTTTGAAGTGATTCTTCTCCGCTGCGGTGAAATCCAGATGATGGCAGGTGCTGGTTCACCCTCAGCACGGCACAAGAAGGATACTGACTGGCCCTCACGTGCCGTCACTTGCTGAAGCTTTCGGTTACGTATCTTGGGCTTCTGACAGGTAAAGTAATCAAACAGTGCTGAATCCGTGAAACTACTCAGCATGTTGCCCTGTACTTCAGGTGGCCCAGCACACACAGGCATCTTGCCATCGAAGTTCAGGGTACGTCTGCGTTGCAGGATCCAGAGAAGCCGACAATCACAAGAAAGAGGGTTCCCATCAACTCGCAAAGTCTCAAGGCTGTTGACGGAATGGAAGGAGCGCTCCTCCAGAGTGATCAGCTCATTGTTGGACAGGTTGAGCACTCGGATCTGTCTCAGACCACCCAGCGCATGAGGCTCCACAGTCTGCAGGTTAGTGCTGACCATGTGCAGCTCTTTCAGCCTTATCAGATCCTTGAATGCCCATGGTTCCAGCACAGATATAGGATTGTAGGACAGATTAAGAGATGTCAGGTAAGCAAGGTTGCGGAAAGAAGCAGAAGGAACAGCAGTGATGTTGGTGTAAGTGATGGACAGCCAAGACAAGTTTAGGCCTTGGAAGCAAAGTGGGGAGATGTACTCCAGGTATGGCCAGTTGTCAATCTCTAGTCCCCTGAGAGCAGATAGCTTACGGAAATTTTGGTCCTCAAGGGAGGAGATGCTAAGGTGACGTAGTCGAAGGGTGACCAGGTTGCGTAAGTAGGACAGTGTTTGGCCAGAGATGGAAGTCAAGTTGCATCTTTCTATCGTCAGGTCCTCTAGACCCAGCAACCCTGTAAAAGCCTTGTGGGAGATGTAGACCAAGTCATTGTCACCAACCTGTAAGAATGGATGGAACAAAACACTCAATATAAGTAAAAGAAGTAAGTAAGTAAGAAAATACTGGACGAAGATTAGATTCATTTAGATTCATTTGTTCTTTGAATTAGTTTTTTTAAACAACATTTTTCAATTTTTTTTTCCCATGATACAGCAATTCCCCCATTCTCTCATCAGTCTATTCATCATTCTTACCTCCAGGTGTTTGAGGCTGCGCAAATCCTGAAAAGTGTAGTCCAGTAGGATGACAATCTTGTTCTCGCTCAGATCTAGGGTGGTGAGGTTCGATAGGCGAGCGAAGGCACCCATGGGCACCAGCTTCAGCTGATTCCCACGGAGACGCAGCGTGCGCAGGGCCTGAAGACTGGCAAAGGCATTGGGCTCCAGTGTAGAGATGAGGTTCTCGCTCAGGTCTACTTCCTCCAGCCGTGGGTACGGCGCCAGGTCTCCCGGCGACACCCAGCGCAGCCGGTTCCGACTGAGGTCCAGCAGCCTTGTCTCCGTGGGGATGCCCTCGGGCACGCCGGACAGGCGCTTGCGCTGGCAGGACACAGAGCGCAGCTGAGCCACACAGTCGCAGCGTGGCGGGCAGCTCTGGCACACCGCGCTGAGGGCCAGCAGAGCCAGGCTCAAGCCCAGCCAGCCCAGGCCCTGTGCGGCAGCCATGAGCACCCCACCACCTCACTCAGGAGGGATCAGTCTACCACACACCTACAGAGAGGAGAGAAAGAGGGAATAGATGGAAAAAGAGAGACAGAAAGAGAGAAACAGCATGGGGGTGGGGACCATGAAGGGAGAGAAATGGAGAGAGGGGGTGGTGTGTAATTAGAACAGCTGTGCACTCTACATGTTATCCCTTGAAAAACTGCATGATATGTACATTAGCATAGAAATAGTCCACTTCATGGCAAGAGCTGTTGACAAAAGGGATTTGTATCAACATCTAATTCATTTCTGAGCTTTGTACTCAGACCTTGGTCAGGCAAACCGCTGAAACAGTGGCCGATGTTGCGTGAGTGAACGCATGTTGCGGTTTACGTGTATCATGCGCTAATGACTCACCTCCCTGCACATACTGAACTCATCAAACCTATGGAATAATACAAGCAGACAAGAGGATGTGCCTGGAAACCATTTCAGAAACGCCTGCAGGAAGTCTGTGTGCGAGTGTGTGTTCGCGCCTGCCTGCACAGACTGAGAATGTCATTTCACTTTGAATAAATTAAAGCTGGTAGATTGTGCGCGACCTTCCGATTACATAAAAGGAGGAGATATCTGTCGTGCCAGCAGAACAGCAGATGACATTGAATTCAGAAAGAGATGGGAGCTGAAAGAGCCATTGTCCTACGCTAATACACTGTTTATATTCCTCACTCTTCTTTCCAAAGCGATAGTGTGGCTAAGCGGATGGAATAGGCCTATTGATGAATTACACATAGCGTCTCAGCTTCTTATGTAACGTTAATTCCAGGTATAAAGGCACCACAAAACACATCTCAGCAGCCAGCGCTGCGTCTAATGGCACTTGAATCCATCGCTTCTGAGCTTATCTCAGCATCACGCTGATACTATCACAAAGATGGATATTCAAAGACAAACAGGATAGGAGATTCTGCAAAAGCATCAGCAAAATTTTGCTTGCATTACATTTGCAAGCGAAGTGCAGTGATCTACTAAGAGCCTGAATGACTGTCCCTAATCTGAAATGAAATGAGCAGCAGGAAGCCAAATGGCTACAGTGAAGGCAAAGTACCCTAGATTTATAAACTCTCTGTATGAAGTTGGTAAAAGTTAAGGCATTCTTTGCTGAAACTGTTATTAGCCTCAGGCTCCCTCTGCTGTCCTACATGGCTGGACAAATTAAATACAACCCATACGAATCCCTTCCCACCATGAATTACTTCATAGTACAGCATGCAGGGAGCAATTTACTGTGTCTCAGCACAAGAACCATTGAGCAGATTCACCTTTAAAACATATTTTAGCATTCTGCCCAGAAGTGCGCCGTACTGCTGCTACTCAGGTTTGATACCCAGCTGTGTCATATGCTGTCCATGGCTAGGGGTGCTTGGCCTAAAATATTGGCAATGGAAAGCTGCAAGTGCTAGACTGTGCCCAATCACCAATCTTAAATCAGCTCCTTCAGAGTTTGTGTTATCCTCGCTGAGCTTGCTGAGTTTGTGAACCTTTTGGAACGATATGGGCTTCATGCTTGAATGGTTTCTAAAATGTGATCTGATCTTCAACTACATTAGTAAAAAATAAAGGTTTCCAAAAATGTTCTCCAGAGCCAAAGAAGAACAACTTTTGGCTTGCTAATGCTTTCACTTCAGTTTTTTTTTTTTAAAGAAACAGCTACTGAAAGGCTATTTTGGGAACCAAAAGTGGTCCTACAATAGCATCATTACATAAAAACTCTTTAATTTTAAGAAAGTAAATCTTATTAAGTCTTATTTAAAAAGAACCACATAAAATATTTGACAGTGTCTTATCTTTCATGAACAAAATGTTGAAATAAGGACACACAGTGTAACCGATATGAAGTACCACTTATGTTAAACACCAAGATCTACTTGAGGGCGAGTGGTGCCCCCTTCCGAAGAATCTTCAGCCTGAGTGAGTTAGTCAATTAGTGAAGAAATACAAGCCATGTCCGTGAGGTACTTCGCATCTAAAAAACAAGACAACTGATAGAAAAAGTACACAGGCATCTAGATTTAGAAACCAGTGAACCTTCCTTTATTGACGATAATGTCCATTTTAAACCCACTTTATTGGAACACAAGATGGCTTTAAACTAGATGTTCATTTTGACATCTTAAATGATCACATTTTAGGAGACATTCATTCTAGATCATTCCACAAATCTGTATGATTTAATTATGACAATCATTGTAAGACTTAATTAAGACTTAATCATTGATTCTACTTTACAGATTGAGGCTAGTCTTGGGAGTTGACTAAAACTAAATTGACAGGAAAAATATAAAAATACATGAAAACCTGTTAAAAAGTTAGATTCCTTCTTTTTTAAAGCTAATTTTGCAGTCCATGTCTAGAGAAAGAATCAATCCCCTCAGCAAAGACATCAATACTGTAGAAAACATGTCATCCCAACACACATTTGCAGTATTTTCAATAATGCAAGGACCTAATGCAAGGTTTTCACAACATTTAGACAGTGAAGCGAACTAATTGGGAACAAGGGGGATTTTTTTATCAAGACAGATAATACATTAACTGACTGGGTGTTTGTATCAGAGCCCATCTAATCTGGTTATTTGGATCTGAGTGAAGTGAGAATAATGAATGATATAGCTGCTGTTTGTGGGCTTTGGCACACACTTAGAGGTTGAGTCACTGGGCACAGTTCCATCACACTCAGAGACTCATGTGGGGATTCCAGCCAAGTCAGAGTGCTCCCTGTAATTGCCAAATCCAGCACTCTCTGTGGCCCTCGCTGGGTCTCACAGGGTTACAGAGTCACATCAAGTTGCGTCAGTATATTAAACCCTCGGAAGATCCACTTTTTGGGGGTACAGAATGAAAAGGCCTTTCTTTTCTTTCTCCTCAGGAGACAACATGTCACTAGATACTTTAAAGCTGCACTGTGTACGAAAGATGTAGTGTTACTGAGTCAAGAGAAAAAACACGCTAAAATATGTTGTCCTTGTACTGCTGCATGTCTCCCTGCAAAGCCTGAAATAATCGTCATTTAGAAGTCAGAAGTGTCAGGTCAGATTTTGTGGTGTTTTTCAGACCTTGCCATACGTCTTTACATATTTATATCACACCCACAGGCTTAAAAAGAAGGTCTGACTCAAATTCAAATTCATCATACTGATGAAGATGTGTTGACAATAATAGATCATTCACTTACATCCTTGTAAGACACGTCCTTCACCAAGTTCCTCTTTAAATAATCTTTCAAAACACACTTGCAATCATCAGATTCATCTGCTTCAGGAAGGGGTCTGAACCACAACCGATGTTACAGAATGTTCTTCTGCACTTTGTGTGCAATGACACATTTCTGCCAAAGACGTCTCCAAACCCCCATAACTTACATAGCGTAGCTTTAAACAGCACTGCACAGTTCTATGTAAGGACATACCTTCACATAGGCTTGAGAAGCTTGATAGCTTGCCGATAAGCTGCCTTGGTAATGAAATAATAACTGCAGGGTGGAGCTGGAAAGTAAAAAAAAACAAAGGAAAAAATACTGCACCGGCCCAGGAGGGGGTAGTTTGTGACAGTCTTCTGATCTTTAGATAATGATGAAATAATGAAAATTATTATTTTTTAATTTTCAATTGAAAAAAATGTTATACTTTGCTTTACAATGCCCTGCATCTCTGCCAGGAATGTCCTTTAATAAATACGTTTTAGGTCAAAATCCTATCTCAAAACCATCATAAACAATGTCTCAGGCATCAGGTAGTGTATTTGTAACCATTTCATGGGACACCTTTCTGTGAAGAAGTCATGAAACACTTAAGACACTGTTGAGAACAGTTCGAATTTAGTGAGTTTCACATTTCACATCATACCCGATCTGAATGAACTTTGTTTACATCGTAATGATTTAATGACATCAAAATTTAAAAAAAATCTGATACATACTTTAGCATTCCTAGCAAGTGGTAGCATTACTGCCTCAAGTACTGCTTCGGAAGTAAGACCTACCACTGCTACTCAGGTTTGATACCCAGCTGTGCCATATGCTGCCCATGGCTGGGGGTCTTGGATTGAAAAATTGGCAGTGCAAAGCTGTATGAGCTAGACTGTGCCCAATCACCAATCTTAAATCAACTCCTCCAGAGTTTGTACTTCCTTGCTGTGTTCAGTTATGAGAAAAAGTCTGTAAACTTATTATATGGGTTTGTGCATGAATGGCTTCTGAAATATGATCTGATCTTCATCTACATTCTTTAAAACGAAGGTGTCCAAAAGGGAATCAGTTTTGGTTCCCTAAAGAACTTTTTTTTTTTAAATAAAACATGCTGTGAAAATGTTCTTTCAGGAAACAAAAGTGACCCAATTTTTGGTACCTTTAAAAAAATATATTTACTTTTAAATCTGATCAACTGTAGCCTCCATTGTGAAGTTTAATCTTGAGACTGTATCCTTATTGTCCACTTGTGGAAGAAAAACGATAAAATAAGATGACCCTTAGGGGATAAACTACTGCTAGCGTAGTTAGCTGGCTACAAGTGCAATCCACTACAGCACAGGCTCAGTTTCAGTAAATCATGCTTAAATAAAACCCACTTAGAGGATAAACAATCTGAGAACATGTAGAGACTGGTGTTGCAGTGACAGCTGAAATTGAACGTATTTTGTGTGTGTGCACAAGTATTTGACTGTTAGCAGTTAGACACTCTTTTGTGTAGTTTTCTTCAGTATATCCTAGTTCTGATTTAGCATGGAAAAAGAAACAGTAACTGGTCTTAGAAGTCTGTTTCAGCGCACAGTACGGCCCCCCGGGAACCATTTGACTCTACAGTAGAAAATGTTATTGTGCACAATTTGTCAGCCACCCATTCTCCTTTCGTCAATGGTCAGTTTCTAGCCACAGGACCGCTGTGTGTTGTGGATCATTCTCAACACAGCAGAGACACTGACATGGTAGTGTGTGTGGTAGTGGTCCACCACCTAAAACTTCCCTGTGGAAACTGACCGATCTCAGATGCAGTTTCTGGACAAGTCTGAGTCAACGCAGTTTTCACACATCACTCTTTCGTTAATCCAAACTAACAACAACAACAACACTTTCTCTAACTCTGGCACAAACACCAATTGACAGTTTCTCACTCCATCAGTCTGCTTAAACACGCATGATCTCATGCCTACGTCATCGTCACTTTCTCAAGAGGCACAGCAGAGGACTGTGAGAGATAGAGTAAATACACCGATCAGGCATAACATTATGACCACCTCTTCGTTTCTACGCTCATTGTCCATTTTATCAGTTCTACTTACTATATAGGTGCACTTTGTAGTTCTACAATTACGGACTGTAGTCCATCTGTTTCTCTGCATACTTTGTTAGCCCCCTTTTTCCCTGTTCTTCAGTGGTCAGGACCCCCATGGACCCTAACAGAGCAGGTACTATTTGGGTGGTGGATCATTCTCAGCACTGCAATAACACTGATGTGATGGTGGTGTGTTAGTGTGTGTTGTGCTGGTCTGAGTGGATCAGACACAGCAGTGCTGCTGGAGTAAATTGCCTCATCTTTGAAAAGTGGTGACCAAATCTTGAGTTGGATCATTATATTACACTATTTATCACATTTTGGTGTTCCTGAAACTTTTCAGTATATTGAATAAAACACCTTGATATACCTTCTGGTGTCTTATAGTATTTCAATCTACACTGTATAAGTTATTACTGAATAAAATGACAGTATTTACTAATATAACAAGAGATTCCAAACTTTTGAACAGCACTGTATGGTGACTGAACAGCACTCATGGTCATCTGTGCTCCATGTTAAAACTGTCTCACGTGTTAAAACTGTACATCTACCATTCCTAATGTAAACAAACAAACAAACAAAAAACACCTACGGTAATGTTATTTCTGCTAGCACATCTATGGGGTTTCTGATAGTATAACATCAAATAGTAGCTAATGCTAAGTTAGCACTGGTGAAAATGAACATTTTTTTGGTCATTCTAGATTAAACATGGACATTTGAAGGAACTTCTGTTGTTTATTTGAAGTTTGTAACAGACATTAACATATATTTCACTTTGTATTCTGCAGTTTTATAGCAACTTTTTATGTAAAGTGCCCTGGCATAGAGTTGCTGCCACTACTGTCCATTTCTAACATCTGATTGAAACCTGGTTAGACTACGTCTTGTATTCAGCGTGTGATGTTTTTTTTTCGGTTTACCTCACAACAAAATGTTTGTTCATTAAAGTACAAAACAAAACAGGTCACAGTGCTTTATCAGCAGGGTTTTTGCTGATGACAATAAACTAATGTGACTTGAATATGTGCCAACATCATCGGCCAACAGATATATCGGTTGGGCCAAACTCAGAACTCAGCGTAGTCACAGGATAAGAGTCAGGTGCTTTGGAGGAGGAATTATTACTGCCTTTGTTTGAAAAAGCTTGTGATAGTACACTGTAAAATTAGCACACTGTGGCCCAGAAGCCATCAAAAAAGAAGCTACAGCTATAACTCACTGATGAATGCTTTTTGCCTAAACATAACCACTGACTGCAGTCAAAGATAAATTAGCAGAGGCTGTGAATGCCACACATGCCATGCCGTCTAGACACCCATTATTCAAAATTCATTATTCAACATTTCTCCCTCCTCCATTCTTCTTCATTCCTTCAGTCTATTCTGGGATACTAAAGAGAGAGAGAGAGAGAGAGAGAGAGAGAGAGAGAGAGAGAGAGAGAAGCACTTCTGTTGAGTCTTCACTTTGTCATTGATACAGCGGGCAGTTAAACACACACATTGATTTTCCAGTCGTCAGTTTGGGTCAGAAAACACAGACGTTGTGGCATAATGATATCCATGATTAACCACAGCCCATAATACACACTGTCGACAAACAGAAAAAGCTTTGAAGCTTTAAGGCACACTCATTTACACACCCTTGTTTTGTTTTCATATTATAAACATGTAACCATTTGTATGTAGTAATAATATATCCCAAATGTACTATGTATCTGATTATCTATATTAAATAATTACATGTTCCATATCGCTGCTGTCGGAAACAAAACCTCGTATATCCAAAATGGTAACTTTACAGGAGAAGGAAAAAACATCCTTCACTTTTAATGTACGTCCATGAAACCAGACTTTTTTCCCAAGTCATTTTGGGTCATTTCTTTTGGTCCATTCATCATGAAAGTTTGACACAACAACAGACATTTTCAAACTATGACAAAAACTGAATAACAGAAATGGAGATACAAGGTTTTGTTCCAACAGCAGCCATATATTAGTTAAATGTAAGTACCTATATATAAGAAAAATACATCCCAAAAACAAAACATCATATCTCCAAAAAATGGTAACTTTACAGGAGAAAACATTATTTTCCGTAATGTTATTTTTCAGTAAAATAAAGAGCAATTTTTGGCCATTTATCATAAACTTTACACAGAAAGTAGAGGGCAGCTGTCATTTTTTAAGTTATGATTTATTTTAATATTTATTTTGAATTTAAAACTATTAATTATATATATTAAACACTCAATGGACTCTCTAACATGTCAAAAAGAAATGAGGTTAGGATTAGGGCCAGGGTTAGGGTTAGGTTTTGGGTAAGGTTGGGCTTTGCATGATGAAAGTAACATATTCACAATACATCTACTTAACATAAGTAATGTATCAACAGAACCTAGAAGATACTTACTTCAGTGTATTCAGAAGCTTCACTACTGCTATTTCACTGATATGTTGTTGAGTTATTGATAATCTGTTAAGAGTTTATTAATCATCTACAAAGGACCACTCCAGATAAGGTGTTACCAACTAGCTATCTTCACTTTGCTGCAAAATTTGTTTGTGCCAGAAACATTCATTGCTGGTTGTAGTAACTGCCAACATTCTGTGCTGGGCCATTCTAGACCTTCAAAAGTAACTGGCCCTCACCAATTAGACTGGGTATTCAGGTGCTGCACTTGCTTCATTGTTTAAGCACCTATAATATTAGTCATGTTTTTTGTACACAAAATGAACAAAACAATCAGCTGCATGCACATTTTCCTTCAGGATGCAGATTTCTGGATAATGTAATTGGGATAAACACATTATTAAAACAACAGAATGAGTACAGTTAGATAATCTCTGTATGCCACCAATGACTCTGCTGTGTGAAAGATTAAAAAAAATTAGGTTAGATTTGTCATCGTAAGCCCAGTGAGTCAGATTTTACCCGAAAATAATTCTGCTGTGCACTGAAGTCTGAGGAAAGGCTCTGCAAACACACACACATACAAGCTGGGATTGTCTCAGTTTTGGGGGTTTGGGAGGGAGAATTTGCTGGAGCTACTTTGAAATCTGTTCTCATCCCAAAAATAGTGCCATACACTAGCCCCCCTCTTTTTCTTTCGCTCTCTGCCTTACACACACACACACACACACACACAAACACACATACACAAACACATACACAGACAGGCCCTCTGGTGTCCTGGCTGTGTGAGTAGAATCTCAATGTGCGTGTCTCCATTTTGACAGAAAGTGAGAAACTATATATTATTTTCAAGGGTAGCACAGTATATAAGTAGTCAATCAATATTGTGATATTGGACTTTCTAAAACTGATATTGCAGAAGGCTGTTTACCGCGTTGTTACATTGTTTACTGTGTGCATCCTGACCAATCACAGGCTTTCCAGATAAACATTTCTGCGCTATAAAAAACTAGACAGGTCAACCTGAAATTTTAAGTCAACCTTCTGAATAGCTGTTTTAATTGCAGTTTCGTCAAAGGTTCTCCTGTTTGGAACTCAAATTTTAGTACTGCACCTCAGCCTTCTTGTACTTCAGCAACTCAGTCCCTGACATATGTAACAGTGCCCAGGTTGTTTTCGGAAAATACCACAACAACAGGAACACTGGGGTACATTAAAAAAGCAAAGCGTTCTTTGTACTCACTGCAAGCTGGATCTTCAGATTTAGCACCTTTCATTATCTGTAAGTAATGATGTGCCGCAAGGAAGCATCCTTGGTCCAACACCATCCTCAATTTACATTAATTTACATCTGTGGGGGAGCTCATTTACATCTTTATGTTGGATCGAATGAGGACTGTGTGACACATCGTTCTGGCCTACACACATCTGCTTAAATGAGTGATATCCCAAGCAGCACACTCCTGTTAACCTTCAGAAAGCAGGATTATTCAAGAGTACTTTTGTTTCAAGACACAAATGTAAATACAAATGGAAATTATGCAATAACATTTAATTAGATAGTAAGTTAGGAAATGAATTATATTTACATTCTAGATTGACAGCTTGTTTCTTTGGGAAAAAAGTAAAAAACATGGTGATACTTTATTTTGAGTGGTCTTTTTAGATGAAACAAACACTCAACAGACTCAGTAACATGTTATAAACATATGAGGGTTAGGATTAAGTTTAGGGTTGAGGTTAAGGCCAGGGTTAGGGTTAGGGTTTTGGGTAATGGAAGAAACATATTAACAATACATCTACCTAACTCAAAGTTCAGCATATGACGCCAAGGTTACAGAGTCAAACTCGCGATCTCCTGATGATAGAGTCAACGCTTAGACAGTTGTCACCAGTCACTTCTGACTGGATCATTGCATCTCTGTCTCCACACTGAATTTCATAAAACACTTCAGAAACTACTGCAGTCCTGAACCCTGTGTTCTCATGCTAGTTATGGCCATGACACCACTTTTTTCAACACAATATTTGTATTAAAAAATAACACAAAATAACACTAAACAAAAACAAAACAACAGCGCATAGACTTTAAGAGGACACTCAGATGTGTTAAAACCATCTGAGTGTCCTCTTAAAGTCTATGTGCATGTTGTTTTGTTTTTAACACATCTGTCTTGATTGTACAATAAATATAGTACAAATAAACAATAAACACAGTATCTACTAGTGAAATAAAGCCGAATCTCAGGACAAAGAGGGCCAAAAAATTTGTGTAGCTTTTTTGGTCCCATTACAGTGAACATACCTCTGCACATTTGAAAGCACAATTACTGTGCAGGTGCTGAATTTAACATCTTGGGACAAACATAAAATGTGTCCTGTGCAAAAGTTATAGCACATTTTAAATTTCTTGTTTTACTTTTTTCCAATTTGTTAACCTCAGCAATTAAAAAGAAATTATGCACTAAAACTTGCCGAAAAATGTAATGTGTAAGTTGTTTCCTTGTAGAGGATGTTCTAAATATTTTCACTAAGAAAACAGTTTGACTGGGGGGCGTTCAAACTTTTGCATAAAATGTGGCGTATAGTTACAGCATCTACAGTTTTGAGTCAGCATTGCTGGGTATTGAGCCCTGATGTAAGTGCTCTGGATTTACTGTAGTAGTTCACCCATATTTGTGTACAGTAAAACACTGGCATCTGAACTGACCTTCAGAGCAAATACTGCCATTTCTTGTCATTTCAATTATGTCTGCTGTTTTACTGCCTGTACTCTTTAGCTGTAAAACATGCCCAGCACTACTGTAGATACACAGGAACAGACTGCATATTCACAATAGTTACTGTGACTTTAATGCTATAGATTATAGAAGCTGCTGGCAATTTACTATGTTTTACAACAATTACAGTGAGTTTTCTCTGGTGATAACAAAAGCATGTTGTTTTATAGTAGCTAAATGAGCAAAGACATTCAGTTGAGACTATGGATTCTCAGCTTTCGATCGATACCACATTTGTGTTTTTGGTAACACTTTATTTGGAGTGGTCCTTTGTAGATGATTAATAAAATCTTAACAGATTATCAGTAACACATCACAGCATACCAGTGAAGTAGCAGTAGTGAAGCATCTGAATACATTGAAGTAAAAATCTTGTAGATATTCTGTTGTTACATTACTTACATAGACACATCTAGGCTTGCTAGTTATTTTTATAGGAAATAAAATTCCTATAGATATTGGAACTTGTTTGCTAGCACCACCATTGTAAAGAGAACTGAGGCAGTATATTTCTCTACAAAGCACCATTTCACATCAAACATTCGGTGGAATTCCCTTTGAGAGCCCCATCCCAACTTTCCGAAAGGGAATTCCCAGCTGATAGAAATTCTAAGTTAGGAGCTCTAGTTGGATGCAGCATGATTACAGAATCTGTAAAACAGCTTCTGTGTCATTGTTGCCTGAAAACATAGTGATAAAATAATAACACCAAAAGTGTGTCATTAATTAACATATTATTATTTGAGAGTTCAGCACCCTCTGAATTATAAATCCTAAGCTACTGAATAATAAGGCTGCAGTTTAAGGGGTTAACATGCTAACACGCTATTATAAGCAGGTCAACTAGGTGCCTTAAGCGTGCGTTCTTTGCCATAGCTTCTCACTGAAGCTTGCGTAGAGGAAAGGTCTCTAAGCTGCTGAAGTGCTGAGGCATGAAGTAAGTGCATAGCCCTGAGCGAGCTTTCCCTGCGCTGAGATTTATGCTGCCCTCCAGAGCAACATCACATGGCTCAACACACTGCCATCACACAAAACACACACCACCCTGGGCCTGCATGCTCTGCCATCAACCGCAAGGACGAGAGAGAGAGAGAGAGAGAGAGAGAGAGAGAGAGAAGGTGACAGGGAAATCACTCCATCACTCACACTGCAAATAGAGTAGGGAACTTGTATGTTTTGGGGTCATGGGATGGTTTTAGAGAAAAGTCCGTAGCTGGGTTGCAAATTTTTTGTCAGATATCACTTATTACAATTAATAATTAGATTAAACTCAAAATACAGCTTTTTTTAATTACATTCAGTAAAAATGAAATTAATTGAGCACTAACCTGCCCTAGAAACAATTTCAGAACTTATTTGCTGCATATGTTGTTAAAGGTATTAATAGTCCTTCATTTTCTTATGACTTATCACCATATTTATTATTATTGGGGTATATTGCAAAAATATTTATAACATAGCCATGCAGATAAGAATCGTGACACACACACACAAATAAAATGCCACCTGAATCTCTATTTCAAATACGTATGATATTACTTACCTGCTAAAAATATTATGTTTTTATGTTTAAATCTTGACATATAAAGCATGAGATATTAATACGACACACAGCTTTACGTTTGAATTGCTGTATGTAAGTTTTACCCTCTTGACAGTGGCCCCACCACTTGTCAGACCAAATTTGCTGAACAATGACTGTTTTGTCAAAACACTATATAGCATTAGACTAAATGCAAAGAAACATCAATGCATTAAAAAATAACCCTGTTTTTAAAAAAGTAGTTGATATGTTTTTCCTACCAGTTTATAAGTTCTAGATTCTAGATGTTTCTCCTCAGCGCACCCAGCCATAAATCCTTCAGCAGCACACCTGCTTTAATTTAATGAAGAACTGATTAGCCCAATCAGATGTTGGCTGATAACTACAATTAACACTGAGCTTCCTCGAGGGGAAGTTTGGAAATGGTTAAGTGTACTCAACTGTAAGTGCTATTATTGTGAAACGTAAGTGTCCAGGAGCAACAACAGCTCAGCCCTGAAGCGGAAGACCCTGCAAACTCACAGAGTGGGCTGCCAAGTGCTAAAGTGCATAGTGTGTAAATATCGTCTATCCTCTGTTGCATCATTCACTGCGGAGTTCCAAATTGCTTTTGTAAGCAACACCAGCACAAGAACTGTGCATCAGGAGCTTCATGAAATGGCCGTCCATGGCCGAGCAGCTGCACACAAGCCTAAGCTCTATATATGCAATGTCATGTGTCGGCTGGAGTGGTGTAGAGTACACAGCCACTGGAGTCTGGAGCAGTGGAGACATATTCACTGGTGTAATGAATCACTCTCTTCACTCTCTGGTAACGGACGGATCTGTTTAATAAATATATTGTTGCTGAAAAAAAGAACATATGTATATCCTTAACTCTACAGGAGAAGGCAAAACATGTATGTCCTTAACTTTACAGGAGAAGGCAAAAACATTATATTTTAATGTAAGTTATACAGATATTGTTTTATTACAAGTAATTTTGAAGCATTTCTATTTGTCTATTCATCATTAGCATTTTACACAATGTAAAGAACAGCTGTTGTGCTCAAATGATGGGAAAAAAATCTAAAATCTTCCATTTACAGGAATACTTCAGCATTTTCTCAACCTAATCTCTTTCTGCTGCATCTGTAACATACAGATTATTACCATGGACAATGGACAAGTAACTGCACACTGGTATACAAATGATTTTCCTTAGTCATCATCTGTTTGACAAATCTGCAGCAGATAAGCTGAAACATGCTGAAATATTCCTTTAAGAACGTTTTAATTGTAATGTTTTCCAACAGCCTCCTATGTTATTGATTTATTGGCCTTTGTTTGCACTGTATGTTTGAAGAGGTGCTGAAATTAGGGATTAGTAAACTTTAAGCCAAAGATCAAGTCTTGGTCTGTTAAGAAAATCCATAATCAAGGACAGCCCTACTTTCTCTGGACTCCTACACACCATCCACCCAAACGGATATTAGAGCTAAGCTAAGCAGACTTGCTCTCGCTGCCACAGTCTACATCTCAAGTGGAAAATGTGCGCTTGCTATGACCAATTTTTGTCCTCACACGAACCCACACTGATTACACACCGACCAAGCAGTAAACAAGGGAAATAGAGGCACAAGATGAAAGGCCTGTACCTCACGCATGCGCAGAGTGTGTATCACGCTGTTTCAGTCACACAAACACCACAGCTTGTTTCATCAGGCTCGCTGCGGCATTTACCTTTGATCGCCGATGGTGACAAACGCTTTCACATCAAACGATGAAATGATGAGGCTGAGAGGAGTGAGGCTGAATCCAGCACGTTTTGTTTTCACCTCATTCAGGGCTTCATAAACATTTAATAATAACAAAGGACTGTTTCAGCTTATTTAGTTCTGCACTGACATGAAGCAATATGCTGCTACAGGGCTGGAAAAACAAACAAAGAAAAAAACAATAGAATCACATTAATGGAAAATCTAAACTTTTAAAAGTTTTATTATATTATTGGAGTCTGTTTGCCTGCCAAATTGTTCAGATAGACCTAGTTAAACAAAACCTTTTACTTCATATAGGGTTTTAATTCATATGCACAGTTTGTAACAATTTATATTTTTAATTAGTAACAAAAATATACATGTGTTCGTAAGCTCCCGCTGGTGTGGATTTCCTCTCTTTCAGTGATATTCACAAAAGCAACCGAGTTATCGTGATTGTCCTAATCTCAATTCATACATGGTAAAAATCCTTGCTTAATGCTTAAAACATCTACATTATATAAATATCAATATTTAGATTTTCTAAAGATTTTCTACATATAAAATATTTACAAAAAATTAAATACCCATATCCTGTGTCTTACATTATGGTACGTAAACACATTTTATGATGTTTGATGAACTTAGAATTTTAAGTAAGGTATGGTAAGGCATTTAAGTAAGGCATTTTTTAATTTTTTATTTTGTATTAAACATTTTTGGACACAGAAGGCTCCCAAGTGGCATAACCAACTGAAACAGCTGAAAAGCCCTTTTGTTTTTAAGAGTATCTGTAAACAAACTACAAGTATTGAGAATCGACTGCTACATATCTTAAATGTAATAAACCCTGCAATATATTATAATCGCAATGGTGAAACAATAACATGACATTGGTCAAGACTGCCCTGAATTATTGTGATTCAAACTTTAGTTTAGAGGTCTCCCAAGTGGCATAACTATATAAGCCAGGGGTGGTGAACCACAGTCCTGGAGGGCCAGAGTCCAACACAGTTTAGTAAAGTTCCTTCCTAGACACCTGATTCAACTCAGGAGCTAATTACCAGGTTTAGTAAGTGAGTTAGAGCAGGAAAATCACTAAAATGTGCTGGACACCGGTCCTTCAGAAGCACACTTCTCCACCCTCGGCCTAAGCACTTGCTCCATCGTCAGTTCAGTTCCTGGTGATGTATATATGTGTTTTCCTTATTTTAACTAAACTAAGCTAAAGTTTAAATCACAATAATTCAAGACGGTCTGAACCAATGTCATGTTGTTGCTTCACCATTGTGATTATAATATATTGAAGGGTATATTGCAATCAGTCTATGTAGCAATCTAATCACAATACCTGTATTTTGTTTACAGACACTCTTAAAAACAAAAGGGCTCTTCAGCTCGGGTCCTAGAGGGCTGGTGTTCAGCACGGTTTGGTGATTTCCCTACCTAAATTAACCCGGCAATTAGCAAATGATTTGAACCAGGTGGATTTTAGTTGGAATATCACCAAACTGTGCAAACAGGACACCAGCTCTCCAGGACTAGAGCTGAAGAGCCTGGAATAAAGACACATAAATGATTCTTGGCTTGGATAAGTTTCTTCAGACTCTCACATCACATTTACAAAAATGGCTCTTTAATGATCTGTCCATTGGAAGATGCTTTAGGGAACCAAAAGTGGTCCTACTAATAGCATCCCTCTAAAGAACCCTTTTTGGCACCCTTTATAAAAGTGTGGCGTAATGTATACATAATTAAAATAGATGAAAATGATAGAAATCCTGGGAAAAAATAAAGCTTTACAGTTAAGAATGGCCCACTGTACATCATCTGACCGGACCCTTCAGGGACAGTATTTCAGTGTCACACTGAAGAAGGGGCTGCCTTGTTTCAACATCAGCTTGGGCTCCTTTTATCTGTTTGTATAATGCAACGTGACAAGCACTTCTCTAAAAGGAGCAGGCAATGCAGGCGGCAGGAGACGTTCTCTAAAATGGGGAAGAGCCCATTGTGAATAAAGCAGAGCTTAAATGACTCCCTTACTATTTTGATGCAAGGTCATGCAGGGCCAAGCAAGAGAGGGAAAGAGGAAATCACGGAATTAGGATTGTGGGAGTGAGGAGGTGGAGCTAAGGGTGGGACAAGTTTTGTCAGGCAGGACTTGCTCAGCAAGTGTACAGTTTGCATTTATTATTGTGTCACAGCAATCATACTGCAGTATACTCATAGTAGGTATGGTAAGGTATGGTAACCAAATATTTCATGTCCTGGGACAGTCCATTTATTTCAGCTTAGTTTTACGGAAATTGTTCATTGGTACCGTTTTCAGATAAGAACATGTTTTTCATTGTTGGAACATGACTACATAACTGGCAACAATTGGCATCACCAGGATATATTAGCTGATCAGCTTTATTTGGGGCAATCCAGCATTCTCACTCATCACAGGCGGGGGTCAGTACACAGGCAGGCAGGCACACACAAACTATGCAATACCGTAATCAATATCCAACAAAACAGGAAAAGGGATCAAAACACAAAAAGAGTACAAAATAGGAACAAGGAATGTGGCTAAAAAATGCAAATGGAGAGACCAATATACATGGAGCCATATTCATAAAATGCACCGCCAGATCTACTGTGACATTAACAGTAAATAGTGTCACAGTAACACATTTGCTCTTTCATAGACACAGATATTTTACCATTTACATGATATGTGGCACTAGCAGCATTTTCCCTCATTTGTGTTTGCCATTAGAGACTCACAACAGAACACCATCCCTGTATGGTCTGCAACTATTCACCGTCATGGGTGGTGCTAAGCCTGCATTAGGGGGGTCTGGGGTCATGGTCCCCAAAGAGAATTTTTTTAATAGCCCCAAAATTTTTACAATGCACTTTTAGAGTAGGAACAGCCAGAAAATGTCAAGTACATCAGCTGTGTTAAGTATACCAAAAAATGGTTATTTGGTCAAATTGGCACACAGTAAATCTGTCTCTTCATAGTTTGTATTAAGCAGAGAGCCAGTATAACAAACACTGTGTCCATCCACTTACAACAGGCACAGATCAAGCAAAGGTACTGAAGTCAAGCAATGCTCTCTCCTCTCTCTCAGATAAGCTTTAAGGTCCTAAATATATTATTCAAATACACGGATTATGGATCAGTTCAGTCCGATTTTGCTCTGTAGCCATCTTTAATAAGCTATGTGACAGAATTTCACGGTCATAGTGACAGATACTACATTTTCTCAGTTAAGTCAAATTAAATTCATTATTAATTTTAACCAAAAGCTTACGCAACTCTCCCTCGCTTTCTTCTTGATCACTATCCTCCATCCTTCAGCCCTGTCAGTCTCCTTCAGCTTCTTTCTCTCCCTCTCATCCTGTGTTTAGTAATACATTCATTTTTATTAAACTCACATTTACAAGAACTCAAGCAAATAATGACCAATCAATTTACTTTTTTAAATTTTAACTGGCAAAAATCTCATCTGACTGGCCTTTGACGGAGCTGCTGCCTCTTAGTTTCCATCTACAGGTTGAGGAATTGAGTGATATAACCTAAAACTGTTATGATGACCTTTTCACACAAAGCTGAATCAGCTTCGTGTTTGAATTTTCCGAGTTATTAATATGCATTAGCTCATTAACAAGTTGATTTTGACTGGCACACAACTCAGTTGTTGTCAAAACACAGAAATTAGGGAGTGTTATTCATTTCTACAGATATTTTCAAATTATATTTATCTATTACAGGAATAGCTCAGTTGGAGGTAATTGACTAGACTACTACAATCTAAGCAGCTACACTTGGTAATTGCTTTAAGCAATGCAGGAAGAAATCCTAGACCAATATTTAAAAAGCGTTTTTGTTATTACATTTTCTGGGTGAGTGAAGGCATTGTTGGAAAGCTCAACATGCTTGGAGGAAAACACTAACTGCCAATTGGTTACCTCAGCCAATGGATGCCCACATTGGTAGGACCATCCTACCCACCAAGAGAGAGTGAGGCCATTAACATATGGCTGTGGCATCACCAGGAAGTGTTTATGTTAATTTAATGGGCCTCTTCAGAAAAGGTTGACATTTTTAAGAAAAGACCTTTCCAACACTCACAATGCTGCTTGCATTATTAAGGATATTCTATTTTATTAATAGATGCGTCTGCCATGTGAAAGAAAAGAATGGATGTGTATATTGTCTTCTCTATGTAAACAAAGGTGTCAGATGAACAATATGTAGTTGTATGACCCCCAGCATCTCCTCTCCCCTATATTGGTTAACCTGTATATTATGCATACACAGCACACAGCCTATGTACTTTATTGTTAAAAGACTAAATGTAGATATCTATGGAACTGACAGTTATAGTTCAAGACATAGCCTTAAACAGAAAATGCCTGACAATTACACAACCAGTACTCTTACTCAGAGAGGAGCTGAGGTCCTTGCCTTTTGTATGTGTGTTCCACGTCTTTGAGGCATGGACACAAAGCTGTCTGAAGGCGTTCTGAAGCGCTGACACCCATGACTAGCACTACTGTGACGTGTGAGACTAACAGTCTCTTTGTATGCGTGTGACGTACAGTGATAATTATGAGGGCTGCTCCGTGTGTGTGCGCGCTTGTGTGTGTGTGTGTGTGTGTTAGGGGGGAGCGGTATTGGCCTTGCTGTATTGCTTGCTCTGTCAGTAATCTTTATGAGGGGAACAGGATTTGTGTGGAGTGTGAGCAGAAAGTAGGCAGATGCAGAGCAGCTGGCTGGGTGAAGCCCTTCATGCTCTCTGATCTGTGCTAAAGGAGCATTAAAGGGCCCATACTCTACATTTGTCTTGTTCGTTTATAGATAACTGCCTCTTACACAGTGTCAGAAACTACATAAGCAAGACTGTTTTAGGATTACTTAACAATTTGAAGCAGTTTAAGGCAAGTGTGATGATTAAGTCATGCTAAGTTACTGTGTGTAAGTTTCCTTGCTTGATTACTATATGTTTGATCGCTTGGTTACCATTACCAAACAGTCTGTGTCTCTGTGTTGCACCTGAAATGTATAGAATAAACCATTAAAGGGGAATTGCACAGGTTTTTGAACAAATTCTGCATAATTAGATTAGGTTAAGATGTCAGCAAAGTCACAATGGTGGTGATAGGAACGTCTGAAGTGTAACATCTCCAAAGAAAAGCTATCTATAGTTTACTTTACCAAAATTACATATACAAACAGAAGACATGTGTGGGTTCCCTGGTCATTCTGGATAGTAAATAAAATGGCTATGTTTGTGTAGTGACATTGTGACCCTTATTTCTCTTTTCCACCACTCTTAATGATATTGTTTATATCTGAGAGATTGAATTATAGTGAAATTTGGAAAAAAGTTCACACTCAAATAGTTCTGTTTCAGACTGTCTGTATGAGAGGTCAAAATTAATGAAGATGTAAAGCTGTTTAATTCTGTGAATCAGTTCTAGAGCATTACCAGGATTTCCTGGGCTGCAATACCTAAAATCGGCAGTAGGTGAGCAATCAACTCTCAAAGCTACGCTCTGTTCATGTGTGAGTTAATAATTCAGTTGTTTAGAATACTAAAGCTGCAAATGCATTTCGAACATTTGTCTGCCGTATTTGAATATGGATGTTGCTTAATGCACAGCACAGGGAAAAGTAATAATATGAATATTCCAGTTATCATTCTTGTATGCTTTGGGACTGTTTGCTTTTGAATTCAAATGGTTTTGTAATGCAGTGTGTATGGAAACCAGACAAACAGCACATTGGTACTTGTTCAATATTTTATTTCATTCATTAAATTCATATTGCGAAGAGAGCTTGTGTTGGCGAACCTTCTGCTCACAAATCTTCCGTTTACATCTGTAGTAACAGCACTCCTTATAACTTAACGTTAAATATGAATGGGTAGGGCTACTTTGCTGTAGACTAAATGGGTGGTCATAAGCACAAACTTAAATGGCTTGTTTTTGCAGCTTTTTCATGTGACTGGACAGTGGAAATGTCACTTCACGTGAGCCAGAGTTGAGTCCTGAGTCTCTAGGGTGCAAATCCAAGTTGTGTCTTGAATCTTTAGCAGAGAATTTTAGCCTTGTCATTAGCTGCAGGCATTTCACCGTACACATTTAAACTCCTACTAAGACCTGTCAGGTTCAACACAGCTACAAATAATGTGCCTTTCATTACAGAAAAACCTTCAGTCTGAAGGACAGAACTGAAGCACTACATGCAGTGAATGTGGTTTTTAAAGGAAAGAAGCAATTCAACTTAAAATGTCTGGTTAGTTTGTAGTTTGTATATCAAGTATGCTAGCTAGTTAGTATAATAGCTAATTCAGCTGAAGTTTTAGTAAGTTTTAAATGAATGATATCCTTAATTTACTAAAATGTCAGCTAGATTAATTTACTTCAGCTAAATTAGCTAGTGCACTAGTTTGCATACTTACTATTCAATCTACAGGCTAGTACAACCCAGTGAAGGTTTTTTCTGTAATGCTTGTTATTTAAACGTTATCGAACCTAAAGCGGAGTGGCATTGAAGTAATGACCGTGCATGATTGCAGCAAAACTGAGAGGCAAAGTTATATTTTCCATTAAACCGTGTCTCACAGGTGCTACATGTTTCCTTTAACTCATCTGCCACCTGAATAGTTATGGTGCATGCAAGGAGTGGAATAATCAGAAAATATGTAATTTTGTATTTGCATGAATATGATCAGAAAATACATTCATTTCTTTCCTTTCAGAGAGAAAGCCGTGGAAGGCCTGATGATTCATAGGAGACAGTCCGTACCACTCTATGAGGAGACATAAAACTCCAGACAGAGTGTTCTATTCTGTTTGAGCTATTTGCGTCAACAGAGACATCTCTAGGGGGTCTATCGAGATGCCAAAACTCTTCAAGGTAAAATTTTACATAAGACTTAGGTAGTCATACAAAGGGGAAGTGGGTGAGGCATAATTAAATCAACCAATAAGGGAAGACCAATAAGGGAAAGTGAGCAAGGAAGAATTACAACAAGCCAAATACCACAAAATCGCTCCTCCTCTACTAAGCTTTCTGAGCATATTAGCCTGATGTGAAAAATGCAACCTCAGCTTCCTGTCTGAGATGACCGCTCATGATTTGCTGTGATTGATTCCTTACAATAAATCTATTCTTAATTTTAAGATACTTTTTGTCCCTCTTTTTGGAAGTTATGAACCTACATGTGGAAGAGGAAAAGAGTCCTGCCACAACAAATGACATAGTATAATAGATCAGCATTTGTGTCTGCTACTGTGTTGTCTATCACTTTATAAAAGAAGCCCAAATTCTGCCTTAAATATTGGATGAACTGCAATGAGTGTTAGCTGAACACAATTCGGATTGATAAGCGCTATTATTTATTGGTTTAATCAGAGTAACAATAATACAGTTCATAACATTTTGTTTCTGAAAGGTAGTTTGTGACAAAACATATAGGAAAACTATTAATATTCAGCTTTTTTAGATTCTGTTCCTTACGCATAAAATGAAAGCAATAACATAATTGAAACATCATGTTATTAGCAGCAATAAGTAGACTTAATACATGCCTTTTGCGTTGTTCTTAAAGGGTTACAAACTGCATCATTACAGTGTTCAGCTGAAACTGTCACTATAGCCCAAAACATATTACCACCACAGTCTATTTATTCTCTAGTCTCTGCAGGATCAAGGGCATTATTTGTGAATGTGTGTGTGTGTGTGTGTGCGTGAGGAGATGTGAATAATTGCGCAGATGTGTGTCTCATGTGTGTGTATCTAGCAGAGGTCGAACAGCAGGTTAAACTGCTACTTTTGATTAATTAATGTCAGTATGAGATTGAGACCTTTTGCTTAGAAAACATATTCTGAGTGTGTGTGCCAGGTGTAAAGGTGTGAGTGTGTGTGTGAGTGCTTGTATTGCTATCCTTGTGAGGACTACATGTCCTCACAATGACAGAATAACATGAAACTTTTGCACTAGTGAGGACATTTTGCTGGAACTCACTTGAACACGTTGTTTTCACCACAGACATTTTTTTGTAAACACTAAAAGAGCAGAAAAATTGCCTTTTGGATACTGAGATTAAGGTTAGGGTTAGGATTAGGTGTAGGTGTAATATTACTTCACTACAGTAATACAAAAATCAAAGAAAGCTATGGAAGTTCTCACAAGTAATACCTAAATCTGACAAGCACGATGGTAATGTTTACACAGCTACACGTTGCATTGGTAATGTCGCAGTTTTAAACCAACTTTGCAGTAAAGTATAAAACAAGCCCTTTTTTCAATGCCAAGGTACATTATATTTAATTTCCTAGGGTAAAAGTACGTTTTGGACCTTTTCATTACATACGTTTTTAAAATAGATGTAACTAAAAAACTATAATAGTAATGAAACTTGGTACAATTATGTTCCTTAAACCTTCAGGTACGTCCTCCCAGTGACAGTGTATCCGCAGAATGTGGGAGCTTAGCTGAGCTAAGTAGCCAATGCTACTTCCTAGCATGGCCTACTTACCTAGCTCACCCGTCACACTTGACTATGTTAAAATATATTGACAGCACACTTTTTATGGTATCTGATTTGACAAATTTTGTCATGTCTTATTATATATTAAAATCAATACAAATGAATATTAAGTTAATTAATAATTTATTGTTATTCTGTTTGTGTTTAGGTGACGTATGACTATTTTTTCAGGGAATGCAAAGAAAGATCTGCAAATGAATCTTGTTGTGGGTCAAAGTATAAAGTTTGTAAGCTAACTTAATTACATTTGGAAAAAGGAACTTACTTAGGCACCAGAGTAGCTGAAGTTGTCTGAACACACACTGAAAAATGCACGATGGGGGTCACATCAAACCATGGTCACAGGAGGGTTCTTGAAACAGTGACTGCCATCACTCATGTTCCCTCATCTGATTGAACAGCTAGATACCTGCTTCCCACTTTGCAGGACATTGATGTGCTGGAGGCAATAAGCAAGACATCCAGGCCACTGACAGAATTCAGTGATACACTTTGAAGAGAACAATATGTTAGAATCTCCTCAGTGAAACCAAACCTCTTCAGTACCTCTGTAGTAGCAGTGATTCAGAGCTCACAAGATCAATAAAGACCCTGGATTATCTTAATGAAAAGTATGCCCTAAAAAGGTTTTTGGATCTGCAAGGGTTCTTTAAAAGGAATGGTTCTTGTTGCATGGTGAAATGGTTCTTCAGATTGATGGAGAATGTGTTGTATTCGGTTTGATATGGAACCTTTATAAACCTATAGAGCACCAAAAAGGGTTCTGCTATTGTTACTCTTGTTATGACGTTAAGACCAGCTATTTAAAGGTTGCTGTTGACAACAGTTGCCGCTCTACAACTTTCTTAAAGGAGTGGAATCAAATTCAAAACCAATGAATCGTGAACTGAATTGATTTGCTTAGAGCTCAAAGATTCACACTTCTAGTATGTTCAGATCATGTTAAGTGCTTTAAACATGCACATTATGTTCTATGTGAGCATAACAAACAAACATTTATGTAAGGCTCTCCATCAGCTTCAATTAATTTGTAGGTCAGACCTAATGTCACACAGTTTGTTTCTATTTTGTCTTTTACAACTGAGATTTTTTTTTGGTATTTAAATCATACTTTGTTTATAAAACACCTTATTTGTGCATTTTCTTTATGTTTATAACAAGTTACATTGCTCTCTGGGCTGCTGTTATGCACACTGCAAGTTTTGCAATATAAGAATCTGATAAATCTACATATTATTTTTAACACAATTGGTTAAAGAATCAGAAATGATAATCATCGTAGCGATTCTGAGCCAAAAAAAAGTCATTCGCATTTGGTCAAGCCTCTCAACTCCAAAAATTAAAAGCCTTCACAAACTTCAGACACCAAACATCTTAGTTGCTGATAAGAGAAAATCTGTCAGGTCAATTTGTGTTTATTCTTAAGGCTTATTATTCAGTAAACAATGTGGATTATTCAGCAACTGCTTGTATGCTACTATGTAAGTTATGTAGTTATGAATTAAAGTCTTGGCCCACATACAGGCCCCTTAAGAGTTCCAGTGATAATATGACTGTGGAGTCATTTTATCTTATAGGACCAGAATCAATAATAACACTGACAGCATGCACTGCACTGGCAGCATCTCTAAATCATAAACCTGCATACACAGCATCTTTGATATCATAAACATGCAAACGAGGACACAGCGTACACTAATTACCTAGAAAACATCTTAAATCATAGTGATTCCAGGAAGACGTCAAGTAAGCATATTAACCACATCTTATGTGTAATTTACTGCCCAAACAACACACAGCTAAAACAAACAGTAACAGCTGGCTGTGGCCGCTGTCAGTCTGGCTTATCGGCTGACTCGGGATCTGTGTGACCTGACACGATGTCTGACAGGGCTCACTGGGACCTAGCGCATGATCTACCAGGACGCTAGGAGTTGTAAATGTGTCAGAATGGGCTAACAGCACATTGCACTATGGGGGATTAGATTGGAATGAGGCCTGATTGAGCATACTCTGCTCCCAAAAGCCTTACTGTATGACACAAGTGAGGAAATAAGTCTATAAGAGCAGCGACTTGGCCTGTCGTCACTAAATGACATTTTGAAGCCTGAAGTGTATCGAAACGTTGTAAAGCTGTAGCCTTTTTAGGGGGCAGCACTGATCTTGCACAAAAAGATGGCAGGCGAATACATTTATTTGTCAAATTATTATTATTATTATTATTATTATTATTCAAAAACAGCCAAGGGGAAATTGGGCAAGTTTTCATTTTAGTTGAGAACGGAGGCCTCTTCAGATGAGCCAATGAGCTAACAGAGTTAACAAGTGTTACGTTGGACGCTGATGAGGGCTTGTCTTCTACACAGGTATTTTTTCCCCAGTAGATGATGTAGATGATGTGTCATTTGTGTTATTATATTGTGTTACTTGTCAGAGAAACATTTTCTTTATTTGTGGACCAAACTAACAGCAGCTACAGTAGTTAGCATAGTTAGCAAACAGCGGTGCTATCTCTGCCTCCTCAGAGAGCATTTTTATGAACTTTCTTCAACTCAGTGTGCCCAGAGCACTCCACAGAAAACACAGCCACACAGGCTGTATAAAACACAAGTCATCAGAGCACAGAAACAGTTTAGCTAACATTAGCCTTGTAGCTCCAGTGCAAAACTAGAGAAGCAAACTTCAGATGCTAAACATTTCTTGGCTGTTTGACTACATTTGAGGTGAAACTTCAAACTAAATTTGCTTTATGGTCAAACTATTATTTCAATAGCCATGTGATTCGTGAATGTATGACAACAAGAAACAAACTAATAAAAAATATGTTGCAAAGATTAGCAGGAAGGGGAAAGGATGGATAGAATGGAGTGCTCAGAAGTGAAATGTTATTTTATATGTTTGATTCTGGGAATTGGAGTCCCTAGAGGCCTCTCAGCCTGAAGCACGTGTGACACTTAAACTCTAGGCTTAATCTTGGCATTGGTTTTACTAGGGGAAAACTCCCTTATTGAAATCAGTTAGCTGAAATGATATCATATGACGTGATCACATGGTATGTTATTGCTATTTTGATTGGCTCTTTCAGGAAACTTGCCCAACAACCTTTAGCTTTTGAGGCTCAGTTTCAAACAAGATTCAGTGCATTCACATGGCACAAATCAACAACCACAATGACAATAACAAAACAACTAAGGAAAATACAGATACAGTAGATCTGTTCAAGGGAGCTACACATTCAGGAGAGAATCAACAAACAAGTATAATGTCAGACCATAGCTGACAGTGTACTTCAAACAGAAACGTTTTGAAGCAAAACTATGTCTTATTGGCTAAAACAGTGTAGTGAGTTGAGTTTGTATGGTTAGGCGTGCGCTGCCTTTTGAACAGCACTCCTAACCGACCCAAGTTGTTTGTTCTGAGACCTCCCCCACAGCAACTGGTCCACTGCACAAAGTGGGTTTCCAGTAGTGCTGAGATGTATGGTGAGTTCTTTTTAAGTATGCTTATGGACAACAGTTTGATTTGTTTAGTTCTTTCATGTTTTTAAGTAAACTGCTAGCTTAACTATGCTGTAGATAGATGTAGATGCTATAATGTTACTTCTTCCATTAGTCATTGACAGCCAGCTGTTGATATGCTGCTCAGCATACACAAAATGATAAAAGATATTTGGGAATTTCGAGATAGGATGTAAATAATAAGCTAGTTCAGAGTCTTTTTAAGTTGTGGACTACTAACATTGTTAAAAGCTGTCAAATGAACTTTCTGTTCCAGAACAGTTATGGATGATCAAATATTCCGTTTCAACTTTGTTCCTTGTAAAATACTGTCGGTTTCCACTTTTTGTTTTTATTCCTCAAACCGTTTTGGAGCTCTGTTAACAGCCCCCAATTCATTTGTGCATCTATGCTGTGTGTACATAAGAGTCAGGGTGACTTTGACTTCTTAATTTATTCTGCCAAGGTGACTCAGAGAGTTAGTGCACTATGAAGGAAACAGAGCCTTGTTTCATTAGTCATTATTTGACATGCTCTCATTGACTTGCCCTCGCTAGTTTCCCTAAGGGGAATCTGCATCACCATCTTAAAGGCCATTACAATACTCCATTAACTGGAGTGAAGTTCGTTAGACATGTCCTTCGAGCGGCCATTTGGGAAGTGGCCAGAGGGTGCAGGGTGAGATTGGGGCCAGGTGTTCCACCTTTTGTGTGATTACACCGACGGGCCAAAAATAATTAGAGTACAAAATGAATTTGTAGGACCTATTGAAGGCCTCGAAGGCCTATTGTTCAGCACACAGCATTGTGGACAGTAATGTCGAATCCCTATTGACTTGCATGGAAATTCAAATGCCAGCAAAAGTGCATTTAAGCACTTCTGGAGGAGATTATCTTTTTATCCTTTCAAATAACTTGCTCTTTGCCCATTGTAATGCACATCATTTTTGTATTCATGAATAAAAAGAACAACATTTATCCCAGCTCTCGAATTTGTCTGTCTATGCTAAGCTCTTTCCTTCTTGACTACTAAGCAAAAGCAAAAGTCAGGCACTTGGGATCTGCATTGAGGTGAACGGTTCAAGCCATAAAACTTATAAATATGAAAATGTCTGTTTAACCTTTAGAAGTTGGCATTTTCTTTTATTTTGCCATACTAGCTAAATGTAGATACATTTACATTCAATTTGCATTTTGTATCGACAGGTTTTGGTCTGCATTTAGGGGTCAAGTTTGTTTAAAATTAAAAAAAGATAAAAATGGAAAGGATGGTTTTTCTTTCCACAGAACAAGACAACTTTTAATCGAATTAATTTACATCTCCCTTTCTACTGACAAACATAAATCAATTGCAAGTTTAGAATCTGCACTTTCATCAGAATTTCTGCCTGTGTCAAATGTCAAATTACACCACACTTTTGTTACTGCCAGCCCTAACTGTGACTTCTAAGAGTTAATTGTGTAAACTAGATTGTGTGGTCTTATGTGTGGTATTATAACGCCACATGTTAGGACTGAAAGGGTCTGTATGTGGGTACACTTGGTCACACTTTATTTGCATGGTCTCCTTTAGATGCTCTGCAGATACTTAAACCATTAACAAACTTTCTAGTGATGTTCAGTTGATGGTCATTATGGTTAAGGTTAGGGTTAGGAGTAGATGTAGGTTTTGCCTTGAGGTTAGGGTTAGGTTTAGGGTTAGGGATAGATGTAATAAGCTCTTCCAAACCAAACTTGAAGTTCAGGCATGATTCTCCTCCCAAACTTAGTTTTTTTCAGATTTTAATGGAAAAATTGCTCATTATTTGAAGCCACATTGGACCTGATGCCAGTGCAAGCTGCGAGCTGCAAGCAGCGGGGCACAATTCCCAAAATATTAAAATCTATTACAATTAAAATTACTGGCAGAAGTAAGTTAACTGAAAGACAAATTTGTGTTGATGTAATAAATCGCTGCTGTTTTTCAGTTTTTGACATAATTTGAAAATACCTGTTGTCCTTTATATTGTGTGTAAATTTCTCAAAGAATGGACCAACAGAATGGCCCAAAACTTGGAAAAAAGTCTGGTTCCATTGACTTATTAAAAGCAAAGTATGTTTTTTTCCTTTTCGTGTAAAGTTATCATTTTGGAGATATGAGATTTTCTTCCAACAACAGTGATGTGTAATGTATGAAGTAATATAATTGTGTTGATGTAATATATTTGATTAATGTGGAAATGATGTACACAATAATGTATGAACCAAGCAAATTCTAATGCATTACTTTTTTCAGGAATGAAAATCCAGGAACACAGAGACAGCTCCCTAAATGCCAGCCCAGTGAAGAGGATCAGCACTAAATTAATGGGGATCTATTTCAACGCTGACTGATTCTCTCAACTCGGCATGCGTTGAGGGATTAAGGGTGTGCACTGACTTAACACTTGGAGCACATCGTTAAAAGCGTATTACATATCCCCCCATTAACTGACGGTACACTTGAGATGTCCAGCTCAATTAGGAATAGAACATGTACTACGTCAAAAGGAATTAACTGGACAAAAGCTGAAAGTGAACTCAGCGTACCTGACCAGAGTTTGCCTTCTAGCACAACGATGACCCAGGGCTACTGACTTATTCAGCTATGAGAAATAGCCTTAGATACGAAAATGACTGCAGACGTACAGCTTATACTGCTCCATATGTGTGTATTTCTCTCTCTCTCCCTCTCTCTCTCTCGTTCTCTCTCTGTCTCTTTCAGCGCTTCTGCCTGCCAGTGGAGAGATAAGGGTTTTTGTGCTATGTCCACCCGTTTTGAAGCCATGCTTATGGGATTAATTAGCCACATCACTGGCTAATAAGATGGCATACGGATGCAGGTGTGACTAATAGGGCTTAAGCAGGCAGAGTTGAGGCAGTGAGCCCTGGACTCTGACAGGAAGCAGAGGGAGAAGTCTTGTCAAAATCCTTCCCCCCTAAAACCACATAACTATCAAACACAGTCCAGTGGGTCAAAGAAGCAGCCCATCTTGGAGCATATGAGGTTGTGTGACACAGGGTGGGCATGAAGGACTGGGCTTGCTACCAGCGACTGCTCGGATTCCTCCAAGCCAGCTCCACAGTTCTTTATTGAAGTGCAAACACACTATTTGTAGTTTTGCCATCAAATATTAAAGGTATTATTTAATCTCAGGTTTTAAGTGACTCTGTTAGCTCCACAGCTAACCTCCAGCAGCCACTGTCTTGCAGGTTCTAGCAGCAGCCTAGGAACAAACTAAGTCTGAAGGCCACGAGGCCAGACAGACTCTACAGCAAGAGCCAGACGCTGGTGTGCTATACCTAATGTGATTGCTAGAAGTTTCTAGAATGTTCTCACCCTTTCAGAATGTTCTAGAATGCTTTTTTGTCCCATTCAAACTATTCTGGAATGTTTTCCCCATTTTACACAGTTCTAGTTCTTCCTCACTCACACTGTGCTAGAGGTTTCACCCTTCACACTGTTCCAAAATATTCTCTCCACACAGTACTAGAATGTTCTCCCCTATTCACCTCTTCTAAAATAAGCTCTCCTCACAGTACTAGAATGTTCTCCCCTATTCACACTGTTCTAAAATATTCTCTCCACACAGTACTAGAATGTTCTCACATATTCACACTATTCTCTCCACACAGTACTAGTACTAGACAGTACTAGAATGTTCTCCCTTATGTACACTGTTCAAAATAATATCTCCACACAATACTAGAATGTTCTCCCTATTCACACTGTTCTAGAATGTTCTCCCCTATTCACACTGTTCTAAAACATTCTCTCCACACAGTACTAGAATGTTCTCCCTTATTCACACTCTTCTAAAACATTCTCTCCACACAGTACTAGAGTGTTCTCCCCTATTCACACTGTTCTACAATGTTTTCCCCTATTCACACTGTTCTACAATGTTCTCCCCATCCTCTCTGTCATAGAATATTCTTTATTTTCACTTCTCCAGAATGCTGTTATCCCTTCACACACTAGAATGTTCTGCCTCATTAACACAGTTAAAGTTTCACACTTGTACATTTGGTTTGTCAGTCCTTATTTTAAACGCCATCCTTAGAATCCTATTTGTTTGCTTTAAAGTTGACGCTTTTGTTGTCACGTTAACTTGCCTCAGGCTGTGTTTGTACTCCAAGTCCTATGAAACACTAAGAGTGACTGTAACATAATAAAACAGAAGAAGAGTTTGGGTTCACTGTGTTATTAAGTGGAAAAAGGTATACACTACGGACAGATAGAACTCGAACGAGTCCCTTGCTTTGTCAATGAAGCTCCTATTAGAGAGAGCCTGGCAGAAAATCTAATACTGCTAAAGTGAAAAGTAGATAATTGGGTTCCAAGAGTTGTAGTAAAGAGCTATAGTGGCTTAACAAGCTAAAATTGTTTCAATGTGATGACTACAGCCAGACCTGCCTTGCTTCTACATGCAATACGGTCTATTCCTCATAGAAGTGGTATCTTCACAAAATACCACCACACTGGGTGAAAAGCAATTGGTATACCAACATGGAATAGGTTGTTTTTTCCATTAAAATCTGTGCATGACAGATGGCTCGCCCAGCTCCACCCAATTATAACAGCATGGCTGGAGTTGGCCGTTTTTCAATCTCTGTCCACGAGTGATGGGCAGAATGTTCAGAGTCTGGTCTGACAGCGTCCAAAACCCTATTTCAGGAAGAAGGCATTGGCTGTCGTCTGGGTGGTTCAAGTTTGAATGGCAGACTGATGGGCTCTGAGTGATCCGGAATAGTTTCCTTTATTTACCCGTCAGATCACATGATCTGCAGGGTCAATGGTCAGCCCATAGCTCATTGGCAGTGAAACTGCCTTTAGCGTCTAAAAATGGCCTGGGTTGGTTTACCACATTTACTTAATTATCAGGAGCCACTTGGATGGAATTACACTGGCTCCAGCCGAAGCCAAAGACTGCAGAAATCTGTCATGTATTGAAGGCCTTCTTAACTCTTACAAATCCCTGTTATTGCCAATGCTAACAAAAGCATGGTGTCATTTCATATGAATTATTTCTCACTCGTAGCTCTTTGAGACGACTGGAGAAAGTGCAGATTCCAAACGTTCAATGCATACCTCATTTGTGTTTGTAAGTGAAAAAGGAGATGTTTTATCATGATTTGAATTTGATGAACAGTTACAGATGGACACTTGTCTATGAGCGGCTCTGTACTTTCACCCACACATCGTATCTCTCTTGACATCGCCTTCATACAGTGCTGTAGGCTACATCGCTCAAACACTCAATGTCAACCAGCCTACATGCTAATGAAACTACCATCGCTAACCTCAGCATATCCACATATCCCAAGCCCTCAGAACCAGCAGATGGTGCTTATAAATGTAACTGTCTGCGCTCATGTGTGGTTCTGCTGGGAAAAAGCAGGACAGATCCAGCGATTTGTCAATTGGACCTGGTCCAGCTCAGTACAGCTGAAGAAACATTCTCAAAGACCATTAGCTAGCAAACTCTGCTCTGTCATGCTACACAAGGCTAAGCCATTTATTCTGGTGTTAGCTTGTTTGTGCTGAAACATAATTACATGGTGTAAGTGGTCTGATTCTTAGCGAAATTAGAAGGGAGGGAAATGGGAAAGAAACACAAAAAGCTGCTATCGCAGGCTAAGAGTGTGCATTAATTACGGCGCAAGGCACTTTAATGACTTTATTGTGATTTGTGGACTCCGTCTTTACCAAGTGGATTCATTTTAAAATAGATGACAGTTCATTACAAGTTTTAAAAGCCAAGCTTTTAATCAAAGTTTCTATTGCTTTAATGCATGGTACAAACCACTACTAATTAACAGCAAAATAGCCAGTCTATCTAAAACAGCTTTGTGAAACTCTGAGGTGTGATAGTCAGCTGTAACTGGCAAATAGGAGCACATAAGGAAAATCCATTAACCCTGGGGGCAGCCATACACATTAGATCAAACTTAACTTGAGCAAATACATATAGATCTTTTGTGCTGGGTAAAACAGAAAAGACCTTATTGACCACATCGTCCATTTTTCTCAAGTGTATTGAGTTTGTCTGTGGGCTGGTGAAGGTAGGAACAATTTAGCTACTCTCAGTAAGTAGATGTAGTGTATAACTACAGCAGTCTCATGAAAGAAGAGGAGGAACTGCTGTATGTTGGAGGACAGGAGAGATGTTAGTATGCTAGTGAGGGAAGCGAGAGGTAAAGAGGGATCTGTGGAGGGGGGGAAGTGTGTGAAATATGATGATATTTAGTATTATTGTGATCAATTACACTACAACACTTTTCTGAGCATAATGAGGGTGTTGACAGTACTTAAAGAGCACTAAACAACTGCATGTCTTATTCCGAATAGATCATAATTAGTCCTGTTTAACTGAATTATGTGCAACACAGTGTGAAATGCTGAATAAAAATCATTGCACTCCTAAATTTTGATAGTATTTTTTTAAAGGTTTCATCTTTGAGAGAAAAGAAGAAAATCAAGCTGCATTCTTGCTCCACAGATGTTTCTTTCTATTCTTCTGAATGAGTCTGAAAGGACGTGTAGATGCCACTAAGCCATTAGTGAGAATATTAAATAACCAAAAAAGAAGAAATCAAGCCAGGAAGCTGTTAGCATTCTCAAAAAATGGACATCACTGAAAGTGTTTGCAATTACTTGGATTGTGAGAAGCAGAAAATGCAACCAACTTCTAAGAATGAACTTTGAAAGTGTGGAAAAATATCCCTGAATATTTCCTTGAAAAACTGAAAGCAAGACTTTTAAAAAGAATATAAGTGGTTATGCATGGCTATACATTTCCAACTTGTCAAACCTCTGAAAACCAAAATGTCATGATGCATATTGCTCAACAATCTCCATTTCTGTCTTTTTTAAAACATTATTTTAAAGTGCCAGCTGCCCTTCAGATTGTGACAAAATTACATTGACTTACATTAAAAGTTAAGAACATTTTTGTCTTCTACTCCAAAGTTACCATAATGGAGATACAAGTTTACAGGATGTAAAGCATCAATTATTGCTGTGTTAACTTATCAAAAATTTAGTTCATGCAACATTTTGAGGCAGCCCAGATGTTTTTTTAAGTTTAGAGAGATTTAGATGGAGACAGAGAATATTAGTTGTTATTTCAACAATACCTTATTGATCTCTACATGCTCCACCCACAATTGCATTGCAACTGTTAATTAGACAAGCTTAGACAAACTTTACGTGGCAAAAAATGCCATTCAACTTATTGAAAAACTTGTACCACACAGCTTAATAACTACATTTAACGTGTGTTTTTAGTTTCAAATGATATTTATTTTTATGCGTATGAAAGGACACATTGGGTAGACTGAGTACAATCTTTTGTTGTGTAATCAAGCTAATGGTAGCACACTGGCAAATCAGTCATTATTGTTTCTGACTTGCCTAGTTTCAACTAGCAACACAAAAAAAAATATGCAAAGTCATTTGAATCAAGAAGTGTTGATAAAAAAGAAGAGTAGTGGGAGAGGATAAAAGATAAAATGGAAGGATTGTATCTCTGAAAATGGCAGTAGATTGGCAGGAGTATCCCTTAATTATACACAGATAAAGTGACGACAGAATGCTCTCTCTCTCTCTCTCTCTCTCTCTATATATATATATATATATATATATACATATACATCCCTACATTCTAACAAGGTTTAAAAACAAGTGTAAGTGTGTATGTGGCAGTATGGCCTGCATATACAGAGTCTCAGTCATCATCACCACTGGGTTGAAAACAAAAGCTTCATTGGCCTCTGCTATGCCCAGCCTAAGCCAATCTGAGGTGACGCTGCTGCCCCCGAGCTGAATCTAAACAGGGCGGAGAGGGGGAGCAATGGAGGGATGGAGGGATGGAGGGGGAGAGAGCAGAATGATGTCAGGGTGACTCGAGCTCATGACAGAAGGAGGAAAATGGCACAACTGAAGAGAAACATTCTGGCATGTTCCAGAAGGCATTTTCTATTTTCTTTCTAGGTATTAGTGCTGTTACAGCAAACAGGCAAAACGGAGGGATCCGGTATTTTGATATTTGGAGGAGATGAAAGAGAAAAAGGAGCTTGAGGTCATACGATGGCATCTGGAGTGTGCTTTCATGCTGGAGGGGATAAAAGAGAGAGAGTAAGAGAAAGAGTTGAGTGGAATAGAGAGAGGCTGAGAGAGAGATAAAAAGAGGGAGAAAGGGAGAGAGAGAGGGAGAGAGAGAGAAAGGAAGACAGAGAGACTGAGGAAAAGAGAAAGGACGAGAGAGAGAGAAAAAAAAGAGAGAGAGATTACATCTTTTCTCCAGGCTGTCTGAATCGGACTCTCTCTCTCTACAGGAGGTGTGAAGGGTTGTAAAGCGCTTTAGAGAGGAGGAGGACGACTCAGGGAGAAAAAACAACAAACCCACAACACCCCACAGCCTCAACAGCAACACACGCTGCAGGCTTCAGTCGGAGGAGAGAGGGAGCGAGAGAGACGGAGAGGATGGAGAGAAAGTGAAAGAAATAGAGGCTTAGAGAGCAACCCTAAAGCAGCTAAAGCCGGTGGACTGTCTGCTTAGCTTACCATTCAGATCACACGCACAAAATTTTCACCTGACAAAAATCAACATTCCGTAAAGCGTGTCCAACTTTGCAAAAATTGCAGCGAAAGAACACATTTTGTGGTCGATTTAGTCTCCATTATAGGTGCATGCAAAGGTTTCTTTAAATGACATGTTTTAATGTTTTTCTGAAAATAAGATAACAGTTAAGTTCTCTACAAGGAATACACTTCAGCACATTTAATACACAGTTACTGTTTATTTGCTGAATTTACCATAGTGGGAAAAAATAAAACATGAAATATGGCATGTGCAAAAGTTATGGCACATTTTATATTATATGTTTTATATGCTTTATTTTTTTACAATATGTTAAACTCACCAAATAAGCAGAACTTTTCACTTCATCAACAAAACATATAATTTGCTTGGGGGTTCACTTTTTCTTGTCCATTTTATCAGCTCCTTTTACCATATAGGTGCACTTTGTAGTTCTACAATTACTGACTATAGTCCATCTGTTGCTCTGCATACTTTGTTAGCCCACTTTTTCCCAGTTCTCCAGCAGTCCCACACAGGACCACCACAGAGCAGGTATTATCTGGGTGGTGGATCATTCTCAGCACTGCAGTGACACTGATGTGGTGGTGGAGTGTGTGTGTTGCGTGTGGATCAGACCCAGCAGTGCTGGTGGAGATTTTAAACACCTCAGTGTCACTGATAGAGAACAGTCCACCAACCAAGAATATGCGGCCAACAGCATCCTGTGATCACTGATGAAGGACTAGAAGATGATCAACATAAACTGTGCAGCAGCAGATGAGCTATCGTCTCTGACTTTACATCTACAAGGTGGATCAACAAGGTAGTAGTGTCTAATAGAGTGGACAGTGAGTGGACACATTGTTTAAAAACTCCAGTAGCACTGCTGTGTTGGATGCACTCATACCAGCACAACTCACACTAACACACCACCACAACCACGTCAGTGTCACTGCAGTGCTAAGAATGATCCACCACCCAAATAATACTCTATGGTGGACCTGTGGGGGTTCTGACCACTGTAATTGTAGAACTAACTACATAAAACTAGTTGTCCCATGACTTCTGGCACATCAGCATGTACACACACACACACACACACACACAGACATAACTTTACAGGAGAAGGAAAAATCCTATTTTACTTTAACTCCTTTTACTTCTTTTGGTGCATTCATTATGAAATTTACACACAATGTAAAGGGCAACAGGCATTTTCAGATTAAGTCAAAAACTGAAAAATGACTAAAATGATCTGAGGTTTTGTTCCTTCATTTCTATCTATGTTTGAGATTTTGCGATAAAGAAATATGGACACATAGAGAGATGGAGAGGCAGAGGGAGTGAAAAAGAGGAATAGACAGAAAAAAGAAAATGAGGGAAGAGAGAGTGAGAGAGAAAGAAGAGAGAAGGAGAAAAGAAAGAGAGTGAAGAGTTAGAGAGAGAGAGAGAGAGAGAGAGAGAGAGAGAGAGAGAGAGAGAAAGAGAGAGAGAGAAAAGAACAAGGAAAAAGGAACAGAGAAAGACAGAGAGAGAGCATCTCTTTGTGAGGTCACTAGCAGGCCACTGATGGCCTGCAGTTAGAAGACAGTGAGCTCTACTGAAAATTTAGAATCCATGTAATGAAACTGTATGGTTGTATATGAACGTGCTATAATGCAATTCTGATGTATTATATTGTGTGGCTGTCAGTGTGTCACTGCTGATCTCCATCTATTCCTCATATATCATTGCTTATATTGCTCAGACTGTGTGAGAGATAGCTGTGGACTGAAAGGGCACACACTCGCGCAGTGGAGAGCGTAGTGTGTGATTACACACACAATGGAGTGCCGATGAGGCCTGAGATCAGAGATGGAGCTGACCCATGCTGGTGATCACATCTGGTCTCTCACAGGATATGGATTCTCATAGCATATGACTTTAGCCTCCTTTAGATACAGATTTCATACTGCTTTGTTGGTTTCAAAAAAAGGTGTTAAAAGGAACCTGACTAATAAGACTTGTAGACCTTAATGCGGGGCAAACTGTGACAATAAGTTGGAAAAAATACACGAAATATTTTCTTTTACTTTAAAAATTCAGGGCTTTTTACAAGATGTTTGACACACTGATTAACTGACACATTATGTCTAATATTGATAGTTGACTATCCATAATGGTTAAAGAATGGATCATTGATTGACCTTGTGGAAGAAAAAAACAACCCCCCCAACCCCCTCTCCAAAAAAGAAATAAATAAAAATAAACAAACAAACAAATAAATAAACAAAAGCACTGAAATTAATGTTGGGATGTAGGCTTACCTTTTAAGATGAAGGTTAATGGCCAAAAGAACAAAAGCATAGCTGAGGGAAATTGGTAGGGTTTTTGTGTTGGATGAGTGACAGAGGCTTCCTGTTCAGGTAAGCTAAAAAGCTACCGCTACAGCTAATCAGTACAGAGCGGGATGCTAAAGACTCTTTGTCTTCTTACAGGTGGGAACGTCTTCACTGTTTCTGGACGTAGTTAACATTAGCTAAAATGGTTAGCCTAGTTAGTGCTAAAGCCACGGCAGAGTCCCTAACAGTGCGCAACCTTGGAAGTGGGCCACATTAAGACACTTTTTGTAGCAAAATGTAATATTAAATGAAGTAAATGCAAGCAAACACTTCACCTATTACAGTCCTTCTAAAACATAAGTTGTTATTTGACTGGATTATTAGTCTGTATGTTGGTAGTGATTTCAGTGTTCGAATACAGGCACCTCAAGCAATTAATCAAGTACTCAAGTACCCTTGTACATCCCTAACATGGATGTCACCATTATTTTACTTTTGGTACATGACATCAAATGATTGCACTGGAAGTAAACGCTGCCTGCTGTTAACCTTCACAGCTTTCTTAGCGATAAGAAGAGGAGAAAAGAGTGGGAAAGATGCTTGTGGATAAACAGAGCTAAACCAAGCATAATGCGGCACGAATGGCAAGCCAAGACTGCTTCTCAATGCTTGCTAATTCAGACTGAACACAACACTAATTCAGACGGAAAGCGTAGAGCATTTGTCAGCCCATATTTCTGTTTCTTGCAATGAGCAAATAATGTGCAAATGTATTTACTGACTGTCAGATTAGTATAAACATCCATTACTATTTGTAAATGACAAATTTTACATAGACAACATTTGAGCATTTAAGCATTGAGCTAACTGTCTGAAATCAGAGACCATACAAGCTAACATGTTGCTAGCCAAGCTTGACTCTTCTAGGGCTACTGCTGCTACAGCCTCTGTGCTGCTTCGAGTTTTGAGCCCAGACACTTTACATTACCATGTGAATGTTGTGTTTTTTGTGCTTATGGCTAGAAACTATTGCTGTTTACAGCAAGTGGCAGAAAATAGACTTGAAGGGTTAGAAAATTTAGATATTTACACCATAATAGGGTCATAAAGTCTAGGAGGACATAATAGGCTTAATAATAACATAATCTACAGGACAAAGGTTTGGAAGACTAACTTTGTAAAAATAAACATGCAAGTAAGCTTACGAATGTGTAATGCAGTTTGTCATAGTAAGAGACTTAGGAATAAAGTGCACTAGGGCAAAGTTTTAGAAGAAACAATAAATCTGAAAATATAGATAGATAGATAGATAGATAGATAGATAGATAGATAGATAGATACTTCATTGATCCCGAAGCAAATTCAGCAGCCAGTAGCAGTCACACAACACAGGACAGTTATAATAATAATAGGTGATACAATATAAAAAGAAGAATATATACAAAAAACCTATCTACATGCATATATACAACTAGACATATACAGAAATATGCAATAAGACTTATAACCTGAGATAAAAAAGGCAGTGCAATAATGAATGTACAAGGAGGGGCAGGTAACAGCATATAATGACAATGCTGAATAAATATGTGCATATATTGGTACTGAATAAAGTGTCTGGGTGTGGAGTGTCCAGATGTACAAGATGTGCGATAAGGTGTGCAGAAGTGCAATATGTACAGTAAGGTGTCCATATGTGCAGAAAATTTTATTTTATTTTTATTTATGCATTATGCAGTGTAAAGGTAAGGTTAATGCTAATGAGAGCTTGCAGTACTGCAGACCAGCATGATATTATGGAATATTGTACCTAGCAACATACTATACTATAGCAACAACCTAGCAACAGTGGTGTACCAACACGTTAGCAACCACCTGGGATAACATAGCAATGTCCAAGCAGCACCTTAGCAACCACCTAGGATACCCTAGCAACAGCCTAGCAACATCTTTCCCCTGCTGTTGAAAAATCACTTTTTGCTTCTTTACTTTTGGCAGTAGTGAAGATTAAGCATGTAAATTTAGTGTAATAATTAAGTATTCTGTTTGCTGTGAGTAGATTAATCTGCAATATATCTTTATATCTTTGTAATGCCACTTAACTCCATCAAAGTCAACAGGATTTACTCTTCAATCATCTTATGTTGACAAGGAACACAGGCAGAATGTTCTTTAAGAAGTATAGGAATAGCACCCACTAAAAGAGCGATTTTCCTCTGTTATTCAGAGGGAAATGCATTGTGAACGTCTAGATTTGTTTTATCCAATCTAATCAAACAGAAATCGCAGGCACTCCTGAAGCCTTTTCTTTAGATAAACACTCATGAATAATTAAACGCAGCGAGACGTTAAATAAAGCGAGACTTTGAGTAAATAACAGAGCGTTTTCCCCACTCCATTACAGAACCAGCTATAAATCCAACCTGGCAAACACATTATTCAATGCACGATAGGCCTTTTGATCAAAGCACAGCCATGTGCATTCACACACACACACACACAGCTCGTAAACAACACCAAACAAAATGCATCACATTCTCAATTTCTGACCCAAAAGAAAAACTCAACAGAGTCATACATGACAGCACTGACAGTAAGCAAGGCATATGGTTGTGTAGGTTTCAAAAAGGATGGCCTACTTCCGCTTCAGCATTTTGTTCGTTTACAACTGAGCTGAATCATGTGCTTGACTGTGCATTAAATCACTTCCTCCTTATCGGATTTATAGCACAGTGGCCTGCTTTTCACATTTCTTACAGTCATATTCTGCGGCCCAATGCTATACAAGGTTTTCCTAAAATAGTGCCAGGTGCTTCTGATCAAAGTTGTGATCAAGATATCTTCCAAATATTGGTCATTTAATTTCCAGACAAAACAGCAATTACATACAGGTTTAGTAGATACATCTGAGATTTTTAAGATTAGATATAAGATAATCCACTTGCATAAGGAAAAGGAAAATCAAAGGAAAAATAAATGAAAAAACAGGAGTTTCCAAAACTAGAGATCAGAAAATTATTACAATGGAGACCAGATTAACAGTGCTTAAAGCTTTCATCTTTGAGAGAGAGGAGAAAATCAAGCTCCACTCAGGACAGAACAATAAACTGACCACCCCAGAGTCCTTAACATCATTAAATGTGTTTGCAATTATTTGGATTGTGAGAAACAGAAAATGCAACCAACTTCTAAGACTGAACTTTGGAGATGTGGAAAAACTGAAAGTCTGGAAGCTGTAATAAAGGAAAGAGTGGACATGCTAAATAGTGAAAAAGATGAAGTGAAAGTGAAAAGTGAAGATATATTTTGTCACTAAAGCTTCTGAGTTAACTTCTGTTAAATACATCACTGCTATCGGAGCAAAACCTTGCTGACAACTTTACGGAAAAGGAAAAAACATACTTTACCTTCAATGGAAGTCAATGAAACCAAACCTTTTTCAAATTAATTTTGGGCCATTTCTTTTGGTCCATTCATCATTAAATGTACACACAATGTAAAGGACAACAAGCATTTTCAAATTATGCTTATAATTTTAAAAACTGAACAACAACAAAAATGGAGATATGAGGTTTTGTTCCGACAACAGCGGTGTGTTCTCTGCTTTTTTTCCTGATGCTGAAAAATTACCTGTACTTAATGTATGTTTTGACTGGAAATTAAATAAAAGGGGTGAAGGGTGGACTGTTCCTTAGTACTAGGTTTGTCATGATACTAGAGCTTTTGCTTTGATACCAATACCAAGTGTACTGTCAAAATACTTCATATTACAATGATGCTATAGCTAAAAATACACATGATCATGAAGGGTTTATTGCATTGAACAGAAAAAAAATTCAGTTATTACTTAATTAACGTCTCTGACTTTCAACTTGCATTTCTTTAACAGTACAATACAAAACAAATAAGTAACTAAATAATTTAAACATGGCCTCTTTCAGCACGTTCAGATGAGAAGATTAAGAGTAAGAAAAGCAAGGACAGTGAACACAGCGTATCATTCATTGCTGTGTTTAAAGAACCATCCTATTCTTTTTGTGGATTGTCTTAGAAATCAGAAAATCACACACGGTATGTTACTAAATAGAACTGTTCGCATGTATGTTGTAGATAAAAACACAACAAGACCTGTGAAGTGAGATTTAGCAACATTTCACATTTGTGCTTTGAGATGGGCACTTGTTTATTTTTTGGTTTGAAAATAGCCTTATTAATGTTTAATGTACTATTGCATCTGCATCATAACAGATTGTGCTTTTTGTATCAGATTTGAAGATTTTCATCACGGGTTCTCTTTTTCTTTCAGGGGTAATGCAAAAACAGGAGTAACACACATAGAAGGGTAAACACTAACATGCCATTTGAAAGGCAACAACAAAATCCCATGAGTTGGTGATATAAATAATACTATAAAACATATACATTTTATATATCATCACTGTCCATGAAAACATGACTACAGCATGACTAGAGTAGCTATATGGAGCGTCTCTTTGCCGTGACCCTTGGTGATGCAGAGCATGGATGTGTTTCCCCAGTGGTTTCAGAAGCGTATGGAGGCGACATTTATTTGTCTTGAGAGTACAGATGCCCTTGGCCAGGCACTCTGTTGTGTCCCCTCTGTCCTCTGTTTGTGTGTGTGGGGGGGTGTTAGGTGCGAGAGACAATTTTATCAAGTGTTTGTGGATTTTACTGTGCTATTTTTCATTTGCTTTCACACCTGCTGCACTGACAGCATACGTGTGTGTGAATGTGCATGCGTGTGTCAGAAAAAAAAAACACAGAAAAACACCCGCTAATGGCAAAGCTGATGGCCCGCTGACTTTTTGCTCAGCCCACCAGTGGCTAAGCAGATTAATAAACAAAATTCCACTTTTCATCGCTCATTTTGCACTCAGAGTCCAGTTTACTTATTTTTCCTCATTTCTTTCATTATCCTTTGTAAATTAGTTTAGTAAGTCATTTGGTAACTCTTTATTTGGAGTGGTCCTTTGTAGATGATTAATAAACTCTTAACAGATTATCAGTAACACATCAACAACATATCAGTGAAGCAGCTGTAGTGAAGCTTCTGAATACATTGAAGTAAATATGTTGTAGATGTTCTGTTGATACATCACTTACATTAAGCAGATGTACTGTTAATATGTTACTTCCATTACGCAAAACCTAACCTTACCCAACCTTATCCATAACCTAACCCTAACCCTGGCCCTAATCTTAACCCTAACCTTAACCTCAACCCAAAACCTAATCCTAAACCTCATATGTTTTTGACATGTTACTGAGAGTTTGTTGAGTGAGTGTTTGTTTAAAAAAGACCACTCAAAATAAAGTGTCACAAATTATTTAACATTAATATCATAAATAAAGTCAGTTATACAGCTGTAATCAATCTATCAGCAATGATATTTTTAAGAAAATCATTTTAGATTATTAATTAGATCATTCATTTTTTTGCTCTCAGTTGTTGGTAATATTAGTTTATATTCCAAAATAAAAGGCTTTACACATTTAAAATTTGTTTAAGGAGATTAAAAACTCGTTAGACCTTGTATGCAGAACAATAATCTGGTTGGTCAGAGAGTGGATCAGCAGTGGCATACAGTCAGCGGGGTGCTGACCTTATCAAGCCAGTGGACTTGCTATTAGGGTAGACACTAAAACATACATGCAGGCTTTGGGCCTAATCGGTGTTGGACGATGCATTATCTATACCAGTATATCATATATCAGCCTAAAATATCACGAACTGCAAGTGCTGAGTTCAGTTGTGAGCCATTTAAAGCCAAGGCCAAGTCGCAAACCAGTCAGAAGGTCAACTATCAGCGTTGTCACACTAGTGGTTAGCAGTATTGATAGATAACATTAAATTTTATTAGATCCTTTGCTGGTTGCTTTCGATTGTTTTAAAAAGAACAGTTAAAATATATCAAAAATACTATAAATACTAAGTTTACTATCTGAAAATTAGGGGTGTAATGAGGTACATATTTCGATTTTTAGTTCCAAGGTTGATATTTGATTTTTGTGGGGCTGGGACCACTTATTAATTTATCAATATTATCTATAACAGACATGAAATCGATAGGTAGAATTTAGAATCCATGACCCAAAACTCCAGTCCTGGTTTGACTTCATTACTATGTTTTCCATGCAGCAGTGAATTATCCTGTGTGCTGCTACACGAGGAACTGCCATCAGAAACAGTATTTCTCCTATTTAATGTTAGTTTAATGGTTAGCCTTCATGAAGTCTTTTCACATTGAGTTGCTTTTTATGAAGGAAAAAGCAGATGTGATTTTTAATGTACTGGAACCTTTGTCCTGATGTACTTATTTAATTAAAACCTTACAGAAAGAAGACAAAGAGGAAAAAATGGATTTGTCATGCAGTAATGATGACAAAGTTATAAATTTTCTTTTAGCCATTATGACTCAATAGTTAACAGCCCATTCCGCTAAAATAAGCAGACTGTGTGTGTGATGAAGGTTGAGGCTCTGTTTCAGCTCAGATCTCTGAGCATTAAGAGTGGTAAACAAACCATGAGCAGCCATGAGCTCTGAAGTGAAAGATGGCTTTAGATCTAATGTGTAGATTTTCAAACATTGCATTTTCTTTTTTTGGGGGGGGGTGTCTGTAAAAAGGCCTTGGGCTTTTTTATCTCCCTCTGGCACAAATGGAAATTGTCCAAGATATACTGAATATATTGATGTAAAATACCCATGGTATTAAATAATGATTTAAATAAAGATACATTTTTGTGTTAAAAAAAATCTTGATTCTACAGATATATCACAGTTTGGTTTGGCTCTGATAAATAAAAGTTCTCAAATATATCTTTTCCAGTGTCTGTCATGCTGCCTTCTAAGAAAGTAAGCCTCACAAATCACAACCTCTAGAATGTATAAGTGACTTCAGAACGAAATCCCCCCTCATCTAGCCAGATGGCTAGTTTTGATAATTGACAGTGGTTTTCATGAAAGACAGCAAATAAGAGACCCTTGGAAGAGCCCGAGGGGTGTATGAGCAGTAAAGTTTTACATTTCCATGCACTGTTTTGTACATCCTTTTTTTTTAGTACTGTATTAAAATTGTTGCGCCTTCATTGGGAATGTGTTTTCTGTCTGTTTGAAGTTCCCCACAAAGTCATTATTTTAAAACAGAAAATATTTAATCTATGCTAAATAATAAATTGTTTAATATTTTATGTCTATGAAACTAACAAAAATGGAATAGAAGCACATCTAAACCTTAACAATCTTATGAATGCTGAAATCTGTGAATATGCAAATTGTAAAGGCCCCCTGCTTACCTGTTTCTAAACCCCCACAACCCTGCATGCTCAATTCACATGCTCAGATTTGAGTCTTTATCCTCTAAACTTGCCGCAGTGCAGTGTCAGGAAGCCACAGTTATTAGTGGTTTAGCCTTCTTGCTAAGCTAACGTTCGGCTCTGGTACTAATAAGGATAGAGAAAAAAAGTAGCTTAAGCTCAAGCTGTGTCTTATTCTCTAAACTTGCGTCATTTAGGCTTCAGTGAGCCAGAATGAACCTGCATGGTTATGAGTAAAGCTGTTTAGGCTTTCTCGCTATGCTTACCCTAGCTTCTAGTGCTAACGGGGATATTAAGCAGCAGTAGCTTAAGCTAACAGCTCCGCACAGACACATAAACATACGTTTACTTGCTCAGATTTGAGTCTTTTTTCTCTAAACTTGCATCAGTGAGCTAGAGCGAGCTAGAATGAACCTGTTTATTAGATAGATGTGGAATTAAAATTTGACACTGTCGTAATTTACATCCCATCCATCCATCCATCATCTAAACCGCTTATCCTTTTGGGTCGCAGTGGGGTGCTGGAGCCTATCCCAGCTGTCATTGGGCGGAAGGCAGGATACACCCTGGACAGGTCGCCAGTCCATCGCAGGGCAGTATTTACATCCCAACATCACTTATCTGTTTTAGCTAACAGCTTACTGCACCACAAACCTGCTGAAAATATGAAAAAAAAAATCAGCACATACCAGCATGCATTTCATACTGGTCTAACCTGGTCTTAACTAGTTTATGTTCATCAGGTACTGGTTTAGCTGGTCACCCAATAAGGTCATGCTGGTTGACCAGCATACCAGCATCCAAAGCACAACATATCATGGTTTTGCTTGTGATCAGGCCTGCTGGTTTTCTAGCGGGGCTAACACTTGATATAAGTAAGTTAAATTAGCACAGGTGTGTTCTGTAGCTGTAAGAGAGTTCCCTCATGCCAATGCCCTCATTCACATATTTTAATATATTAAAACATGATATGCTAAAGCTCATCCACAATGTACAAAACTAAGCTGCTATGTAACACCCACAAATATTTTTTTTTCTGATTTACTAAGAAAGTTTGTGTTTTCAATGGAAAAATATGAACTTAGCGCTATAGTAACACACTTTTAGCAGAAAGTGCCAGTACTCAGAAAGCATGGCTTCATTAACTTGCTAATGCCGACTTAAATATCATCATACATTATGACATATATGTAAAATATCATGATGTTGAATTTTCTTAGCAGTACCACCCTACACTAGTCTTTACACTATTGTTATTTTTTCGCTTTCTCTCAGTTAGAAAGACATGACTGTCCTGAACCCCTACGTCTTTCCTCCCTCTTGTCTCTCCTTCTGCCATCAATTTCACATGAGAGTCAAAAATCCCGCTCTGATTCCCTGTCCTTGCTTCTTGCACGCCAAACGGTCCACCATGAATAATTCAGCATTTTCCACGCTAAAAACGTACGATGGTGAAATTCGTTCTCGAAGCCATTCGTGCTATTTTAAAACCAGAGCTGTCACTTCTCAGTCAACCTTTCTACTCTCTCTATCTCTCTCTTCCTCTTTCGCTCTCTCTCTCTTTTCATCCCCTGTTTGCTCCCCTCTGCCTCTCTCCTCCCTCTCTTTGCTCTCTCACTGTTTTTCCCCGTATGAAGGCTCAGACAGAGGTTAACAGGGGAAAGAGCGTGCAATCTAAAAGGGCTGTTACAGACTGACTCTGGGTTCAAGGCTCTGCCAAGGACTTTATAACCGAATGCTAAGGGCACCATACTGGCAGCAGATTTTTTTTTATTGGGCATTAGCATATTCATTTAATATTTCTCCCCATTTAGCCATAGCTAATTCCCAATGCCTCTCCGCTATCATCTATCTTAGGGTGCCATTGCCAGTCTAGGATGGTGAAAGGGTTCAAAACATTTATGTGTGAGTCTGTGTGTGTGTGTAGTTAGCAGTACTGACTGTTGAGGTGTGTGTGAGGGTGTTTTTTTGTCGAGCAAGATTTGGAGATAAAACCTCTGCTCTAGAAGGATAAATTTGGAAGGGTATATACAACTTCATTTCTAAAAAAGGTGGGACGCTGTGCAAAATGTAAATAAAAACAGAATGCAATGATGTGCAAATCATTTAAACCCTATATTTAATTGAAAATAGTATAAAAGACGACATATCAAATGCTGAAGCCAAGATTTTTTTGTTTTTTGAAAAATATATGCCCATTTTGAGTTTGATACCAGGAACATGTTTCAAAAAGTTGGGACAGGGGCATGTTTACCACTGTGCTGCATCAACTCTTCTTTTAACAACACTCTATAAGAACTGAGAAGACCAACTGCTGCAGTGTTGAAAGTGAACTGTTTTCCCATTCTTGATTAATATAGGATTTCAGCTGCTCAACAGTTCAGGGTTTCCTTTGTCATATTTTTCATTTCATAATGCATTAAACGTTTTAAATGGGTGACAGGTCTGGAATGGAGGCAGGTCAGTTTAGCACCTTGACTCACGTCATGTAGAATGTGGTTTGGCATTGTCTTGCTGAAATAAGTGAGGCCTTCCCTGAAATAGACGTCATCTGGATGGCAGCAGAACTGTGTGCTGTAAACAAGCCAGATGGTCCCTCTCCTTTTTAGCCCGGGACAAACCATTTCCAAAAAGATTTTTGAATTTTGATTCGTTGGACCACAGGACACTTTTCCACTTTGCCTCAGTCCATCTTAAATAAGCTCGAGTCCAGAGAAGGGAGCAGTGTTTCTGGATCCTGTATATGTTCCTGTATATATATGGTGTTCTTTACCCCGTGCAGTGATTTTCACTACAGGATCATGTCTGTTTTTAATGCAGTGCCACACGAGGGCCTGAAGATCTTGGCCAGCCAGTATTGTTTTTTAGGTTTGTCCCTTGTATACAGAGATTTCTCTGGATTCTCTGAATCTTTTAATTATTATTTTTTACATTTATTTTTATTTTTAATTATTATTATTGCAGTATTTGCCTGCTCATTCTCCCGATCTTTACTTCTGAAAGACTCTCTGGGATGCTCTTTTTTATCCCCAATCATGTTTCTGACTTGTTATCAATTAACCTAATTAGTTGTGAGATGTTCTACCAGGTGTTTTTTCAGCATTACATAAGCCACTTAACCAGTCTTTTGTTGCCCCTGTCCCAACTTTTTTGAAATGTATTGCTGGTATCAAATTTAAAATAGGCATATATTTTTCAAAAAAACTATAAAATTTCTCAGTCTCAACATTTGATATGTTGTCTTTGTACTATTTTCAAGTAAATATAGGGTTTGAATGATTTGCACATCTTTGCATGTTGCTTATATTTACATTTTGCCTAACACCCCACCTTTTTAGGAAATGGGGTTGTATATAGGTGCCTGAAAAATGGAGCTCCACTGAAACACAGACAAACATATATAGGTGGATATTTTTTATTCTGGCAAATGATTATTACCAGCAGAGATTATTTTGCCCATAAACAGTTTCAGAATTTTGCAGTTAACAGGAAAGTGATGATGGGTGACAAAGGATAAACCAACATAAACCAACATATTTATTTTATTAAATATAAATCATCAAATTTTTGGAAAGAGAACCAAAATATTTTTTTTAAATGTAGCACTAATGGCTCTTTTTTCTCAGTTCCAACTGATCAGATGTCTGAAAAAGTAAATATCATTACATAAACGCATTTATTCAAAGCTGGCGTGCCTTTCAGAACATTTGCAACAGCCAGTTCACAAAACTGTAGACTAAACATCAGCAAGGGGAGGGGGGATATATGAAACTGTTTAGAGGATATTTCTCACTATGGTTTATCACATTGAATAGATAAATGGAGTTCATGAAGATTTTAAATGAAACAGTTCCATCAAATTACAGCACCAGAGCTCAGCTCTGTTTGCTATTAATACGAATCTTCACTCCAGTTCGCTCTGGCCCAATTTAACTGGTTGTGTACAGCGACACTGGTGACAGTTGGTGACAGAAAATTTATACAGTAGCTGGATAAATATGGGGAGACCGATGGCAGAGACAGAGACAAGTCCGAGTACAAATACTATAGAGTCTGAGACTATAAAAAAAGGTCTCAAGTCCGGATTTGAGCTCTCCAGTCACGCTTCACACAGTGTTGGGAATCCCACCTATAAAACGCTGATGATCTCATTCTGAAAGGGTCACATTCCGTAAACAACTGCCAAATATAATGTTCATGTAAATAACTTGTTACACCACATTTTCATTATTATAAAAATAATATCTCTGAGATATTAGTAACGCCAGTATCACAATTATGATGAACAAAGGATATATAGTGCAGCCCTATCCCTAGAGTGTCTGTGGTGTGAATGACAGCGATTGCACCTGTGTGTGTGTGTGTGTGTGTGTGTATGCATGTGAGAGAGAGACAGTGATGCAGAACTAATACCTGAGGATCTGTTCCCTTGCAACAGAATGAACAAGGTCCAGCTGGGTCTCTCTCTCTCTCTCTCTGTCTCTTTCTCTCTGTCTGTCTCTTTCTCTCTTTCTGTCTCTGTCTCTCCCTCTCTCTCTCTCTCTCTCTCTCTCTCTCTCTCTCTAAAAGAACAAGGCCTATTTCTCTCGTTGAAGGCCCCTTCTTCTCTCTCTCTCTCTCTCTCTCTCTCTCTCTTTTTACTTTGTTATCTGTCTGCCTTTCTTTTCTCCCCTCTCTTTCGCTTTTTTTTTTCAGGTGTGAAGCACCTTGTGGTTGAACTTTAATCGAGCCTGAAATTTTTATCCATACCCAAATACAGCACAGCAAAATTCTATCCAAGCCCAACCCCTGTCTGAACTGGACTGGACCCTGAACCAACTCACACCATTAAGTCTGAAACCAAATCACCCAAAGTGTCTAACTACATTAAATTACTGGTTAAATCACTGCCTAGCAACAATTATGCCTGTCATCAAATTAAGGATAAATAAAATAAAAAATATAAAATACCATGATATAAAAAATAATCTCAAGCCTTTTAAGTCTGATAGATGAACTTCTCATGCTGCTCTCATGTTGTACAGTACTGATACAGCAAGATGTTAACTTTCACCTGTTTCATCCTAATACTCTTTCTCATTACGTAGAACATACTATAAAAGCAGCGGGTTGGATTCTGAAATATATAGGGCTATATTATCTGTTCACATTCAGCCAAATGCTTCAAAACTCATTGAACAGCGCTTTACAGTGCAGATGGACAATGACCTGAGGCATACTGCACAAGCAGCCCATGACGTTTTGAGGCAAGAAGAGGAATGTTCTGCAATGATCTAATCAATCACTTGACCTCAATCCAATTGAGTGTGTATTTCACTTACTGAAGGCAAAACTGAAGGCAGCTGCAGTAAAGGCCCAGCGTGTGGTGTGTATGGTTTCCAGACATCAGGTAGTCACTGACTGCAAAGGCTTTGCAACCAAGCATTGAAAATGACAGTTTAGCTCCCAAGCGGCACAATCGTCTACACATTGGCCCTCTCATCAGGAGATTGGGAATTTGATCCTCGGTGATGCTACAGCCATCCTTGGCCAGGAATCCAAGACAGCACAAACAGTCTCGCTCTCTCTGGGTGGGCAAGTTGCCCTCCGTCTCCCCCCATCACCTAGCTGATGTAACAGAACTGACTGTATACTGAATGTATAACATATATAGCATATAAACAGACACTGTTTGTTTTTTGTTTCTCCTTGTTCTTTCCCTCTCTTATCTCTCTCCTATTTCCTCTTCCCTCTCTCTCTCTCTCTCTCTCTCTCTCTCTCTCTCTATTCTCATTTCTCTCTCTCTCTCATATCTACAGCCCACTATCTGCTGCAGTCTCTATAAACTCTAGTCCGCTGCCCCGTTCCTCTGACTGACCCCTCTGTGCAGTGATTTGGAGGTTGATGTCCTGTCAGTGTCCAACTAAAGAGAGCTAAAGCTCCTACATGATGTACTGACAGGGTTCTAGGACACACTTCAGAGTCTGAAATAACTGCCTGAACCCAGCAGGACCCGATCATTTCTCAAATATTTGTCAGGCTCTGATCTAGTTCAAATTTCATGTTTGGGTTTCTCACCTTTAAAGGGCCCATATCCTACATTTTTCTTGAGGTGCACTTACGTTATTTGTGTGGTTTTATGTACTAAAATTAGTCATTATACATTTTAACCAACTCTCTTTATCCATTAGAATGAAACAAGCTGTTTTTATTACTGTGACTTTAAGACTCCAAGATGTAAATAAGACAGTGATGAGAGTTTGTTCTGATTGGCCACCCTGTATTGTGCCTCATTCGAAAAGTAGTCTAGGTTGAAACACTTCTCATAACCTCAGCGTGTGAGTGGCTAAACTGTAAAATAAACTGATGTGTGTGAATGGGTTATTTTTGTGACATCACAAAAACAAATTCAAAATGAGTTGTTTTTGCAGTTTTAGTTTCCATATCTTGACTATGAAGACTGGAGACTGTGTTTTTATAAACCTAACCCTGTTTACATGATATATCTAACTGTTTATTTCAAAAGAGCAAGGGAATTTTAATGTTCCATTATATGAACCCTTAACAGACATTGGCCTGCATGTACCCCTCTTAAATTTTTCCCCTTTCTTAACTCTTCATACCTACAGACTAAAAACTTTTGGGATGTTGTTTGAAGAAACTGATTGATAAAAAAAAGCCATTAAAGAGGAATTTAAACTTAATTTTGAATAGTTGATAATAATTTGCTTTTAAGTTTGTTTGTAAGTGATGTGATGACAGCTGTCATTTTTTCTAGGTAACTCAGGACAGGTTGAGACAGAACCTGGGACAGGTTCACATCTAAACTTCGTACAGAGACAGAATGTTCTTCGAATATATTCAGGTCCAATTAAAATCTCTCTCTCTCTCTCTCTCTCTCTCTCTCACACACACACTCTCTCTCTTTCTCTCTCTCTATCTCTCATTTATCTCCTCCTTTTTCTGTCTCTCTCTCTCTCTCTCTTTTCCCTCACTTCTGCTTCTGTTTTCTTTATCCTCTCATTTCCTTCCATTCTCATTGTTTCTTTCTGTCCTATTTCAATTTCGTGCTCTTTTTTCTCTCACTGTGCTTATATTTTACTCTCTCCCTCATCTCTCCCTCTCTCACTATCTATTTTCTCTCACTCTGCTTATATATTCCTCTCTCTGTTTTATGTTTCTCTCTTCTCTTTCACTTATTTTCATCTCTCTCGCCTACTTTCTCTCACTTTACTTGTATCTTCCACTGTCTCTTACTTTCTCTCTATTCTCTTCACTTTACTCATATATTTCCTTCTCTCACTCATTTCTCTTATGTTCTCTCTATTCTCTTTCCTCACTCTTACTTTCTCTCTCTATTCTCTCACTTCCTCTTTCTATCTTACTTTCTCTCTCCTTTTACTTTCTCTCTATTCTCTCATCTCTCTCTTACTTTCTGTCTATTCTCTCTTTGTCTCTCTTTCTTACTTTCTCTCTCTATTCTCTCATCCCTCTAACTTTCTCTCTCTATTCTCTCACACTTCCACTTTCTCTTACATTGTCCCTCTCTTTTCTCTCACTTTCTCTCTACCTATTCTTATCTGTTCTCTCTCACTCTACTTAAATCCTTTCTCTCTGCCTCTATCTCTCCCTCTCTCTCCTCTTTCACTTTCACACTCTTTTCTCTCACCTTTTCTTTACCTTGCTCACTGCTCCTGTTGTCTTTCTCAGCCCTCTCTGTCCTCTTTCTCTCTGTCACTTTCTCTTTTTTTCTCTGCTTATTTGGCTTATATCTTCCTCTCTCTCTACTCTGTCTCCCTCTCTTACTTTCTCTCTATTCTCTGGCTCTACTTATTGCTCTCTCTTACTTTCTCTATCCTTTCTCTCACCTTCTCTATTATTTCTCTCTTCTTTCACTCTTTTCTCTCTCTCTTCTCTCTCACTCTACTTACACCCCTCTCTCATTTCTCACTTCTCTGCTTTCTTTATCTCTCTCTCTGTCCTCTGTCACACTTTTTCTCTCACTTTCTCTCCCTCTTGCCACTGTCCTCTCCCTCCTCTTTCACTTTCCCTCTCTCTTTTCTCTCACTCCACTTATACCTCCACCCTCTCTCCCTTTTCTCTTGCTTATATATGCTCTCTCTTACTCTGTCTTTTAATTCTCATTCTCTTTTTTCTCTCTTGTGTATCTCTCATATATCCACACCCCAGTATGAACTGCATTATGAACTTTGACCTTTCTGTCTCTGTGCAGTGATTTGGAGGTCGATGTTCTATCATCTAAATAAAGAGAACAAAAGCTCCTACATGATGTAGTGACAGGGTTCTAGGACAGGGTTGCTGCTATATCACTGCGAGGGGTAGCGCAACTTTCTTCTGCATACTAGAGCAGCCCCGCCTTCTCTGGGCCTTCCTCATTTAATTCCAACTTCATCCACTGCCTGTCAGGACACGACACATGCTGGAGAAATTTAAATAAAAACACATAGAGATACTCAGGAGAGCACAGAGAGCACGTCTGTTCACATACACTACACTACACATTACGCATTACCCTCCATCACTGCACTGATCCCTCACCAGCATATTAGACCATACGTGACAGAGAGAGAAAGAGAGAAAGAGGGGTGGGGAAGGGGAGAGAGGAGAGAGAGAGAGACAGAGAGAGGGGGAGAGGAGTAGCCAGAGTGAGGGGGAAGAGAGACAGGCGGGGAGATGAGAGAAAAAGAGAGAGAGAGGTGCGGGGATGGAGAGGGGAAAGCGACAGAGAGAGAAAGAGAGAAAGGGGGATTGGGAAGGAGAGAGAGGAGAGAGAGAGACAGACAGAGAGTAAGAAGAGAGAGGGGAGAAAAAGAGACAGAGTGAGGGGGAGGAGAGACAGACAGGGAAGGGGGGTTGAAAAAGAGAGAGAGAAGAAGAAAAAGAGAGAGATTAGAGAAAGAAGACAGAGAAATGGAAAATGTTATAATAGTTATAATATTAAAAAATAAAAAATGAATACGAAAAATAATTTTGCTAATTGTTAATAGTGATTATGATTAGAATTAATGTTATGCTTACATTCTTCTTCTTATTATTATTATTATTATTATGAGAGGGAAAAGAGTCAGAGAAAGAGAAAAGTAAAGAGAGAGAGACAGAGACAGAGAGAGAAATGTGAAAAATGAAGGAGCTCTGTCACTTCGCAGACAGAAAGAGGGAAACAAGTGACAGAGGAGAGAATGAGAACAGAAGGCAATCTAACTGTCTTGTGTAAACAGCAGTGTTCTGTCCATGTAGAGAGACAGTACTGTCACCGTAAAGCCCCCCCGCCACACACACACACACACACACACACACACACCTCATAGTTACAGTACTGTTCAAAAGTCAGAGACCATCTTTCATTTCCAGTCAAAACAACCAAGTTATTCATTTGTCAGGAGATTACATGTGAGATAATCCACTTGCGTAAGGAAGGAGAAAGTCATATATATGCGCCCCATATGATGTATTATACATACATGTAAATATCTATCGGTAAAAATATGTACAATAAACACACACACACACACACACACACATATATATATATATATATATATATATGTGTGTGTGTGTGTGTGTGTGTGTGTGTGTGTATGTGTGTGTGTGAGCACAATGCATAATTGAATAATTTGCTGCATAATATATATAAAATGAATAATAAAATGAATTTAATTCATTTTTAACCCTCTGCATATAAATTCTCCATTTCTCTATAATGCTAATCCAAGTTGATTTAATCTCAATTTCTACATTTTAAAAATGTTTACATATCTCTTTTGTCAGGCAGTTCCCATATAAAATTTTTTCATATTTGTCAGACAGTTCCCATATTAAATAGAGTTTGAACTGTGGCAGAGAACTCTGAATAAGGTGGCATGTGTAGACCCACTAATGTATACTATTTTCAAAATATATTTTTGTGAGAGTTGCCTCTGTATTCTTCCACTTTTTCACCTCAGCTTTTTCAAATAAAAACAGTTAGTTTATGGAGAGTTATCTGATATGAAATGTGGTAAATTCACTACATTATTTTTAACATTTCATTCCATTATATTTATACAAAAAGAATGTAAAAATGAACTGTTTACCTGCGCTCTCACTGCAACACAATCTATGTACTTTAAAATATTTTTGCATTGCTGAGTGGTGGTCCAGTTTGCAGTGGTCTTTACAAGCTGACAAGAAGACAAGGAGGTTTAATAGCCTACCTTTCTCAGCAGTATGAGATGCGCTTGAGCTTTTAGCTTCTTCAGTTTTAAGCGCAGCTCACTGCGCGTTACAAATTTGGCCTGGACAAGTTTTCAATTTAACCAGGGGAGGAATGTAATGTTGAACACAATGAAAACTTAGAAAAGACAGTCACCTCATGTTTTGCCCTCACCCGAGGGCTTTACTCTTACCCTCCAGCCCCCTTAATTAGAGCCCTAGATGTAAGTACCTATATGTAATAATAATTTTCATGTCTCATATATATTATACACATATGTACCTATATTTAATAACATATCTCATATATATTATTAATATGTAAGTATCTATATGTAGACATAATGTCTCATATGAATTATATGTGAGTACCTATGTAATAATAATGTCCTATATGTGTATGTGTAAGTAACTACATGTAATCATTTTCTAAGCCTAAGCCTATTTTTAACCCAAAACTCAGTCAAATGTTTTTGTCCTGTGTGTTTAAAAAAAATAAAACATGCAGCAAAATCGTTACTGTCACAGGAAAACTTACATCCTGAAAACTGGAAATTTACAGAAAAAGGAAAAAACTTCCTTAACTTTTAATGTAGTTTTAAGTAACTACATTTTATTCAAAAGTAATTTTAATCAATTTCTAGTTGCCTGTTCATGATAAAATGTTGAAACAATGTAAAAGGCAGTTAAAGCTTTCATATGATCCACAAAAAGGAAAAGATAACTCAAAATATGGGAGACTTTCATACATCACTGATGTTCTGTTATAAGCACAAGCAAGGAGCATTTTCTTGATTCTGATATTGTAGGTTGGCCCTATTTTCTTTTGTTTACAAAGTCAGGGCAAAATGAAACACACACACATATGTACACATGCATACAAGCAAACAACACACAAAGCACAGTGTCATCCATAATTAGAAGATATAATAAATAAACATAATAAGATAAACAGCGTAATTGAGGAAAACTGTAAGAATAAATGGAGCAGCACTGCCTTATACTAAACCTGCTCACACAGACCCCGGCTATGTGCTGTGTGACTGCTAGCGTTCAGCTGGAAGCCAGCACACGCAGCCATGGAGCTCAAACTGCCAGAGCTATTTTTGAGAGGGCATTAAAAATTTAATCAATTGAATAAATCTTGCAGGCATAAACCAAGGATTCGACTCGTATCATGTCCACAGCGTCTGTAATTCCCCCCACATTGATCCACGGCCTCCTTCTGTCCAGCTGCCCCTATGATTAGCTAATGATTAATCAGAATGCATTATTGATAACAACTGCATAGAAGTTTTTAACTCACTCCTGATACAGGCACAGGGTCACTGACCATACCAGTAGTCAACTGGTGGAAATCAACCAATGAAAAAATCAAAACGATGATATTAAACCAAAATCATAAAACAACAGCAATTGATATAATGCTTTATCATATATACAATTAAATGCAAGTTTGAATACCCTTAGTCAAGCTATAAGTTTGTTGATTTTCTAAGTGAAACTGTTCTATTTATTTACAGAGTTTAACATACGAAAAATAAAATATAAATTGTGTCATTACTTTTGCAGTAATGGTTTCTCCTTTATGCTGTTGAATAAGGTCAGTATTTATCAATGTATCAATTTATTATCTGATCATATCACATATTACCATTGACCTGCATCAATTTTGAAATGTTAAATAAATGACTAATAGATAATTGATCAATTATGTCTTCATTTTTTCTCCAAAATTACAATATTGAATAAAAATCCAAAAATCTTGGTGTATTGTTTTTATTGTCTATATTCCACTACTGTGTAAATAATTCCTCTAGTCACATTTACGTATTGCATCAAAATAATGAAATTGAATTGGTGCACTAAATCATCTCCAAAAGAATTATAATCAAATCAAATCATAATGAGGTCACAGTTTTACACTCCTAAACCATAGACAATTGCCAACTGACACGTTGCACTGAATGCTAGGACAGAACAGTTCATCTAACTGTAATTGACTTTGAATAAGCTGCAGTATAGGCTCCCCATTTCTTACACTGCTTTGCACCCCAGTACTGGGGGATGGGGAGAGGGATTGAAGGGGTAAAAACTCCATGGAAACGGGCTACGGCTGCTACAAAAAAGAGGGGGGGAGTTGGAGGATGGAGGATTGACCTTGAAGCGTGTTTCGCATGCGCAGACCTGCTACCCTTACACTTCAAACGAACAATTAGACAATGTTGGGTGAAGCTGTGTAAAGATTCAGGGTATGCGCTGGCGAATTAGCTTCATTATAGGTGCCTTTGAAAGACTGGGTGTGCGAGTGGTTTACAAATTGAAGCAAAATGTAGACAAGGCAGAGCTTTCACCCATTAATTCTCTAAAGCTGACAGGTTTAAGGAGCTTGGTGGAGGGAGATGGCTCAACATACCTCCACAAAAAAGGAATAGTTCAGTGAAAAACCAAACATGGCTGTTTAGCCATGTTTGGTTTTTCATCCATGTTTGGTGTCTGAACTTTTCTTCTTTTGTTTTGTACTGGATAAAAAGACTAATGTAGTAGCATACCCTGCTAGAAAAAGCAGCATAGACCAGCATAGATGGTCAACAGCAGAACCAGCTCTAGACCTGCATATACCAGGATAAAAGAGTAAAAACAGTAGAATGCATAATGGTTCAGGGTTGTGCACATCATCAAATCATTAAACATAATTGATGTTGTGGAGAAATCCGTAGACTTATTTCTGAAACTGTATTATGTACTGTTCTCTCTAAATCGGGCAAAAGTGTGAACAAACATTAGGCATCAAGACTACTACTGATTTTAGCTATGCAGTGTGCTTTTGTCTATTTATATAGCTAAACATATTTCAAACAGTGGCAGAAATAATACAAGGAAGTGTTTTTAATATTACTTAACATAGTTTGAATAGGTGTTTGATGGTTTGTGAAGCGGTTAGCATGATGCTAATTGAAAAAACACAAGCTTCCATTACTTCCATTGTACTTCCATTACATTACCACATTAGCTTCATAGATCCAGTGAGAAATGCAGGCACTAAACATATGCTGGCTAATCAATGTGGTTGATATTGTGGTGAAGGGAAATGCGGGAAAAGTTATAGTGAGATGTTTCACTCCTTTTGAAAACCAACTAGTCCTTCAAAAACAAGGTCACCTGCTCTCGCCTACATCCACACTGAAAGGAAAATAGTCACACAGGTCCTGCTTTAGCCTATATTAGCATCAATAGCAGGCCAGACAGTGACAGTACTGGCTGCTTTCTCAGTTTGCTCTTACTGGAAAAGAAGCTAGCGCTTGAGGTTAAGGCTTTGCTTAAGACTGTTGCAGTTTTCAATCATTTGAATTTTAATTCCAAACTTTGGCAGGGTTTGGCCTGGTTAAAGTAAATCAGATTGTCTAACCATATCCATTTAACCTTCACTGCTCCTGTTACCCATAACTGCCCTCATTGCAATTAGCTTCCTGACCAAACGTTAAAACGATAAAATGAAAATTGATTTTCTTGTTACTAAGGAGCTTTCCATGGCTCTGTCGCTGTCTGAGTCTAATTCTCTCTCTCTCTCGCTCTTTCTTTCAGCTTCTGTTCAGTCGGCAGATAATAAGTAATATACGTGACATCTTTTGAAATGGATAGAATTACTCATTTCTTGATATCAGACAGTCTAATATATATTACAGTGGGGTTGAGTTGAATAATAATGAACTGAATTAAAGTTAAGGGGCAGAAGCTTTTCTTTCTAGTACAGAACACACTTCTGCTGCCTTCAGGCAAGTCACTTAAACCACTTTCCTTCCAAAATGCTCAAGTCAGTGATGCTGATTGAATAGGAAAATACGCAGCCACTGTTGCGAATGCAAGAATGAGATTATACTGTGACACTTACATTAGTTACACTTACATGTAGTACTTAGTTAGTCTAAGAAAGTGGACTGAACCATAGAACACTATACACACAACATACATGTTGTATGAAACACTAGTACATTTATAGTTCCGTTTACATGTACACCAGTATAGTGGTTTGAAGTGTGTTATTCTCTATTCTAGGGAAACTTACTCACTCAGATTTCTATACAGTGGTGGTGATGAAAGGAACCAGTCTACAATGCAAATATTGCCATTTTATTTACTATACAAAACCACCAGATAACCTATATGTGCCCTTGTCCTTCCCACTATTTTACTATGTAATGATAGTGTTACTATGTAAAATAGTGGGAAATATGAAAAAATAAGGTTTCTTTGGGAATATTTGAGGCCTATTTTGAGGCCAGTCCTTCCCGACAATCACCGTAGTTGTCCCAATTTCAGGCTGGTGTTAAATGACAACCTTCTCAAATTATCCTGGTGTAGGGTATAATCCAATTTTAACACCACTGATCTACTCACATGGCTGCACTGATTTTGAATTGTAAATATTAAATATGTTCTATATTAATGACTTACATGTAGTATGGGCCAGGCATGTCCAAATCTATTTTGGATGTTTTAATCATGCTCCACTTAGGTCAGCCAAGACTTTGTCAGACTATGACAATCAAACTGCATTGTTTACCTACCATATATCATATTGTCACTGCCCAAAGAAAAACAAGTATTTTCAAAATAGTAACTTTACAGGAGAGGCTAAAAACATTTTTTATCTTCCATTTAAGTCAATGGAAATGTATTTTCTTCTAAGCAATTTTGGAGCATTTCTATTGGTCAAATCATCATGAAATTTTCACACAATGTAAAGGACAGCTGCTGAGCTCAAATGTTGCAGAAACGTAAAAATGGCAAAAATTGGAGATACATGTTTTTGTTTGGACAGCGACGATATATCTAGAAGTCTAGAGGTCTTAGTTAAACTTATAATGAACCAGTGCATTCCTGAATGGTTCTTGGCATGAATGTACAGTTCTAGAAAAGACCTGAAATAGTCATTTAAATGTCAGAGGTTTCAGGTCAAACTTTGCAGGAGTTTTTCAGACCACGTCATACCTCTTTACATATTAACGTCGCATACACAGGCTCAAAAAGAAGGTCTAGCTCAATGTTTAGGTGTCAAATGCAAAATCAACAATACACTGATGAAGATATGATGACAATAGTAGATCATTCAATTACAATATCAAAAGACACATCCTTCACCGAGTTTTAATTGAACTCTCTTTGAATATTCTTCCTAAGCACTCGCAATCATCTGATTCATCTGTTTGGGGAGGGGTCTGAAGCACAACTGATGTTACAAGACATTCTTCCATATGTTGTGTGCAATTTCCACCAGAGAGGTCTCCAAATCTCCAACACTTACATAGTGTAGCTCTAAAAGAATCATCTTTTCAAAGGTTCCTTATGGAACCAAAGTGGTTTTAATATGGCATAGCTTTAAGAACCCTTTCTGGCACATTATTTTTAAAGCCAACTTGAATAGGAAAACAGCACATTTGCCTTCCATGCAGTGATGTATTTGTGAGTGAAACGTGGTATCAGGGAGAGTCTCCGAGCTAGCTGAGTGTTTTCTCTCAATGATGGGTGGGGTTGAGGGGAGTGGGAGGTAAACATGATTTCATATTGCTGGTGCATTGTCACATAACCAAAAACCATGTTTTAGAGGTGGGCAAAAGTCATTACATTTTGATGGAAGATTAAAGGAGAATAAGAAATTTGTCTTTTAAATGATACAATACATCTAAATCTGACCGGGAACATGAACTAACAAGGTAAAAAAATTGGGTTTTGGGTTACAGGCTGCTTTTAAGAACGTAAATCTTCCCATTTCATGCAAATCAAGAAACATGTTATAAAAAATAAACAAATAAACTGCATCAGTTGGCAGAGTTGAACAGGGGTCTGAAGTCCTGAGACTTTTTGGCTGGGAGGGAAGTTAGAGGACCGTTCATTAGGGCTGATGTCTAATGAGCAGGGCAGGACCAACACCACACACAGGAAATGCATTAGCCCTAGACAGGAAGCGCTGCCTGACATCCGCTGGGCCTGGCCACTAACTCCCTTCCGAAAAATACAAACTTGCTATGGATTCAAACACTGTCCAAAGGAAATAACCACAGGATAAACACCAAAGTTTGTTGATACTATGTTCTTTTAAAGGCAAACTTTCACAATGCTTATTTAAGCCTTATATAACATAATACACAATGCTCACAACTGTCCCGGTCAGGTTAATCAGAATGGAAAACAATGCATTTATTCTAATTTGCTGGTTTTATTCATAATTGTCGCACCAGCAGGGCACCGGTGCTAATGCTCTGGCCGGTCGCCATAATCAGTGTGTTGTTTTGTTTTAATTATGCTTAAACGTCTAGAGAAAAAATGCCTGCATCTAAGGACATGTCTGTCAAAAACAGGTGAAATACTTGTTGCTTTTACAAATTAGACTTTGTTTAGAACTTCCCTCAGCTCTTAAAGAACAAACTTATAATTTTGGGGTCTATTGGCTAATCTAACCCCAAAGGTGCTGAAGTTTTCTTAGTTTGTGCTATGTATTTTAACACAATGCCCATACAAAATATGGGCTAACTAACTACCATTATCTGTGTATTCATGAAGAGATACATGATACTGGACCAATCCATGCTCCACCCACTAATGCTTTTATTATTTATACCAACTTTTGCTAGGCTAGCTTTACAAAATGCTGGCAAAAATTCTATTTAAATCCCACTCAATGAGATATTTTAGCACACAACTTTTTCTGTAAAAATACCTAGAATTGAACATGTTAATAATTGAGCATGTAGAAAGTGAGCTAGTGCTAGCATGGTGGCAAATTTGTCATTTTTGTTTCCAACCTGCACAGTTTCAGTTAGCTAAAACCACACAGTCCAGTTCGGGAGCACACTTCAAACTGCAAACTCAATGTTATGTACCCTCAAAACAAGGAGAGAAGGAAAGAACAGCACTGCTGCCATCACAGTTGCTTCCAGGTACAGGGGTCTGGTATGGGGGTGAAGTTCACTCTAGCCTGTGCCCTCTGTAATCCTCTGGTCCACTGTCTGTGGCTCAGCTATGATTGAACAACAGGACTACAGTCTCAGCTGCAGCTGGGCTTCAGCCTGAGCAGTAATACATCATTGGCACCCTCTGGATATGTAGCAACAAACATACTTGTAAATACAGTACTGTAGATGTAGGGAATCCCTCCACTCTCCCAAAACAGCATGGCAGCAGCCCACGATCATTATTTAGCCAAACCAGACATAGAGTTTTTAATTTTACAGGCCAATCAGAACTAAGATAACAAAAAAGTGAAAAAAGAGTCACATTCCATGAGAAGTGGGATTGGTTTCATTTTCACATACTCAGATTTGTTTCTTCAATAGCTTTTGAATGATGGGCAAAAAAGGTTAATGTGTAAATTTTACACTGTTAGCATCCAAGACAATTAGCTACCATTTAGTTTGTGTCTGAAATCGATGTAGAACATGTGGATTTCTGTGGACTGTAACCACTATGAAAGTTAAATGACCAAATACAAATTACAGCGGCAATAATCGGGTCCAAGCACTGCACGCCTCATGGAGCCAATAGAGCACAAATGATGGCAAACCTTTTATAATGGCCTCTATTTATAATAGATGTGGGGTCTAAAAGGAGATGAAGAAATTTCATACAAACTGACTTTTTGACCTTGGTAAGGTAAGCAAAAAATTGGTTTAACTTATAGTCAAAATACCTAGAAAATCGTACAATATTTGGACTTGAATTGTATCTGCAGAGTTGTTGACTCAATAACCAAAATATTTACCCCAGTATTTTAGTCTCAGAGTGCACTAGAATTTCACTCAAATTTTCTCCAAGGAATGATGCTGCTGGACTCTGCTAAAAGGTATTGTTTTCTGAACTTCTCCTCATGAGTTTCATGCCTGAACAATGTTCTCAGTGCTTAACTCTTCCAAAGAATCTCATCAATAACATCCAATGACCTACATGACCCATAGTAATGGATCATATTGTCAGACATCTTTTAATTGCCTTTATTTTCTATGTGCATTAGTTAAAGCCATTCTGGCCCAGTAAGTAAAATAAGTGTACTGGTGAAACAACAGCCTGCCACTAATGTCATAAGACGCTTGGTTCATAAATAGCAAACTTCTCCTACAAACACAGAGCAGATAGAGATAAAGAGAGTGTGAAGAGGGAGAAACAGATACTGATATATTCACTCGTCTCTTGCTCTCTGTCTTTCTTTCTTTCTCTCTGGCTGTTGGTGTTGCTCCTGTTGCCAGTTGGAGGTTCTCCTGTTGCCTGTTTAAAGCTCCTCATTGCCCAGGGCAACGCGGTAAAGCGCCTGTCAGAAGCGCTCTTGCTGATAATGGTATGGACGAGCGAGCGGGGGAGAGAGGCAGATAACACACGCCGCACACACACATGCACACACACTCACACACTCACAAACAGCATCCTTTGTATGGTGTGTAGATTTGGGTCGAAGCATTCATTGTGCAAGCTTTTAGAATCATGGCACAGAGTCGGGCACACCACATTTGTGCACATTTGTATACAGCTGCAGGTATCGGCAGTGTGTTTATGTTTATCAGCTCTCTAGCTTTTACCCTGCATCTCCATCTCGTCTATGATGGTGCCATAAATGACCTACTTATGCTCCTCCCACAAATGTGTTCTTTCCTAACAACTGTTTCCAGATTGGACAAGCTTTACAGAATGATTGAAAAACTGCAGTTCAATCTAATAAGAAACTGTTTGTCTTGGAGGGGGGTTGCCCAATTTTTCACACATTTAGTGATAGCTACTTTGACCCACTAGTTAGGCCTCCTTTTATCACATGATCCTACCAAATTGGCAGGGTGAAGGCTGGCACATGAGCACATGCCTTCTCCAAGTCATATGAAGCGCCACTGCATTTTTTTAAACTGCTGCTAATGCTATGTCATTGAACATGATTGGAGGATACTGGTCATTCTTTTACGTTAGCTAGGAAATGCTCATGCTGGGTAACATCGCAGTGAGTAATGGGTTTTTGTTTTGTAATCTAGCTAACATTAGCAAGGTAGAAAATGTGTTCTTTATAAACCCGACTAGTCTTGATTAGCTACAACAATGCAGCTCAGGAGTATAGCAGTTTAATTTGTTGGAATCATAATGGTCGGTAAATTGTCAACATCGGACGGATGTTTAGATTTAACTGATAGTTCAAACGTATTCGGTAATGTACTTATTATTTATTGTTCTCAGAAGAAGACAAATGTTAGTGTGATGCTGGGCTACTGCGCTAAAATGTCTGCATTTTATTCATCTTACTCTATTTCTAACCATCTACAAATAAATATTATATTTCTCAATGCTAAACTAGGTAGATGTGCATTCTATAAATGTCTATATATCAACTATGGCAAATATGTACATGAAAAATATGAGATACGGGCATCAGCAATTCTCATATCCCTACTACAAAGTACATGGTAAAGATTCTGCTATTCCACTGTGAATAATGTACAAGTTTCAACAAAAATGTTTTGACCAATGTTCTGTAATGCTAGCCCACCCCTGCTAAGAAAGAACGCATTTGTGGGTGGAGCATGGATGGGTCAATTGCACGCATTATGTCAGAGGTTTACAAAAGTCCAGCCACAGTACTCCCTAAAGTGCTGATCTCATGACAGATCCTTTACCCCACAACACTAATGAGGGTTATTCACAGGAGAAAGTTGAGCCTGATCCCGGATCAACATTGAACCAATCAACCAACAAAAAAGAAGCTCTTCCACTGAAGTGAGTCCACATCAAAAACGCCCGTCAACTATAGTAATAGGACAACAGCTCAGTCAAAAATAGCCATGCATTAATAAAGCAAAGCTCAATGTTAGGCTTATTGTGCTAATGATGAGTGACAGAAGGTGCAGGAAAAGTCCTAGGGACACTTGCAAGAGTGCAGTCCAGTCTAGAAAGAGTTGTACAGGGTTTTGACCAGGGCTTTTGACAGTAGAGCAGCACAATGTAATTACTGCTTAACTGACTATGTAATTAATTGCATAATTATGTAATTACATACAAATTATTGTGTGATTTAAAATGTAAATCTAGCAAAATGAGACATCTCTAATTCTCTAATATCCGTCAGGTCATTACTTATGCTATCCTATATTACCCCCTCACCTGTGCGGCTGTGGGTGCGCGCGAGAGAGAGAAAAGCCAGAAAAAGAAGTTTACTCACCAAGGGCTGTCGCGTGGCTCCTGCTCCGTCCTCATCTGCCTGTCTGCGTGTGTGCGTGTGTGTTGTGTGTTCTCGCACGCTCACTGTCACCTCCTCCTCTCTGTCCATAAGTCACACGACGACAGCATCCGTGTTTGTTCCCAAATCAGAGCGAGTGCGCGCGCTGGCGAGTGTGCGTGCGTGTTTGCTCCACATGCCAATCACTTCCTCCTCTTCACACAGCCTGGAGTGTGTGTGTATCTTCAAACGCATGGACGAGGAGAAAATGAGCCCCCAACCTCCCCTATAAGAGGGTCTGCCGGGATAGCAGGGCAGCAGAGCGCTCGCTCTCTCTTCTGGAGTGTGTGTGTGTGTGTGTGTGTGTGTGTGTATGTGTGTGCGAGAGAGGGTAGAGAGGGTTGGAGCGCCGACGCTTTCTGGAGCTGTTGCTGTCTCTCTCTGTCCGCGCGCTGTTTGGCTTCACTGTCAAGGGACTGTCTCACAAGTGCAGGGAGAAATCAATTACGTAGAACAGTTAAGGGCTTGTGGATAATTAGAAGAAAATGAAAGGTAATTGTTGAAGTGGTTTCTGAAAGCAAGGCTGCATGATATATAGCTAATAATGTCAAACTGAAGGATCACCAGTAAGCAATATGTATCTTAACTGCAATATAGCATCACTTCCATATATGGATCATTCTACTGAATTGGTTTAAAGTCAGAGATGAAAACACATTTTAGACTTTTAACTGACTTGAACTTTAGACTAAAATCCTTTTGCTTTAACTGACCTTATATCTTTATTGTGTTTATTTTATTAAAATCAGTGATTGAACATTCAATTTTGTCACCACCAATACAACAATGCTTCTAAAACGTTACCAAATATTTTGGTTGTGACTGGTTTGGTAGTGACAATTTTGAGCTCAACTTAAAAATGCTAGCCAGTACATGACCAGCCTACACAGCTTTGAATAGGTGTGCACACATGAAGTCAAAATATTTTTCATGAAAACAAAAATGTTTACTTAATTGCAGAAAATGTGTTTCAGTAAGGACAATTATTAATGCTACACACTGATTTTCAGACTTCAAACTTCAAAACAATTCGAAACTGCTAATGCACTGGCAGGGACAGGGATGCCATCTCACTTCCTGCTCTAAAATGTTTCTGTAGTGACTTGAAAATGTGAAACACATACACACACACACTTTCTAAGCCTGCTTATCCTCCTGGATCTCCGGGGGAGCTGGAGCCTATTCCAGCGGTCAATGGGCGGAAAGCAGGAAACACCCTGGACAGGTCACCAGTCCACCGCAGGGCAAAATATGAAACAGCAAAGTTTTTAATTAAAAATTAAACTCATGATAATTCAAAAAATTCAAAGATATATAGAAAGTGCCCTAGAAATTATGATTTTGTATATATACATAGCTTATTACTGTCACAATTAATGCCTTGGGATTAAATAGATCATAATATGATGCTTGTAAATATCCTAGGTCTGAGTATTAATTCATATTAATGAATATTAAATAATATTAATGAATACTAACAAAGTAGTTTTTACTGTGGGTCTGTGGTTTGAACTAAATCAGTACAATGCTCCATATCCTAAAGAAGAGGTTTTGCTGTTTCGGTGTAAAGATATAAAGGAACATAAAGCTTTTGTGAAAAATACTGTTTTCTCTAGTTTTGAAACAAACTTAAGACATTTTGTTTAAAAATATACAATAACAAACACACACACACACACACACACACACACACACACACGCATGCACACACATGTGCACACACACACACACAAACAGCTCAACTGCAGTAGACCCTCCTTATAAGACTATGTTTTCTCAAGGGAGTAGTACACACAAGTGTCACAGTGGAATAAATCTGGTATCCGAGGGTCAGGGTTAAGGATATTAGTAGCCTGCTGACCACAAGGTTCAGGCTACTGCACCTCTAAAAAAATGAAGCCTCAGTCTCTCTCCCTCCATCTCCACCTCAGAGACATGAGACCACCACAGATATGAACACTCTGACCTTAGCTTTGACCCCATACTCAACTCCATGGTCTGTCCTGCCACAGAGGAACAAATTTGTGTTCAATTGATACTTCTCTCTGTCTCCCTATCTGTCTCTCTCTCTCTCTCTCTCTCTCTCACACACATTTTTTGTACAATGTCAGTATGAAGAGCCACACTGCTTTGTAATAATAATATAACCCATGTGTTTTATATATATATATATATATATATATATATATATATATATATATATATATATATATATATATATATATATTAGTACCTACATTTAACACCTTAAAATCCCAGGCTTATTACATACTAAGGCTTATTATTCAGTAACTACTTCAATTAGATTGTTCTTAGGTTGCAGGAGTGCATAATAAACCTTTGTGGGCAGGCTTTGGCTGTAATAATAATAATAATATTCCCAATATTTGTTATATACAGTATAATACATATTACATATGTATATACACAGTACATATGTATGTACCCATATATAATAATGATAATATCCCATATGTTTTATAAATATGTAAGTACCTATATGTAATAAGAATGTCCCATACATATTATGCAGTGCTGTGCAAGTCAGAGACAACACTTCTTTTATTTGATTTCCAGTCAAAACAGCTATTAACTTCAAGATATTCCTTTTTCAGCATCAGCACAAAAGCAGAAATACATATATTAAAAAGAAAATTACACAGAAGAATAAACAACTAAATATATATATATTTTTATTTCAGTATTTAGTGTGCCCACCTTTTGCTTGTATTATAGCGTCTGTTCTTTTCAAGAGACTTGCTTTTAGTTTTTCAAAGAAATCTACAGGGATATTTTTTCACACCTCTAAAGTTCAGTCTTAGAAGCTGGTTGCATTTTCTGCTTCTCACAATCCAAGTAATTCCTATTACAGATTTATCAGTCCATAAAACCTTATTCTACATCTCAGATGTATTTTTCGTTTATTTCTTTTTCTCAGTAAGGGCCTCTTGATACACATCCTTTCAGACTCATAGCGCTGAATTGTGGATTTTTTTACATCTGAAACAAAAGTGGAGCTTGATTTCCTCCTCTCTCTCAAAGGGGAAAGCTTTAATTTCTCTTTATCAGATGGTGACTGTTTTGGGGGTCTACCAGGTCCTGTATGGTTGGTAGAAGTCTGAATCTTTCAATCATCTTTTGGACTCCAGCATTTGAAACGCCTGTTTTTTCACTTATTTGATGTTCTTTTCTTCACCTGAAAAAAATAATTTGTTTTTAATGACAGTTTTGAATGGAAATTGAATAAATGAAGGATGGTCTCTGACTTTTGCACAGCACTATGTATATGTAAGTACCTACATGTAGTAATAATGTATCCTATATGTATGTATTATAGATATGTAAGCACCTACATGTAACACATGGATATGTGACACACACACACACACACACACACACACACACACAGACACACACACACACACACAGTGCTCATAGAATCTTTTATAAGCAGCCTACTTGTGACATTCATGCATAATTTGCTCTAATCAAACTGCTTACATTTTTTTACATCTACTTAACTGAGCAATTTACTTTAAAGTGCTATTACAAATTTCTCTCAGGAACAGCTCTTGAGAAGTTCTATGGCCAAGATTAACCAAAATCTACATTTAAATCACTAAATGTCACTATAATTTTTCTCCACAGTCATTTCAGGCAAAAAACAAAAGCTGGATCCACTAAAAATGTCTCTGCAATTTGCCATCTCTAAAATGTGTCAATGAAAGAGAAAAGTGTTCAAAGATGTGGCTGCATTGCACTCATTTAAAGTCTTTAGATGTGACAAATTGAGGCCACATTTTAAGTTGCCACTCTTGACAGCATACACACAGCATTAGAAAATAGATCCCTTTCGTTGTTTAGAGCTGTTAGGTTTGAAGTCTTCAGCTGGAATCTACTCAAAGTGTTTCCTGTTCTTCTTTCCATCTTCACACGCTGATATTTATTTATTTTAATATTCAAAACAAGACAGCAGGACACCAGGGGCACGGTAATAGAAGCTCAAACACAATAAATATTTGAAGTAGCATTCTGGTTTAGAACTACAGTCCTGCAATATTCATGATATTTATGTAATCTTTTAATGCACACAGGGCTCATAGACTACTTATCAAATGTTGTTTGTTGTCACACTGTAAAAAAGTGATGCAGTGAATTGACCTGATTCAAATGTGTACATCAGTGGTCTTCAACTCTGCTCCTGAAGAGCTGCCTTCCTGCAGAGTTTAGTTCCAACCTGTATCTAGTAAGCTGCACTGCCCCTTACTTAACTCTAATACATCTGATCCAGCCAATCAGGGACTTGGGAAGAGGTTGACGAGATGGAACAGGTTTGGCAAAGTGTGGTTGGAACTAGGCTCTGCAGGAAGGTAGCTCTGCAGGACCAGGGTTAAAGACCACTGGTGTACATTTCCACATGAATTTTACTAAAACGTTTACTAAATTGTACAAAGTGTTTATATTTCATTCATGTTATTCATGTACACAGGTGGATCAAGTAAATTCAATGCATTACCTTTTTCTCCTGTGCCCAAAACTATGTGGACGACTGACCATTACACCTAGATGAGCTTGTTCACTGCAAAAAAATGTTTTTTTTTAAAGATCATTTACCTTATTTCTAGACATATTTTATTATTATATTTTATTTTGAGTAATTTTATGATGTAAAATGATCTCATTTTATTGTCAGATAATTTTACTTGTTTTAAGAAATGTGCTTGAAGCCAGCAAACTTATGTCAGTATAGTGAGATAATTTTACTTGATAAAATGACCTAAAACAAGTGAAAATGTCTAGAAATAAACTAGATAATGTTATAATGACCGCACAAACATCTCAAAATGAGAAATATTACATAGATCAACTAGATTTAAGACCATTTCACTTGAAAAGACACTATTTTTCACAGTGTAGGTCATTCAATTCCTAAATCATGGTTGTTAATGTGGAGTTCTGGGAAGGCTTTGCATAAGATTTTGGAGTGTGTCTGTGGGAAATTTTACCCATTTAGTCAAAAGAGTATTTATGGTCAGGGCTCTGTGCAGGCCACTGGAGTTCCTCCACAACAAACTTGTCAAACCATGTTGTTATGGACCTCACTTTGTGAACAGAGGCACAATCATGTGAAATAGGAACAGGCCTTTCCTAAATAGTAGGAAGCACATAATTGTCTTAAATGTCTTAATATGCTGTAGCATTAACTTTACCCCACACTGGAACTAAGGAGCTTAGCACAAAAATGGAGATTCAAGGTTTTGTTCCATCAGCTATAGTCATTGATTGGAACATGTAGTCACTGTCACTCTCACTGGAACAAACAAACAAACAAACACCTTAACAGCAGTAGACCCACCTTATAAGACTCCATCACATGATCTTCATGTGTTTAGGTTCACCTGAAGCCTGTGATCACATGAAGAAAATAATGTTATTGCTTTGCTGAAAGAAATAAATAAATTCTGATCATACACATTTTGTCCACCTATGTAGTTCTAACAAAATGCACTGATTTTCAAAGGAAAAACATCTTTCTTTAGAGTGAAATTTGAGCAAATAAAACAAATGCAAGGAATTTTAATTAACGGTAACTCTTTATTTGGAGTGGTCCTTTGTAGATGATTAATAAACTCTTAACAGATTATCAGTAACACATCAACAACATATCAGTGAAGTAGCAATAGTGAAGCATCTGAATACAGTGAAGTAAATATCTTGAAGATGTACTGCTGATAAATTATTTACATTAAGTAGATGTGTTGTTAATATGTTACTTCCATTACGCAAAACCTAACCTTACCCAACCTTATCCAAAACCTAGCCCTAACCCTACCATTCATTTTTTTAAAAAGGACCACTCAGAATAAAGTGTCACCCAATTAACTACATAAAATAATGTGATTATTCACAGTCAAATATTTGAATCATTTGACATCAAAGTGTACAGCAAAACAACAGTGAAAAAATGTTTTTAAGGGTTAACCAGTGCAACAGGTTGGCACATTTCCACATCTGTAGCTCATAACCCTGTTCTCCTGCATTAAAAATCTCTCAAACCACTTTTGGCTTGAAATTAGCATTCAAAGCTTTTATGCTAATTATGCAATTACAACTTTGCATGTACCTAATGATATTCACTCATTTATTTATATATTTATTTCCTTTTTTTATCATAGCTTCCCTCAGTTAATTATCAACTGTGAAAAGACTCATTGCAAGATAAATAGTAGAACAAATTATTACATGACACTGTGTGTGCAATGTTAATCTCTTTCTCTTTCACACATTCTCTCACATACACATACAAACAAGCATTCAGATATATTACTTCATTCTCTCATACACTAAATGACCATACATAAGGCAATTATCTCTGTTTTTAGTAGCCGGGCCAAAGAAATAGCTTTCCTTCTTTCAATATCTATATGTAGCGTTGTGGAATGGAGCGATAGATCAGCCCTGACAGCTTCATTACGCTGAGTTAGCCAGGAAGAGAGAGAAAAAGAAAAAGAGAAAGAAAAGAGAGAACATAGCACTGTACAGAACCGCTGCTTTTACTGGTAAGAGCCAAGAGGGCTTGCAGAGAATCCAGAATAAGAAAGAAAGGAGAAGAGATGGAGGGAGAGGAATGGTAGGTAGGTGAAGGTAGGTGGGCCTGAATGGCTAACATGCCTTACTGGACATTTACAGATGAGCTTATTAGTGCTTGCACGTTGCAAAGCAGCCCGTCCCATAGTTTTCGAGATATTGACACCATCTCAACTCCAGAATGTTCAGTCTGATCAGGAATGGCGTGATTGTTTACAGCTTTTTGATCCGATGTACGGTTTTTGTACAATCTTCATTAAATTTCAAATTTTTTCCCATAGAAATGAACAGGTTGAAAAATTGCGGTCCTATCTATTGTATATCTGCTTGACTGAAAGACACTATTTTACATATACTATCTCAGGGCAGGCCCCCAAGCATGAATTCAATGTTGTTCAGACCCACACTCATCTGTTTATCTTTTTTTTCTCATCTCTTGTTTCTCCCATAGTGTCCCATTAATTTTTGCCCCCCACACAAGCCCAATTATTTCTTTGCCCAACAGCCACCAAACTGCATGTACTCACTCATGGTAGGTCCCCAAGCTCTAATCCACAGCCATACTGACCCAGACTCCTCTGTGTGACGTTTTTTCATCTGTTGTTCCCCCCATAGACTCCCTTTCATTTTAAACAACACCTAGCAACCACTTGGCAACCTCCTTAACAACCATTCAGTAATCACCCTTTACACCATGGCAACCACCTAGCAACAACTTAATAACCTTACCATTGCAGCCGCCTGGCAACACTTTAGCAACCGCCTAGCAAGAAGCTTAAGCTGCCCAATCACTCTGCATTTTCTTCAGGAAATTTTTTAATTTCTGAAAGAGGTGATCAACCAGCTGAGTAGGTGCAGGTTTTGCTTGTGTGCATGGTGCTGTGGGAGACATTTTAGTCATTTTAATTTGTGCTGCAGTAGCGCAGCCAGCATCGACTTAACTTTAACAGTGCTCATACAATAAATGTCATCAAATATTGGTTTAAAATATCAGCGAAATCTAAGCATTGACCCGATGCTGGTGTTTTTTTTTTAAAAAGCAATTATCGGCCAATACCGATATGATTCCATAATATCATCGTGCATCCCTAATATTGATGGATGTTCACAATTTTATCTCAAATGTAGTTGATCACAGAAGATATGTTTGGTCTGTGAAGTTCAATTTCTTTGAAGGAGCTCTGAGGCTGACAAATAATGGAAGCAGAAGAAAAGTGGTCAGATCATCCCTTTTTCTGTTTGTGTTCAAAACATAGGTAACCAATGAATTGGACTAAACATTTAACATAATGTGCATATATAAAGCTATATTTGACACTGTGTCAATAATCCAAATGATTGGAGTTATCCTTATAAAGTCTGTTGCATTGATGACGTTACTATGCCTCTATGGAAAAACAGAACTTAAAGCTTTCATCTTTGAGAAAGAGGAGAAAAATCAAGCTCCACTCTTGCTTCAGATTGGAAAAATTCCACAGGTGTTTCTGTCTATCTTTCCACTGTGAGAAGACAACTCAACACTATGAGTCTGAAAGTAGTAGAAAGACAATTTGCAAATCAAATAAGCTTCTGGTGTTCTCAGAGCAATGGACTGAACACACCAGAGTCCAGACCTCAACATCACTGAATGTGTTTGGGATTACTTGGATCACAAGTAGCGTAAAGTGCAACTAACTTCTTAGACTAAACTTTGGAGGTGCAGAAAGATATCAGTGCAGATTTCTTTGAAAAACTGCAAGCAGGTATCCCAGAAAGAATAGAAGCTGTACATGAGGAAAAGAAATTAAATAGAGGGACTCTGCCTTTGGCTCAGTACTGTAGTTATGTCACGGACAGTAAGGAGTAGTATAACAGCATTTTCCATGTGATTTCTGCTGTCATATCTCTGTTACAGCCATGACACTGTGATATCCTATACTTCAGCAAACAGACTTCATGCATCCAGCAAATACTGCACCTGTCACACTGTGCGTGTGTGGGTGTGTTTGCGTTTGTCTCGCACATTTCTTGGCCCAAGGCTAATCATTCCGCCAACTTCCCCAGCTCCAGAGAAGTGTACTCAGGCTCAAGACAAGAAGGAGCGCTCCAGGGTAATGCACTTTTCCCTTATGTATACCACCGCCATCGCAATCCTGTCACCATGACTCATGCCTGAGACACCAAAAATTACGACACAAAAATGATTTGTTAAAACGTACTCATAAAATATTTCTTATAAGGAATGAGGTTATTCAGGAACTGGAGAATATGGCCGTGTAATATAATATGATGAAAGTTTTTCAAATCTGAAAGAGAAACTGCTTCTCTTCTGTAGTGGAAGTGACAGCCATGAAACGCTTGATTGGTTCCTCAATAGCTCTTTGCCTGTGCTTTGAAGAGAGAGAGAGAGAGAGAGAGAGAGAGAGAGAGAGAGAGAGAGAGAGAGGAAGAAAGAGAGAGAAAGAGAAAGAAAGAGAGAGAGATGAATGGATTGTTCTTCTTCAAATGTCAGTCTTCAAATGTCTTTTCCGGTGTGTGTCTCTCTGTCTGTCTGTGTGTCTCTCTGTCTGTCTGTGTATGTGTGTCGGAAGCCTCCAGAGACGCCGTGCGGATCCTGCTGTGCTTTGTCACGCTGATGAGGTGGGCCGGCATTATTCTGGCTGAAATCCTCCACAGCCCTGAGATGCATGTAAATGCGTCACTGCGGCTGCATTAGTGCAGCACTGCGTGCAGTACTCTGCTCTAATGCACACGTGCCCTGAAAAAAAAATGGTAATGTACTGAATTTGATGTGAACATCATGTGATCATTTTCACATGAATTAATTGCATTACATCAACTGTCTCTTAGTTTACTTATACTTTTGGCAATAATTGTGCTAATGTAGTATATTTCATTCACATGGAAATGATGTACACATTTGAATCAAGTTTAATTAAAAGAATACTCCAGTGATCTCTGTCTGCCAGATGTGTATCATACAGCCATGAACAATAATTCTAACACTGTTTCTTGTACTTGTCCCTGTACAGAAAACCTGCTGACTCAAAACACATTTATAATCAGTGGCGTGGTGTGTTTCCGCCAACTGGGAGGGCGGTGCCCTTATTCATAACCCAAACACAGCAACCCAGTCTCATATTGGATTCTGCTGCCTTGCTTTATTCACACTGTGTCACTGATGCTAAAGCTCCACTCTTCCACTGCACCACTACTACTTTTTTTGTCTCTGGTCATCCACCTCGCTGATGAAACAAATGTTCCTCATATCATAATATTAATTGTTACCCTAACTATTATTTAAGTTCCTCCATTCTAATGATGCACACAAAAGCTACATAAATGCTAATAGCTCTCATTTATGGAGAACCTTCAACCTGCTAAGTTACAAGCCAGATGAACAAAAAGACTTCACAAAACAGCTGGACAGCACGTTATCAGCGTCAAGCAGATCACATTTACCTAACGCTAGAGATAAACAGCAGTAGACCATCTGGACCCTAGCACACCCAGCTAGCTCAGCGCAACATTCAACAAATACCACTAAATATATTAAATCTATCAAAATAAGGTAATAGAAGTCTGTTTTCATATAAATTACATATTTGTAAAATGTATGAATATTCAGTTGATATTTTCAGTAAAAACAAATCATGAAACTCAAAGGTTAATTGGATTTAACATGACAAGGAAATGCACCCAGCCTCCAGGCTGAAGCGTCAGCAGTAGCTAGAAAAGTCACTAAGTTAGCATAGCTAGTATTATTGGCTTTGATCAGTCACAAAGGAGAACTTTCACTTTTCAACATAACCAACTTTCCTCAGTATCAGATAAAAAAGTAAATGATGTAGGTTCATAGGCAGAAAAGGAGCAATGTTGGCTCACAAAAACATCATGTCCAACTATTATGCTTGGGAATGCACAGCAAATACTTGTGGGAGACCACTACAAACATTCAAAGTGTAGTTTTCGATAAAATGAATAGATTTTAGGCTATTTAAGGAATGATTTGGCAAAAAATCAAATTTACACAATTTCCCACTTATCTCAGATGGAGTGATTCAGCCAAGACATGTTTCGTGCCAAAATTTGTTGCCAACAAACATAAGAAGTCAATAGCCACCCAAATCTTTTCTGGAACTACATCCACAAAACTCGTCCCAACCCACTTAAACTGCCCCAAGGTCTTGTCTATTGTCTAAAATGGCTGCCCATTTGGCTAGATGGTGTTTTTTCATTTTAATAGTTCACAGTAAGTCATACTGTGTCCTAAACTACATTGACAAGTCTCCACAACTTTAATGAAGACCTGGATGTGATTTGAGAAAAGTGTTGTGGATTTATTTATGGAAAAGATTTAGGTGACTGTTGACTTCTAGCATTTGTTAGCAACACTAGCTCTAGTGCTAAACTAACGAAGCAAAATTTGGACACCAAACATGTCTCAGCTGATTGCCTACATATAGGGTAAGTGGAAAATTGTGTTAATTTGAGTTTTTGCAGAACAATTCCTTTAAAGACGATACTGATTAATGATAAAAAAAAAAAAAACTGTCCAACAGGATCAGGACAAAGCTGACATTGTGACTGTTTCAGAAATATCATTCAGACCACTGCTATAGACTATTTATATATCTATATGTAAGCAGATAAACTATAAGATATGACTAGGGCAGTCTTTTTTGGCACTATCACAGTGGTCAGGGCATTTTTCTTGTAGAGCAGAGCATCTACTTTTGAGGTTTCTGCCCAGTGTAGTGCAATCCAAAGAAACAATAAAAAGCAATTTTCTCAAACTCAGTCTCAAGTGACGAGGAGACACGGGGTTGCAGTATACCAACAAAGAGACTTGATTTAATGCTGTGAAAAGCCTGAGAATGAGTGTCAAGAGGCCTAGAGAGAGAGAGAGAGAGAGAGGGAGAGAGAGAGAGAGAGAGAGAGAGAGAGGGGGAAGAGAGAGAGAGAGGTGTGCTGTCATTCTCCATCTCCTCTCACTGCGTTTTTCAAAGAGCACTCAGTCATTTGCACACACACACACACCCACTCACTCTCTCTCTCTCTCTCTTGCTCCACTCACACACACACACACACACACACACACACACACTCTCTCTCTCTCTCTCTCTCTCTCTCTCATGCTCCACTCACACACACACACATGTATCCCACAGGGCTGCCAGTTTCCCATAGAGTCTAAAACACTCATTCTAACACAGGAGAGCAGAGTTTCTTTATATTTACACAGAGACACAGAGAAAGTGTAAGGTTCTTGTGCTTTAGCCCTGCTCAATGTATACTTACTGGCCATTTTATTAGAAACACCTCCCTTGTAGTTCCCTCTTGCTCGTGTACGGTGAGAAACTGAAGCTCATCTGTTGTCTGTTAGTCATCCTCTTGCCCTCACTGGTGGTCAGTTTATGACTAGGGCTGGGTATCGAATTTCAGTACTTTTATGGTACTGACTGAGTACTGAGAACTGAAAAATGTCTCTGTCATACCTAAGTAGTCTGTCATTAGCATCCATGAGCCAATAAGCATTCTTGTTCCAAAATCTAGACTCCTGATTGGCTTTCTAAATTACATTCAGTATTCATGATTTAATGTCAGCGCTACTAGATTACTGTTGCAGTCAGTAAATATACCCACTTACAGCACCTCATAATAATTTCTGGTTAAGCCACTCCCACTTTTGGGTTTTGTTTTTGTTTTCTGTAATTTATTTTTTTGTAATTTAAGTCAAATCCTCGGTATTGGTATCAATAATTCAAAAATCTGAATGATAGCGAGCGATTATCCAGTCTGAGTTTCTAAGCCTGGATTATTCATAGCCTGAGTTTCTAAACTTGGGTTAATTACAGCCTGAGTATCTAAACCTTGATTAATAACAATCCGAGTATCTAAATCTGGATTAATCACAGCCGCAAGAGAGGCACAAACAATTTAAATATACCTTCATAGGTACAACAGTGGTTTTAAGGTTCAATTGTGTACCTTGAATAAATTCATTTTCATAACCTCATGTTTAAAACAAGACAAGAGAGGGTCTGTGGAGTCAATATATCATAAAAATTAATGATACAATTATGATCACTAACTACTGAAGACATGCTCTTGAGGACACCACCCCAGTGGAAGTTCAGTACCTCTTTTTCTGAGTGTATTTCAGCATTTTCAGTTTATTAACACCTATTTAATTGCAAAGTTTACTCATTTCTCAGTAACACACCAAATCTGTTCCCTTAAGCTAGCTAATGAATCAATAAACCTTTGGCCTGAACCACTGAAACCACCAACTGTGTCAGCAGGAGAGAGAAACAGAGAGAGAGAGAGAGAGAGAGAGAGAGAGAGAGAGAGAGAGAGAGAGAGAGAGAGAGATGTGGGATTGGAGATGATTCTGCCTAAGGCTGTCCTCTTTCTCACTGAAGGAGGAACAAGTGTGTGTGGGAGAGCGGCACCATTTACCAATATAAACAGAGAGAGAGAGAGAGAGAGAGAGAGAGAGAGAGAGAGAGAGAGAGAGAGAGAGAGGAGCAAGGAGAGCGAGTGAGAAAGGCCAACTGATAGACTGATAGGGAAGCAAGAGAGAAGGAGAGAGAGAAAGAAAGAGAGAATGAGAAGTAGGGGCAAGGAGATAGCTAGATAGATAGATAGAGAGAGAGAGAGAGAGAGAGAGAGAGAGAGAGAGAGAGAGAGAGAGAGAGAGAGATGTGTGAGGAGAGAGAAATAGAGAGAAGAAAGAGTAAGGGGGAGAAAGATGGTGAGACAGGGGAAAGGAAGAGAGAGAGATTGAGGGAGAAAGAAAGGGAGAATTCATTTATTCACTTATGCATATATAGATCATCTGCATTAACATATAAATGAAAGAATTAACATAAGTGTAATAAAAGTCTTGAATCCTCAAAAGCATAGTGCAGTATCTCCTTATATCATTAGAATTTAGACCTCATTTTTGAGTTGACATGCATACCAAATCACCAGTAACTTTCTCCAAAAAGACCAGGAAAACTAGCCATGTGATTAGACAGTTTCAGGCTATCTGGTGGTCTGTGATAAATGCTTTTCCAGTGGTGAAGTGCAGAGATATGGTGTATGTGCAGTTTGTGTAGGAGGAAAAACATTGTCACATTTCTGACAGGTTGATCTTTCTTTTCCTCTGTATTATACATTGAAACGCTGCTTTGTATGCCATTGGAACATCAGAGCTGTGAAAGCTAAAAGTCTGAATAGTTAGATGCGTTTTAACGATTAGGTCAAAAGTGCACATAATGCTGCTTTTCTGTTGTATTCCTTAAACAATATGTAGTATACTATATATGGCGAAACCAGCTACCAGTCAAGATGGTGACAAACTCAATAGTTAGGTGCATCGTACTGTTGACATGGAGGCTGCTTGAAGCTGCGTCTGCAGGTTTCTGCCCCACTAATTGCCAACAGGCGTATAAAATCAGGCACACAGTCATTCAATCTCTACAGACAAACATTAGCATCCACCTATGTGGCAACAGTTTGTGGAAGACCCTTTCCTGTTCCAGCATGACTGTGCCCCTGTGCACAAAGCAACATCCATAAAAACACTGTTGAATTTGGTGTGAAGGAAACTCCAGTGGCCTGCACAGAGCCCTGACCTTAGCCTCTTTAAACACCTTTGGGTGAACTGGGATGTCAATTGTGAGCCAGGCCTTCTTGTCCATGATGAATGGACACAAATTCCCACAGACATATTGCAAAAATCTTGTGGAAAGCCTTCTCAGAAGAGGGGAGGCTGTTCTATGGGATGGAATATCCAAGAGGAGAGGCTGTTCTATGGGATGGGGTATCCAAAAAGCTCATATAGGTGTGATGTTCACATGTCCACATATTTTTGGCCATATAGTGTGCAAGACTACACAGAAACATTGTTTATGTTGCAAAAGTAAACAAAAGCAGTTGTTAACAGGCTCTCTTTATCTGCTCTCATTATCTTCTCTGTAAGTAGATTCTGTCCTCCTGACAGTAATCTGATAGCTAACATGCTAACAGTTCAGTAATATTCAAAAACTGGATTTAAGTTCACATTTCACTTAGGACTTATTGTAAAACTTCAACATACAAAGTTACCTGAATGTTTGTTCAAAGCTTCATATGTCGGTTCAAGCCAGAACGTAAATGCTAATGCTAACGTCTTGACATAACATGACTGGATAAACAAAGTTAATGAGATGACTGGGATATCTTGCACTTTATTTTGTGTTTGCATGTTTCTGTCATCAGTCTGAGTGCCTTTATAAGGTTGCATTGCTCGATGGGTTAAGTTTTTGGCTTATGTTCAGTCAAACAAGGAGGAAATCGGCTAATCTGACCGGTTCTCATCTGAGCTCTGACTTTCCGAGTTAGGGGCATGTTAAAAAAAAAAGTAATAGCGGCTGTTGTACTGTAAACTGGTTGTATTTCAGTATTTCAGCAGCTACACATTGTTAGGCTAAATGGTTTTTAATAGCTTATTCTCTTTCACTCTGGAGAAAGCAGGATGGGAGTGTGATAAATGACTACATTTCTAACAGGATAAAATCATTGCTCAGCTAAGGCATCCTCTGCTCTTCATTCTGTTGGATTAACACAAAATAAGGCTGCTGCCAAGTATTAACCTACTGTTCAAAAGTTTGCACAGTTACTTTAATATCAGTTATAAAGTTCAATAAAACATAAAACAGTAATTGTGGCTTGTGCAAAAGTTTGCATACTCTTTCCATTGTAAAGTCTCAGAACTCACTAATTAACACATTAGGCCTTGACTGGCGCAATAGGACTGATTAGGCAGGTCAAGTTTTGTCGTTAGGGATTGTCAGCTGATGACAATTTCAGAGCATAATAAATTCTCTCTTCAAATGTTGTGCAAACTCTCAACAGCACTGGGCTCCCCTAAGCAGCTGGTCGAGGAACTAGAAATTAAGCTAATTGATGCCTACAAACAGGGGAAAGCTATGAAAAGATATCAAAGTGCTTTGGAAATGATGTGCTGTGGACTAATGAAGTAAAAATGAAACTTGTTATCACAATCACCAAAGGTGTTTTTGGAGGAAAAAAAGGGGCAGCATTTGATGAAAAGAACACCTGGCCAGCTGTTACACTTGGGGGTGGATCTGTTGTGCTTTGGGGTTGTGTGGCAGCCAGTGGCACGATCTTAAACATGCTGTACAAGAAGATAGCCTAAGAATATAGCACTCAAAGCATTCTGCAATGAAGAGTGGTTAAAAAATCTTAATATAAGAATAGAAAGACTCCTAGCTGGCTGTTATATCTGCCAAAAGAGGTTATACTTTTGCATATCATAATTATTATTAATTTTTTCTATATAAATTGATTGATAATATGATTTTACAGTAATGTCTTTAGTGGTATGTTAGGAAGCTGTAGCTTCTAATGAAAACAAATGAGGCTTCATGATTCTAACATGACTGAAAAAACGGTATTTATAATATTAATATCCAAAGTGACTTGCATTTTAAAAGTGATCCAATCTTGAGACTGATGTGCTAACATAAATTATTGCAATAATATGATCACTGTATTGAAATATTGACTAAAACATAATTGTTCTGTTTGATATATAATATCTATTTTATTATTGCACATAACAAACAAACAAGCAAACAAACAAATAACTAAAATGGTTTGAAACTTTTAATGATAACGTTTAACACAAGCTGAAGATGCTCAGAATGACACTATGCAATGGTAGTGCTACAGATAAAATGTTGATCATATTACCACTGTGTAATACCGTACTGTTTATTCTCACAGGAAATCTAGGTAGAACATGCTGGGTTCCTCAGGTTGCCCCTGGTCTAGCATCAAATCTCAACATGTGCCTCTGTGTCTACAAGTATTCAGTCCAGCCCTGCACAACACCACCTGCTTCCACTAATGAGCTCTCCTCCTCAACAACCATGGGCACCTAATTAGTGCAAGATGTGTGGCTATATAGTAGGAACAAATACCTGCAGACATGAAGAGTCTCAGGGTATTGATCTTAGCACCAATGCTGGAGGTCCCTGTCATCCTAACGTTGCAGAACACTTCATGATGTACCACAGCTGAACCTGCAGCCGAGAGGTCGTTAATGTTAATATGTAAAACAACTAGGGGGGCAAGATTTAGCTGGTCAATGGTACCTGGTAATGTTTCTCCAGTGACTCACCTTGTTTGACTAAAACATAGTTTGGAAAAAACATATTTTCTGACATATTTTCACAGTGGTGCATGTGCCCTTAAAAGTACGGGTCTTCGATGCTGCCATCGTTGCTCATGAGGACTTTCTTCCAGCATGAAAATGTGAGCCAATGACATGAGATGTTGTGCTGACCATGTTAAAAAACACAAAGAAATGACGTTTTCCTCCAAGATGCAAGAAGCATGTTTCAAACTGCCACTGGACAGCTCAACATTCTTAGAGGAGAACACTAATTGCCTACATTGGCTGGCTAGCATCACGCTGAGTGATGGTGGAGAGGGAGGGCTTGGACTCCCGGCCATGAACAGCTGTGGCATTGCTTAGAACTTGCAATCTCTTGATGATAATGCTAACACTTAGATGGTTGCACCACTCTAAAGTCCCCCAGGCAGATGAATGGTGGATGGATGGATGGATGGATGGATGGATGGATGGATAGATAGATGGATAGATAGATAGATAGATGATGAACAGTAATATGTGTATTTGTCTCTTGCCTGCTGCTGATAGAAAGTGGTATGCTGCAAGCCTGCTGAAATCCAGGTGCATGACTGAATGGACTGTTTTACTTCAAGGACAGTACAACGAGAAATGACATGATTTTTACCTCAACTTGTGCCTTGAACTGTAGCACAAAAAGCCATGGAAAAAGTACCCATAAAACACTTTCTGAAAGTTCACAGAGATTATAACAGCCCAGATCTAGCGGCTATGAATTGAATCCCAGAACTTCAGCTCAGATTCTAATGTCTCTGTAGACTTGCCGCAGGGGTCTAGAGCCAGAGCAGTGCTGTGAAACAGTGCCAGAGCAGGCTGCTCAGCCATATGCAGCAACACCTGGAGTCACCTCTGCAATGAAATTGAATCCTACAGCCTGTCTGGCAGAAACTATACAAACACACATATTTGGCTTCGCAGACACATGAAGGTAAGCCGAGTGAACTCAGACACCTTCCAAAAATATCTGGGTTAGAGCCAGGCGGAGCCAAAGACACACAGGGGCATCACCGTGGAAACGCAGCAAAGAAGATGAAACGCACGTTTGCTCCAAAGAACTTTCTTCCATGAATCTTATTAACTTAGAAATGCTACAGTGTAAGTGTTCACAAATGTGAATTGAAGTCATGATGAAAACATATATTTCCCATGAGCAAAAAATATTGTGTGTAAAACACAAGGTTCCAATATACACTATATGGCCAAAAATATGCAGACACCTGACCATCACACCTATATGAGCTTGTTGGTCATCCCATTCCAAAACCATGGGCATTAATGTGGAGTTGGACCCCCTTTCTGCTACAAGAGCCTCTGCTTTTCTGGGAAGGCTTTCCACAAGATTTTGGAGTGTATCAGTAGCAATGTGTGCCCATTCAGTCCAAAGAGCGTTTGTGAGTTTTGGCATTGATGCTGGATGAGAAGGCCTGGCTCACAATCAACGTTCCAATTCATCCCCAAGGTGCTCAGAGCGGTTGGCAATGGGCATAGTGACCATAGTTATGCTTGTGTGCAGCTGATCAGCCATGGTAACCCATTTCATGAAGCTCCAGACACAAAGTACTTTTACTGATGTTGCTTCCAGAGGCAGCTTGGAACTCTGTAGTGAGTGATGCAACAGAGGATAGGCGATTTTATGTACTATGAGCATCAACACTCAACAGCTGCGGTCTGTGAGTTTGCTTGGTCTACCACTTTGTGGCTGCGCTGTTTTGCTCCCAGATCCTTACATTTCACAATAATAGCACTTACAGTTGACCGTGGCAGCAATTTCACAAACTGACTAGTGGTAAATATGGCATCCTATTACAGTGTCATGTTTAAAGTCACTGAGCTTTTTATTAAGACCCATTTGATTGCCAGCTCTTCAGTACAACCCATACCAATGCCAGTGTTTGTCTATGGAGATTGCATGGTTATTTGCTTGATTTTATACCCCTGTTAGCAATGGGTGTGGCTAAAACACCTGAACTTAATAATTAGAGGGATGTTCACATAGTGTAGGTTTTTTGGAGTGATGCCAGAGAAGAACCATTTTTGGCTCCATAAGAACCTTTAAATGAAGGATTCTAAAAAGGGACACTGTAAAACCCTAAAACTAGTTTAATATGTTATTTGTCATGTTATGCTGTATTCTGCATTGTACCACATTTAGTTTCGAACTCGCAATGTGATTGGCTGAGAGGCAATCTGTGAGTGACAATATCTCCCAATGATGGCACTGAAATGTCTTAGTATCACTCTGTGATATTCTTCCATAACATATCAACAACCAGCTATTAAAAAAGTTAAAAACACATACAACTTTATTACAAGTATAAAGTAATTATAACTAAATCAGCATGTTGATGTTCCTTCATAAATACTGTGGCTAAGCCAGCCATCATTGGTCAAAACAAACTAGCCAAAAATGGACAAAGAGTAACTAATGCATGAGGAGGAGAAAATTAAGTTGTATGAACCTTTAACTAATTTTTGTGAGAATCTTGTTAACCTGCTGGACATTTCAAGTAGTAGTAATGTTTTTAATCTGCTGTGAATTACTGATATTGCTTTTAAATTTGTTACACACATGCAATGTGTCACTAGTTCTCTGTTAAGCTATTAACTGAAGTTTGATCCAGTTTCACTTCCAGTGTCACTTGCTTGTCTGAATTACAAGATTATTAAAGAATCAAAATATGAAATCTACACAAATGCAATGAGTAAGCTAACATTGCTGCACTCTGAAAGGATATGTAAAAAGTCTACTATTAAACTTAAACACTATTATGTACCAACACTAGCTACTCAAACTTAAGCTACTACTGCTAAACAACTTAACAATCACATTTCACAAAGCTTGCTGGTTTGTGTGGGGTATTTTGGTGATGTTGTCAGTCTTATGACATCAATTCAATGGGCGGCATTGTGACTTGTATGTATTCGTATTCTGACTCCTGATCTTGTAATTCAGAGGATCAAGTGACATTTCTGGAAAAAAATGTGTTTACAGCAAAATGATTGACTTTTGAACCTTTTTGTTTACCACAGGGCACAATAGTAGGGTACTGTGAATCCCCTCACAGTGGCAATGAAGAAATTTACTAGAAATATTGAGACCAATATACACAGGCGTAATATTCAGCTTCATAGCAATAATATTAGCAACCTGGCTTCTTTCTGCATATAAATAAATGAATGAATGAATAAGTAAATAAATAAATGCTTTTAAAGTAACAAAGCAAAAGTTGCAACATTTTCTTAAGACAGTGATGACAGATTACGTCAACAATTTTGTCTATTAGCTCAATTACATTTGAGAATTTCATGGATGTAGCACATTTTAACAATATGGAACTGATGCACAGGCTTCAAATTCAAAGCTATAATTTTTTGTAGCTGTTGATTGATTATGTGTTAAGTCTATTGGGGATGAGTGATAATAAAGTAAGAGAGAGAGAATTTCTCTGTGATATTTTTGTAAATCAAAGTGCAAAGTGATGCATTAAAATTGCTTGTTTCAAATGTGCGCTTCATTTCCACATGAATTAAATTACATTACATTAACACTGTTAATATCAAACATAAGTACGTCTGAATCAAGTACATTCGATGCATCCCTTTTTCAACCCTTTGCTCACAAAACGTGTTTTCAAACCAACCACTAATGGCACAAAGTGTCTAAACATCAAAACACACTGTATTGTTTAATTTTTGAGAATTAGACATAAAAATGGCTGTAATGAGACCTAGAATCAGCCAAAAATGCAACTGTTCAAAAGTTTGGGATCACTTTCCATATTTACAATTTTAGTTACTTTATACAATAATAATGTGGCATCGGCATAGAACAAGACATGGGAGGAGCCATTATTTCTGCCATGAGAAGCGATCTTTTATTTACACCAGCAGAAAAGGCACATACAAACACAGCTAGAGAGCAGACAGGGCACTTCTAATCATAGGTTTCCTCCTTGTGGTAGATACACTAACCCCTACTATTTCACCCAAGCCCAACACAAAATAACACAACCAACACATACCCCATTTATACTAACCAAACAACAACACAACAATAATAGCACCGAACTGACACTAAGGCAACATGATTAGATAGCTCAACCTGCTTGGAGGATAACAGTTAATGCTAGTGTTACACCAGCTAACAGGCAGTGTGTTGACGTGAGGCAGTTATGGACCCCTTGCAACAGATGCTTGTGGCATCAATGGGGATCGAACTTGCAAGCTCCCGATTGCTGTCCTAACACTACAACCTTTTACATGCACACAAGATAAATAAAGTTTGAAAATAACAGTGAACTTTACCTGTAGATATTTAAAGAAAAACAGAGCCACTCGCTACAAGTTCTCATTAGGTTCAATAGGATTTTTGCCAGCAATCTGTAAAGCTTGTCTAACCTACCAACAGTGTTTCAAAAGAACAGCAAGCGTGTATGGATCAATTGCACCAAAATAAAACAAAAGGATTAATCAATGACAGTGCTGTGATACTTATGTCAGACATATAGATTAGCAAACCTCAAAGCTCTGACTAGCAAATGTGTGGATGCCAGGCATTCTGGGAAAAGCACTGAGTCCTGAGGCCTAATGGTGACAGATTTAGACCTGAGAGCACAGAGACAAGAATGCAGCGCAGGACAGAGCCAGTATTAAGAGCAGGGAAAGGGTTGTTGGCTTGCTGCTGGATTAGATGTTGGAGTATTTTTGACCACACACTGAGAGAGAAAATGCAGTGGTGCCATCCAAGGGAATATAGCAATGTGAAAAGGATTTGCTTAATTGTTTTTTGTGATGTTCACTGACAGACACCAAAAAATAAATGCAAATATAGAAAAATCGAGAACTATCAGTGCTCTGTAGGCACTCCTCTAGCCCTAATGACCATGGGTTGGTTTTCTAAGTGAAAATAACTTAGCATGTCCTCTACAAAGAACACACTTCTGCAGATTTGAACATATTGGGGAAAAAAACAAAACATAGTATGTGGCCTGTAAACATTATGGGACATTTTACTTTATATGTTAAGCAAATAAATAGAAATTCTGCATCTAAACTTGCAGAAAAATGTCATATTTAAGTGTGTTCCCTGTAAAGGATCTGTTAATCAACAAAACATGTTATTTGACCTTTGTGTACGACTATAGCTGCACACATCAGGACAGTAGTTGAAGAGAAAAGAGAGGGCAGAGGGCCTTCATTTGAAACAGAGCAAGACAGGAACAAGGAGGGAGGTTTAGACGCGTGTCAGTCAAATCTACAGGCACCTTCCCCGCTGAAAGCGCTGCCAAAAGACACAAAAATGTTCTCAGTCTCCTGATGTTTAAGATGTTTTCTGCAACCAAAGCAAGAAAAGTGTTCACAGTTTCAAGCATCATTAGTTCATGTTCCCATGGACTGGGTGAATAAAAATACCTATTTCTGTGTTCAAAAATATGTTCAAAACATTCAAATAACTGAGGATTGCTTCCAACAGAAGGTTGGAGCAACTAGCACAAAGACCGGGTATGTTACAAACAAGTTGATGCCACTTGTTTATGTCTAAAACAAATCTGGAATATTTTTCTCCACAACCTGTTTCTCCATTGTCTCAGGGCCCTCACTGGCAAAACTGCAAGTTCTGAAAATTCATCATTTGCAGTAGAATATGTTAAAATCCAGTTTATGACTGCTAAGGAGAATTTCACCTTCCCAAACATGCCAGTTCTCCATTGTGCTTTTCTTCATTTCAGTGCTTGGTATGACCTTCTAGCTGCGCTAGAACTGAACTAAACTGAACCTCCTGGTTTAGTTGAAAATGGCTGATAGTTGGAAAAGCCTTTATGTTTGACATCTAACATGCAGGCTGAGCACTTGTAGGCCCAGGATATATCTGATAATCACACTTCAGTCTGCTTTTAGGGGAGGGCACAGTGACCTCTAAGCATCTAAGGAGCAATTCACTGCTGACCCAAACACATCGTACAGATTTAATATATTTTCCTGCTTACTTGAGTCTTAATCTGATATTAATCTTAATCTGATACTTTCTTTGCTAATTTGTTGTCTTACACACTGGCCTCATTCTGTTTTAATGTGGATGCTTGAATGTATGTTGCATCATTCTTGCAAGTTCAACTGAAAAGGAAAACTTCAGTACATTTTGACCCAATCCCATTTCTTATTTTTACCCCTACGCCTTGTTTTTGAGTGTCACATTGCCCCTTGGAACAGAGTTGTAGTGGTGGAAATTTTCCTTTACGAAATGGGACAATCCTCAAATAAAAAAGAGCATTATTTCATTAACAGACAACTAGTGGTGCTCTGTAGGTGACCCTGCCAGTCTGCAGTGACAGTAGAGGAGGGTGAAGTTCAGCAACCTCACTGCTGGGCTTTAGTTAAATTTAGGGCCTCATATGCCTTCAAAGGGGGGGATGCAACAATTATTTATCATCGTCCACCTCTAATTCTTCTGTGATATGAAGGTGAAGTCAACTATTCGCCAGCTTCTTGTTTGAATTTTCCGTTCCACCTTAAATGGTGCCGCAGTTCTGATTCCTGAAGTGGCAGAATGTAACTGCTGTACCATTTAAGGTGGAATGGGTAATTTAGCTAGCTAGCTACCAAGACATTAGCATACTACTAACGATTTCTATGCTTGTTATGAAACAACAATTGGGACACCCTACCCGTAGGCGTGAACGCGCAAAATGGTGGGGTAAGGGCTAAGTGGTAGGGGCAAGGGGTGAAATTGGATTGGGCCTTTGTATAGTAGAGGTTTTTGGATAATGGAGTCATAATTTAACATTTTATTATTATGTTATATTTCTCCCTTCCGCCCAATGACAGCTGGGATAGGCTCCAGCACCCCTCCGCGACCCAGAAGGATAAGCGGTTTAGATGATGTGTGTGTGTGTATGCACACTGTTTTATGCAATGAAGCATGTAATTTTAATTTCTTGCCTCCAAAGATGGTTTCTTTGCTTTTAACTGATTTATGTGGCTACTGCTGTAAGCCACACCTTTTTAAGTGCTCCAATACCATAATGAGTAGCCTACATAGAATTAATTAGTTGTTAGTGCAAATGAATGCAATTTACCTTAAGAGTTAACTAATTCAAATGTATGACATGACTGTACACTAAGCTTGTGTCACATGGTATCAGCTGGTATTGGTGCCTTTTTATGAGGATGAGTATGAGTAAATGAGCAAAGTATCAGACCAATACCTGATACCAGTATTGGTAATGATGCATCTCTATTTATTAGTGAATTAGAACAGTAATCCCTTGTTTAAGCCTTTAAAGTAATATCAGTTTCAACTACCACCATGAGCAATAGCTTGTTACTAGGCATATAACAGTGTATTAAAAAATATGTCACAGTTACATGTCACTATATACTATAAGTGAAATCATATATCATGCACCCAGAAATCATGCCAGTTAGACACATGACTGAAAGAAAGGTATGTTTAAAGAGACAAAATATCTGTTTTTTTTATTTTCTATGGTATAGGCCTTGCTTAATTGACATTTGTCAATGATTAATAACTGACTGTTAATGTTAACAATAACTGACCAAGGAAATTACTTCAGTTTTGCAACTCTACAAGAGATACTCATGAATGTCATTTTTTGCTTGTTTGCTTTACAGATAAGGCTATATAGGGTATTGAATTTGTTTTCAATGTACTTTCATGCATTTTTGAAGCCTTAAAAGCATGACATACACAAATACCATACCATCTTCACCAAGAGCAATACAAGACCTAAATCATCAAATCATTCTGCAGTATTTTTACTATGGAGGTTGTAATCTGTCAGGAAAAAACATTACTATAAGATTTGTGATGACTGACTGCTGTGAAATAACACTCGTAAAGCAGTAGGCCTAAAATCAGTTCACTAGTATTCTAACTAATAAGCTATTCATGCCCTTTACTTACTTCAGTGATATCAACAAAACTAATCAACATCATTATTTTATAATGTAAACTTGCAAGATTTAGCCAAATGGCTAATTGTATTCTGCTGTCCCTGGACAGCTTGATGTTTGTGTGGGGTCATGGACTGAAAAAAACATCTTTAAGCCTGATATATGTAAATGACCTGTTTTGATTGGTTACCATGTATTGTGCCTAATTCAAAAGCTTTTTTTATCTTTATGTATATTTTTTATTCTCCGATGTTTTTCAATCTGATCTCTAACTGCAGTTGATTACCATGGAGAATAATTTCAATTCCTTTCCCTGTGAACAAAACACCCATTGACTTGAAACATATTCATAATTAAACCCATCAGGCAGTTGCACATGTTCTGTACATAATTTTAAAGAACACATTTTATACTCCAAATTTAAGATGTAAAATGATTGGGTTTGTTTTAAGTGATTGGACTAGTTTTCCAATGGGAAGAAATTCTGGTAAACTGTTACTATCACAATGATGGGTACCTGAAACTTTTATGGAAAGTGAAAGTAACCATAACCGCATAACTGCTTTACCTACCTTTACAGACCAAGCTGGACCAACAGTGATTTAACTGTATAAAGTTCTAAGGCCATGCACTAATTAAGTATTTTATGGTGCCCAGGTGTCTAAAAAATATGAACAATACTTCACATGGCAAAGCAAAAAGCCAAACATTTTCCAGAAATAGCTACAGAACACATGCAGTGTGGTACATGCAGGGTATTGTAGGACAAAATAGTCCCCAAAGAAAATATCAGAGTCACCAGTTTTTTGTCATAAGCAACAATACATAAAACTCAGAAGACATGTAGGTTCACTGATGCTTTAGGACAGTAAATAAAATGGCTATATTTATGTATTGTAGACATTGTGATCTCTGGTTCCTGTAACCACCACTGTAAAGAAATTGGAGTTGGTAAGTTTCTCTACGATGAACCATTTCACATCATACCACTCTGAAATTACACAGACGTTTATAAACATTGGTGGAGCCCCTTTAACCCCTTTAAATGGAAGGGGTTTCAGCATATTTGCCTAATGATGGCCACATTCCCGATATGCATAACATACATAATACATAATACTACTGACTCCACTGTGGGCTTAAGCACTAAGCTATGGCTTGACTTAGGCTGCTTGCTAATAATACCATCCACTCCCAGTTGTCTCAGCTCCCTGAGCTCTCCAGTGCTCTGGGCAGCACAAATGAGCTGGGGCTGGGTCTCACAGCACCACTCAGTGCCCCAAAGAGCATCAGCCAGCCAACACTGGGTCTCACAATGCTGCCCAGTGCTCTTGAGAGCACCAGTGAGCAGGCGCCAGGTCCCACACTGCCGCCTAGTGCTGGGCAGAGCACTACTAAGCTGGCCCCTTCTCTTTTCCTCCTGGCTGCAGCTGAAGGCCCCAGTGCTGGCTCCACACAGTGTTCCAGTGTTGGTCCTCCAGGCCATTCCAGTTCTTGTTCTCCAAGCAATTCTAGTGCTGGCCCTTCATGCAGCTCCAGTGCTGGCTAAAACTGCTCCCGGGCCAGCTTTTAAGACTGCTTCAGGGCTGCCCTCCCATCCTGCTCCTCTAGTGCCGGCTCCCCATCCTGTTCCAGCATCGGTTGCCCAGCCTCCAGCTATTCCTGCCTCTGAAGCTACCGACTCTGTCTTTTCCACCGTTCTGGTCCCCAGTCATGTTTCTGTGCCATCTTTTGTTTGTGTTCCCACCACAATTCCAGTTCTGATCCCAGTGCCCTTCTATGTTTCAGTCCCTGTCTCTCCTAGCATCTTAGTCACTTTCCCAGTTACCACCACCATCCCCGTTTCCTGTCACCATCTCAGTCCCTGTCCCTGTGCCAGTCCAACCCCCTTGTCTACTGTACAGACTTTTCCCCAGTCTCATATCCAGTTCCCTGTTCAGTCTCCTGTGAACCAGCCAGTCCAGTCCCATGTCCAGTCTCCTGTCCGTGTGTCTGTCAGTCCCCTGTTTAGCCCCCCATCTCCTGTACGTTCCCTTGTCCAGTCTCTTGTTCAGTCATCTGTCCAGGCTTCTGTATGTTCCCGCTTCCAGTCTCCTGTCTCTTGTCCCATCCAGAAGCCAGTAAAGTTCCATAGTCCTGTTTCTGGCCTCTCCTCTAGGCCGGCTCCCTTGGTGAGTTCAGTTTTGCGCCTCAGAAACTGCAAGATAGAGGAGGGACTTCTGTAACATTCTGTCTTGCCCTGTTCTTGTCTTTGTTTCCCCTTCTTGTTTTCCTGCCCCCATGTCTATACCATGCACCTTTGTTTGTTTTGCTCCTCTTTAGCTCCGCACTTTTGCACACCCCTCACCTGTGTTTATAACTGTGTTTAACCTCACTCAGTAATTACTCCTCTGTGTTTCTTGTTGTTGTTCCCCAGCATGTATACCATTTGATTTGTCTTGTGGTTGCCTGGCATTATTTGTTCTTTGTTTAGTTTTAACTTTGTTGCCCTGGTGCTTCCTTGTGTTTATTAGCAAGTTATCTTGGTCTTTCTTTGTGATATTATTTTCCAGTTTCCTTAGTTCAGTTCTTTAGTTTTGGTGTTTTCTAAGATTCTCCTTTCACTGCATTTTACAATATTACAATAAAACCAACTTGCACATGCATGTTACTTTGTTTTGTGCTGGTCCTATATTACAGATAAAAAAAATAACCAAAATAAAGCCACGGTCACTGTAGAAATGTGCAGTTAGCAACTCCTTGTAAAATAATAGGCATGCAGTTACAGTTAACAGTGTAGCAGGGATATAGCATTTTAATTGTAGCTAGCAATATTTTCATGAGAATGAAGAAAATAAACTGGCTGATTATGTACCATGCTGCCATTTATGTAGTAATTTTTATAAAATATCATGTCTAGACACTACTAAAATTAGCAATTCCTCAATTTTGGACCTTCAATACAGCTCTCATCCCAAAAGTCAAAGCAAAGTTTTACACAAAGCAAAGTTTCACACCCAGAATATCATCACTACTGGGAGACTGTGACATGAAGCCCTTGATTGTCATATTGTGAAATGTCAGTGTGAAAATGGCCTCAAGCCATTTGTTTGCTCAAACTACTATTCAGCATAAAGACATGTCTATTTAAAACTGATTGTTATGTGTTTTAAATGGTATTGCAAAAATCTTTGTCGCTCCCTCTCTAGTCTGTCTGGATGTTAGTTTAGAGAAAAGGCCTATTTCTCTGCTGTAGAGGCTGCTCCAATGCCTTTGTATATGGATAAAAGACTTGCTGAGCAGCAGAGTCACTGTGGCGTGTGCTTTCTCAGAGGCGATAGGGGCATTTTTGTATTGTGATCACGTGGTCAGCAGTCAGCATGCTCCAATGTGACCGTGACCTATATTTGCCGCTCAGGCTTCGGGGCTGCTGAGTGCTGAGACGGAGTGGAGAGATGGCCTGTTGACCAATGCCATCTGCCCAGCCACAGGCGTCACCTATAAACCTCACACACGTACACACACTCACACAAACAAAAGAGGTACAATCTGTGTTAAACACACAGCATGAGAATGAGATTCCTCTCTAATCCCCACACAAAAAATGAGGTTTGTGTGGGTTTATGTGCAAAAACAGTCATTCCTTTCGACATGACCATTTACTAACTTCTCTTAAACCCGTAGAATTAAACAAGCTGTTTTTTGTTATTGTGCTTTTAAAAGTAAATTCCACAGATTCTTCTGATTTTTCTGTTTTACAGCAATTTTGAGGTATAATTTTGGCTTAAAATGTATTTTTTACCCATATGCAGTATGGAGAGCTACATGCAGGGCGTTGTGAGGCAAAGTAGCACCAAAAATTACATATATTTTCACTTTACCACTGTTTTACTATCATCATCTTTATACTATAAAAGTCAGAAGACATGCAGGTTTGCTTGTTGTTTTGGACAGGAAAAAAATAGCTACATTTGAGACATTGTCCACAATTGTAAAGAAATCAATAAGCTTGTTTACTGTTCACCATTTTACATCAATCCACACTAAATGACTTATGCATATTATACATAGGAAATATACATACATTTTGAAAAATGGAATTCTCCTCTAAGGCTGATGTATTTAAATTACCTCTGTTCTGATGTTCTGGCTGCTCTGTATTGAGCCATATTCAAAAAGCAGTCTAGTTGACAACACTCCTTATAACTTCAATGTGAAGGGGCGGGGCTAAATTGTTTTAGGCTCAATATGCCAGTATCAGAAAGCTGTTCACCAAGGATTCAAACCTACCAAGGAAGACATTTTGAAGTACAAGCAAATAACTGGCTTATGTTACCAATTTTTTTTTTCTTACTTTAAGGAGTACGCCAGTGTTTTTCAACCTGATTTCTATTTGCCACATCTTTAGCGCACATTTGATTACTGTGGATAATAATTCCCATCCATTTCCCTGCACTTAGAAAAGAACAGAAAACCTACAGACATGCTTACAATAGAAGCCAATGGACAGCTGCTGAATTCAATAATTAACATTTATATGAAGATGCTTTTTTCATTTTTATTAATTTTTCATTCAAGTGTCTTTGTAATTTAAGCTGCAAATCTATTGTTTTAGTTACGGAAATAATTCCTTGCAAGGAAGAATTTGTGGTAAATCTTTACCTAGCATAATAAAGTGGTTGGAGCTTTGATCACCATGGATCCCAGAAAATGTTGACTGTGTCATTCTAGTGTTTTAAAAGTTGGATAATACTCCCTCATAAGAATACCTTTAATAAGATATTCTCTCATGTCTGCTTCATCCTAAGACCTGTATTGATAGAATGCAATGGTTGTAGACCTGGACTGTTATATGGTCACATATTTCGAACACCTATTCAAGGAATTCAGCTACTTCCTGAAATCTATTATGTGTGTGTTTTCAGTAAAACTAAAAAGTTATTTTCTAAGTACATGGAAATGCATCAAAACTACTGTCCATTGTAATTGATGATACAATAAAGATACAACAGAAAGAGATGAGGTTGAAAAATGCTGGCACATTCCTTTAATTTATTGAAAAGAAAGCTGAAGAAGAATTTCAAAAAAAGGCAAGAAGTCTCAAACTTTTGACATCCAATGTCTGTGCACAAAATATGAGTTATGCACACACCTTTACAAACCAAGCTGGATGAAGAACTATTGCGCTGTATAAAGGTCCAAATGTCTGGCATTAATTCAAAGATAACAAGCAAGAAATCACGGCTGTTTGAAAGAACAAATCGAACCAATCTTAAAGCCCAGACAGACAGACAAGGTTCTTTAGGGAGGTCATTTTCTTGCACACAGCAGCTCCCTGGGAACAACATTGCTGTCCAAAGGTGCTGTTATTAATTTGAAGGTGTTACTTTCTGATTTCCTGTGCAAGAGAACCTTTCGAACTATAAGAAATGTGTCCGACACACACACGTGGTGCCTGAGAGCAAACGGCCTCCAGCAGGCACGTCGCTCAGCAGCTAATTGGATGTCCTGGGAGATTAGTATCCCCAAATCTTAATTCTCAGCTCAGTGACAGTGGTCATTTAATGATGTGGCTACTCAAGTTTGAGTCATACAAGATTTTGAGCCCTCCTAGCAGGGCTGTATGACTACTTTTTAAGCACTGGTGCTAGCAGTCTCATAAATTCAGCAGCACAAAAGAAAATTTAGTAGGACAAGGAGGAGTGCACGGAAAATAGTGATATTCTTTTCAGTAATGCCTGATCCAAATGTGTACATCAATTCCACATGACAAAATCGATCACATTCATACAAATTTCTATTTCGGTTTACTTACTTTTATCATTTTTTTTAATATGGTATATTTTATGTGGAAATGATGGACACATTTGAATCCAGTAAATTAATTACTTTTTTCAATGTGCTATTATCGTGAAATGGAGACAAGGCTGAACGTTGGCTGGAGTGGTGTAAAACACGACAAGAGTCTGAAGCAGTGGAAATGTGTTCTTTGGAGTGATGAATTAAGGCTTACTCTCTGGCAGTCTGATGGACAAATCTGATGGTTCGGCAGATGGCAGGACAATGCTACCTACCAGAATGCATAGTGTCAACAGTAAAGTTTGGTGGAGGAGGGATAATGGTCTGGGGCTGTTTTAATGGTCTGGGGCTGGGGCTGTCTGGGGATAATGTTAATGCTGCAGCACAAGACAGTTTAGGCAACCATATGCATCCAACTTGGTGGCAAACAGTTTAAAGAAGATCCTTTCCTGTTCCAGCATGAGTGTGCCCTTGTGCACAAAGCAAGGCCATAAAGACATGGTTTGATGAGTTTTGTGTAGAAGAACTCCAATGGCCTGCACAGAGCCCTGACTTCAGCCCCATTGTACATCTTTAGAATTAATTGAAACATTGATTGTAAGCCAGGCTTTCTCATCCAACATGTGCCTGACCTCGCAAATGCTCTTTTGACTGAATTGGGCACAGATTCCCACAGACACACTCCAAAATGCTGTGGAAAGGGCGGGCAACTCCATATTAATGCCCATGGTTTTGTAATGGGATGACCCACAAGCTCATATAGCTGTGATGGTTGGGTGTCCATATAGTGGTCATATGGCCATATAGTATAGCTAGCCTAGCATGAACTACAGTTATAGATGTCAATTAGCTGTTGCATCCCTACATTTAAAAGGGTAGCAAAACTATAGTACTGAATACTCCTGTTAACAAGCTTGTTCAGCACAGAATGCCAGTAACCGCGTGGTCTACACTACTCTGCAAGACTGTCTTCTAAAAGAGGAAGTGGATTAAAAGCCTCAAACACACTCACAGACACACACAAAGAGACTGTGTTCTGTGTTCTGGCTGGAGCTTCAATCACACACAAACACACACACTCAGCTCAGCTGCAGTCAGACTGAACTGAAATCCAATTAAAGCGTTAACACTGAAACACAACTCCCACCAGCACACAGCTGCCCACGTCTCACAGCTTCCACACACAGGAACACACTCTGGCCTTTCATCTTTTACACTGAGTGCCCAGTTTATTAGAAACACATACCTTGCATCTGCAATCAGTAGCCATTTTATCAGAAACATCTACCGTACCCACCTCAATTTTCATAAGACGGCTGTGTTTCAAGATTATGTCCGAGATATCTTGGAAAGGGAAGTGTGCTTCCTTATTGTTTTAAACCTCATTATGTTTTTACTTGTGAAGTGGCATTGAAATCCAATTATGTTTTAATTTACAATTAGTGGGACCAATTTTGTTAGAAAATGCATCACTCTAGGCCTTCTGGAAGTCCTACATAACTCATTGACTTGTGAATACAAGTGGCAGCCTTCACTGTTACAAATAGAAAACAGCCGCAGCTCTAAACAAGGCCTCCCTAACTGTGAAATTGCTAAGTAAAATATATGCTAATATGTCTGTCACACACTTCAAATAAAGCATGGAATGAAGAAGAATGAAGGATAAAGATGTGTCAAATATATGTGTTTAATCTACAACAGCCAGAAAAATGGTCATGTGAGTCACCCTTAGCTTAACGCTGACAAACTACCAGAGTTGCATACAGATGCTAGCAGTAATTAGCATTATCATGCACTCTTAAAATCATGGTTCTTCAAGGGTTATTTAGTAAAATGAATGGTTCTATATAGAACCATGAGTTCTACATAGAAGCATTTCATTCAGGGGGCTAACAAAGTATGCAGAGAAATAGATGGACTACAGTCTGTAACTGTAGAACTACAAAGTGCACCTATATAGTAAGTGGAGCTGATAAAATGGACAATGAGCGAAGGCTAAGCAGGTCAGTAGAAAACTAATTGGCTAACCAGCTAATGCTCCAGTAATAAAAGACAGACTTTGAGTTCAAGCCTTTAAAGAAGGAGTTAATGTAATACTATAACTTACAAGGTAACGAATGTTACTTGTGTGCCTGTTATGAGCCTAAAATATCTGTTTTTAAACTAAAGCTGGCACTAAAATCTAAGACAGCACTGAGCTAACCCAGCTAGTTTGGCGCTAACATCCCTGAAAAAAACATAGACACCATAAAGTGTTTATGTTGGTTCCTGATAGTTTTGTAATGTGTTCTGGCCTTTTTAATAGGTTGATATCACAATGTAAAGGATCCTAATGGTTTAACAGTCCTTTTTTTCAGCAGTGATACTACAGTGAAAGGGCCATTAGTAAAATTAGCATCATCATAGCATGAATTAATACATTTCTACATCAAACATTGCTAGGTAAATTGCTAGGTAAACACTTTATGCATTGCTAGGTAAACACTTTATGCTTTTGGGTCACAATGTAAGCAAAATGTTAGAAATTGAAAGTTGACTTTATTACTGTACATCATTTGTGTAGGCTATAAATAGAATCTTCTGACTGAAGCATTTCTTTCACCCAGGTTCAGGTTTCTATTGATAGAACCCAACCAATAAAGCATCCCAACAGTAAAGACTATTTAAACATTTATATATTTATGTATTTCTATCTTATTATTTCTAATCTGTTAGGATGCTATTAGTATTTAATATATTATATGTCTGTTTAGGCTACACTAGAAATTCTGTCCATAACTCACCTAAAGCATCATGGAGCACAGGAATCGTATGAATAGGTGTGCTTTGTAGCTTATAGCCCATGTGTTGCTGTACAATTTATCAGCACCAATCTACCCTATCCATCAGTGTGAAAAGGTCCACCTTAGGACCACCAGACACTATTTGGGTGGTAGACCATTATCAGTACTGCAGTGACACTGACATAGTAATGCCATTGTAGTGTGTGTTGTGCTGCACATACACACACACACACACACAAGCACACACACACAAATACGTACACTGACTCACTGCACGTCCCTAGTGCCGTGACCCAGTCTAGTACAGGCGCCTGTAATGGCAAATTTATGGCCGTGTTAGTGAAATCATTATACAAGCCAGAGCAGCCAGGGGAAAAAACAGCACTTTCCATCACTGCTGGGAGAATGCCAAGCTCAGGGCCAACATCTGCTCTGTGTGTGTCCCATTTGGCACCCTGTACCTGGAACTTTGGAGCCAAAATATGCTTCAGTAGACGCAATATCTGCTGGGACAAGGCTGATAAACTTACCCTGTAGAGCATTAAGTGCTTCACAAAAGGTACAATGACTGCATTATCTACAGAGCAACACATATTACTCATTATACAACAGTTAAGTGGTATTTACATTCTGGTGTAGAAGAAAAACGTTCTGTGCCTCATAGTGGTGCACAACTAACAGCAGCATGCAGCCATGCAAACACTGTCATGGTGACAGCATCAACGAATCAAACAGATGATAATCAGAGGACAGCTTTAGCAATATTCATTTAGTACACTTCCAAAGTCAACGGCAAAATTTGGGAGGATTGAACTTTTGATGGAATGTTTCGCGGACCACTGTGGTGCACTGCCGAATTTTTGGTCACTGCTCCATTACAAACAACAAAATATCCCAATTGTCATCGACCATCTGCCACCAAGAAGTAAAAGCAACACTGACAGTTCAATTTCCCAACTTTTGCCGCCAAGCGCAGCGCTGGAATGAACCAGATGTTATTTTTTTGGAGCCATGGACACATTTCCTTGTTCAGTCCAATATTTTTCAACAAAATTTTAAAGCAGTACAGAGCATCCTCCTGCCTTTTTTCTGTTCATTTTTGTCTGTAACACTATCACCATGCCGGCGTCTGCATGCCACCATCAGTCATCTGCCACTATGAGACATGGAACAACAAGGCAACAGGTAAGGATCGATTTGGTTCCAACAACACAATCTGATTGGTTCTACCCAAGTTGTTATTTCTGATGACGCCATGTTTTTCACATTAACTGTATCATTCCACTGAACATCAGTGTAGCCAACCATTATTACGTTTCTTTATTAGCACATACAAAAACAGAAAATGAACACATTAGACAACTTCTATAAGATACTTGACCAGCAAGCCATTTGGTCAGATTCTTAAGGAGAGTTTGACAGCAGAACTGCATCAAATTCTAACCCTGTTGTTGCCCCTAAGGAAGTTTTTTTAGCTGGCAGCCTTAATGCTGGAAGAACTAATTAAACTGGAATAAACCAGAAATGAACAGAATACAGAAGATTGGTTGTGACAGACTGGCAAACATTCAGTTTATCCCATACATATAAAAAAGGTAGAGCGTTGATGCTCCATCTGTAACACAAAAGGAACTGCCGGTATTAAAGCATGTATGATATAATGTCCAGGGCTTGGCTTACTTTTTACTTTATTTGGCAGAACTGTTGTATAAAAGCAATAGATCTTTCAAGGTGTTACCACATAGCCATGATGATGTACACTATTTGCCTGCAGCTCATGTCTGCAACAAATTCACACTTGTGATATTATTTGCCATAATACACTCCCTCTCATGTTCTGTTGCTTAATTAGAAAATGGATAGTTTAGCTTCTGAAACCTGATTGGCTGAGCCACATTCAGAGCCAAAGCAAAATAATATATGGCCTTACTAAAACTTTCACAAGATTAGCTAATGAACTAGCTAATGTAGGGGCATCTTGTCACACTTTTTTATATATTTTGGGATCAATAGATTATAATGTTGCAAACTGCATAACAGATGAAAGAACAAAGTCTCAGGCATATATTTTGTGTTAATCACATTTTCATATCTTATTTCAATACAGACTTATAAGCATTTAAATAGTGAGTGTGAACTCGTGACATGTTGGCCCATTCAGCAGCACACTGGATTGGATACAACAAATTAAAGCAATGCATTGTTTGGATACTTTTTTTTTAAACTTCAAATTCAAAATGAAATGCCACTTCAGAAGAGCAGCTTGATTAATCATTGAACTTGATCATTAATTGCTGGGTCCGTCCTGGAGCGTAGTGTGGCTTGTTAAAAGAGTCTCAACTACAACAACTGGAAAATCATTTCAAATAATCTTTCAATTTAAACATTTCAAGTATTTTTTATTCCAGTAGGCTCTGGGTTATTTCAGACTTCACTAATCAGACTCATTGTCAATCACAGTTCTGGCACACATAACTTGCCTGGCCTGAGGTGCACTCTTCATGAGCCCACTGTTTGCATATCACACGCAGGACCTAAGCATCATTTGGACGGGCGATTGAGAAAGGCTCCATGCAAACAAGGCACTTATCTTCATCAGATGAAGAGTCATATGGAGTCTTTCATTTCGTATCCACCTTCTTTCTTTCTTTGGTATTTGATTTTCAAGTGCCTCTTTCATTGCTGTGTCAGTGAGAATAGCAAGCTTTTTTTTGGGGGGGTGCAGGGGGTGGTCATGTGTGACAACTTGCCTCGACATTACTGAGACAATGTGGCATGCGCCCGCCCCCCGGGCCCCGACGATGACGGCAGGAAGGCGGGGCCCGAACACCCAGCGGCGACGAACCTCGGCCAGGACGGCAGGGAGAGAGCCGCGAGTGGGGAAGGGGCGGAGCGCAAAGTCCGAGCTCCGCCGAGTGACCCGAGTGACGCGAGTGACGGCGGGAGGAGGAAGACGACGACGGTGCCGGCAACAAGAGGCACGAGGACAAAGAGCGAGTCCCGAGTTCCGCCGACCGGGCCCCGCCCCCTGTTCCGCAGCGAGGCCGCTTCATTACACCTCACGTTCGACCCGGGCGGCCGAGCTGCGAGCTGGGGGTGGTGACGGGGAGGCGGAGCAGCGAGCTCTCGTTCCCTCTCAGCTCGGGTGCTCACGCTGACCTTAATGAGAGCCAGCTGATGCTGATCTGGCTGGCAGCGCGAGCGCCTTTTTAAAGAGTTGAGAGGGAACAGAGTGAGAGAGAGGGACAAGCAGCAGCAGCAAGAGACGGAAGAGCTGAAAAGCTTGAGTAAGAGACTGAAAAGTCTAGCTAGCTTAAGCCACTGAAAAGTGGCCAGCGTACCTTTGGTTAGGTCTTGTTTTGTTTGTTTGAATTTGGTGTGTGATTAAAGATATGACTGCAGCGACACTGAACCCTGCCTCCAGCGTCCTTCTTGAGTCTGGGGTAGCACATGCCGTGCTACAGACAAGTTTCCCCAAACTGCCATGTTTGCTAATGTTTGCTGTGTTGTACAGTTGGCTAAGTGCAGGTCATTAACAAAAGACACTTTGTTCACTCCTCCAGTAAGTACAAAAGTAGAATTGAGAAGGTTTTAACTAGAAGAAAATAAATACAAAAAAATTAATGTTCTAATTTTTTACTTCAGAATGTGGAAAATGGCTAATCTGTTTCTTTTCTCACCTCACAGTGAATGCATTTATATGCACTCAATAATCTAATCATAATAAAGATTTCTGCAATTTTCTGATTATTAAAATGGTCATGTAAACAGCACACTCTGATTTCTTAGATCAGAGTAAGAAATCAGACAAAGAGAGCTGGATCTTAGCTCAGTAATCAGATTTCTCAGTGCATATATACTCGTACTCAGATTTCTTTCGGATTTCTCAATTTACACATATGCGAAAACAGACTGAGGTACCAGAAATAAGCAGCATTGCCGCTTATTTACATACATGCTTGACGAAATTAAGAATTTAAATATTCTTCATGTTCTATATTATGTATGTTTATATTTTCAGGTAAAGTGACGTGATGTTTAAAAAAAAACCTGCAGCATGAAGTTTGAGTTTTACATTAAGTTTACATCATGTCTTCTTCTGTGAGTTTATTGGCCGGTTGCAAAGTAGAAATCTGATTACTGTCTGACTTGTGTAAACCTGGAGTTTCCCATTATCTGATTACTCAAGTGCATGTAAATGCATTGGTCAGATTACTGACAAAATCTGACTTTCTGCAGTTATCGGGTTTATTAAGTGCATATAAATGCATTCATTGTGTCTTGGCTTTCCCATTTACATTTATGGGAATTGGCAGATGCTCTTATCCAGAGCGACTTACAATTTGATCATCTTACAGAGGTAGGCGAAGGTAGTGTTAGGAGTCTTGCCCAAGGACTTTTAGTGGTATAGTGGAAGGTGCTTCCCCAGGCGGGGGATTGAACCTCAGTTCAGAGTATAGAAGGTAGATGTGTTACCCACTGCACTGTACCAACCACTTTTCCACATAGGATATAACTTCAAACTACGTTGATGCACAAAACTAGTATTCTACTTTTAAGTAGCACTCTCTGATGTTTGAAGATTTAACAGTGTGACAACATACTCATGTTTCAAGATGCCCTTTGTCCCATACTCGCTATCCAAACTACATGTTAGCCAACCATTATGTAGTTTTGCCTCTTTCCTTTAAATACTGCATTTACTGCATGTAGCTCTTCAGTTCCGTCCATCAGACTGAAGGTTTTTCAATAATGAAAGACTTGTTATTTGAAGCTGTATGGAACTTGCTTTGCTGTGAGCTGTGAGAGAGTGGCAATGCGGTGATGATGGCATGATAGTAGCAAAACCAACACACAAGGTTGGAAACTGATGTTTTAGCATTTACTAAATTAAGTTGGTTATCCTAGTTTAATCCATTTCTTTTGTGTTTTTTCTACACAATTCTTAAATCTCGAGTCAGAGTTAAGTCACGAATCAGTAAAGGGTTAATCTGAGTTGATTCTGAGGTCAGTTAACATGTAACTGGATTGCGGTTTGAGTCCCCATCTCTGGCTAAGAGTGATAAATAATTAAACAAAATGGAAGAAGCGTGTTTCATAGCATTTACACCATGGAGGATCTAGCAGGATTAAGACAAATCCATAGCAGCCATATCAGTTATTGTATCCAGACATGGTTGTCTTTCCACCCCAGCAATGCTTTGAATGCAGGCTTGCGTTTGGGTGAACTGAAGCAGAAAAACATTTCTCTCTGAGACAGATACCACACACACAGCTGCTTGATGCTAAGCCAAGAGCAGAAACTGTGTATCCCGCACTACTTTAATCCCTATTGGAGCGTAATGCTGCCAATCAATCACCCCTGACAGCCCATGATGGACTGATCATGGGCGTTTGGTTCGCGGCAGAGGGAGGGAGAAAAATGGGCTTCTTGTGAGTGGACAGCTAAAATGGCCACCCTCCGTCTCTGTCAGCTGCTCAGGCTATGAGGGACAAAAGCATTATGGGAAATGTCCTCGGCGGAGACAGATGGCATCAAGGTCACACCAAGGACGACCTGTGAGGTGATGGCGATAGTTTTCTGTGGGCACAGCCATAACCAACAAGGAACACTGAGAAATGAACAAAACAAAAACATATCGTCACTGCCATATCAAAAACTAACTTCTTTTTTTGGGTTTTTTGTATTTTATACCTTTTGAAAATGCCAACTGCCCTTTACTTTGCATGACAAATGGACCAATAAAAATGGCCCAGAGGTTACTTAGACCGTTAAACTACACTAAAGGAACAATGTTATGGTAAAACAAGATTTCCTTACTTTTTTAAATAAAAGAGTTTGCTGTAGTATGAAAGTCAGGTCAGCGCCTTCTCTTCTCGGCCTCCAGTAGTTGCTGTGCATTGTGTGAGGGGGTGCCAAGCTTGTTGGTAGGCGGACAATGAGAATTGTGTTATGCGATTGCGTCATCTTGTAACAGAGAAAGGGCTGGAATTCCAATGAGATGTTTCAGGCAACTGATAAAAATGGTTTCTGTGGGAGAGAGTTACTCCCTCTGGTGTGTACTCTGAGCTTTGTAACTTGCAGAATGGGAAAAACTGGAAAAGCATAACAGGTCACCTTTAGGAATAAATAGACTAAATTGAAAATCACATATATTTAAATAACAGTGAGTCTTACCTTCATGATTCCAACTATGTGTGCATTACTGCTGGCTTGGGTTTTCTTGCACTCAAAAATGCAGAAAAAACACTACTCAAGTGCTAATAGTGCCCTTTTTTGGGAATCCGATGCATTTAATCAATAGAGACAGTGAATTCTCTGTACATTTCACAACACTGAACACTGAAGTACAAACCTTTTACGTGCTGCTTCTGTTTTTTATGGTTAAAATTACAATTTTTCCACTTATTGATATTTATCATTTTTCAAAGCTTTTCAAGTAATTCTTATCTCCACGATTAAACGATATTAATCTTTGCTACAACATAGCACCAGTGCTACATGCTCAAAAAGTTTACATACACCTCTGACTTACATTAACTTCTCATGTTAACCATTTTGGAGATACAAGGTTTGGTTCCCGACAGAGACAATACATATCAGTCTTAAAGGCACAGTGACACAAACAGACCGTGTAGTTCTAAGGGATAAAGAGAAGTTGGAAAAGGTCATGTAACAATGAACTGATGCAATAAAGCCATAGTCACCAAACCTCCTCCCGGGGATCCTATTCAAATCTACCACACTTCATTTGCCAATCAACTACTTCTAAAGGTAATAATTACCTGGATCAGGTGGGATCAATTAGAGTTGGAGCTAAAGTCTGCATGAAGGTACATCTCCAGGAGCACAACTGGTGACCACTGCCATAAAGGTTGCCATTTTGCAGGTATGTGATTTCTTACAACAGCAACAATATGACAAATGACAGAGGGCAAAAAATTGAATTGAGGCCTACTCCAAAAACCCCTGAGGCTCAGAGAACTTTGAGGTCTAATGAACTCTCATAATGAAGTGATTAAACCTCTTTATTGAATCAGGGTGATTAACTGGTGGTGGCTGCATTGACTCAGTCATTATTGGCGGGTGCTTGATATTTTTGACCACCTAATGAAGGCCATCAATCATAAATCCGAATTGGGGAGAAATTTTACAACAGCGGACCCAGTCAGCCTGCTACAATCCAAGTGCAATTACCTCCCCCCTCAAACTGCCGTTGGCTACACTGATAGTGTGTAATGTCACTGGCTAGCCCTCTGGGATAGAATCAAGCTTTTTATTTGGGTAATTGGTGCCGGATGATTGGCTTTGATTGAGGCTGATGGCTAGGGAAGTGTGTGTGTGTTCATTGGGGAGTAGTGTGGCGTGCGGTGTTGCCTCTAGGCCCTCTGTGAGCACAGATACTGTGTGTATTTACATTGAAATATCCCTCTATGTCTTTGAGACTCACACTGCTACTAGGGGAGGGTGATATGACTTATATTGTTGTTAGTGCTATATATTGTCATGATACGCTTTCTGAAGGTCAGAGACCACCCTTCATTCACAAAACAGCCAATTAGTACAACTTCTTCATGTTTCATGAGATATTTCTGAGAAGATTAGATATAAGATAATCCACTTGCATAAGGAAAAGTCAAATGAAAAGAAGTAAAAAAACAGGACTGTTTTGACTGGAAATTAAATAAATGAAAGGTGGTCTCTGACTTTTGCACAGTACTGTATACTGTATATTAACAAAAGAGAACAATGGCTTTATTTAGACCAATTGCCCTATCCATGCTCCACCCACAAATGTGATCTTTCCAGTAAATAAACTGTTGTTAAGTTGATCAATCTTTAGAGAACCTTGACAAAAATCCATAAATAAACTGCATTTAGAGTTCACTGATAATTCCAAATTATACTTACTATGTATGTCTGTGAAAAGTAGATAATTACATAACTAATACACAATTGCAGTGTATTATTTATCATTTAATACCATCTTGTTTTTCCCTAGAATACATGAATGCTGAATAATTACTGTATGAGTTATTATTGTGCAATAACAGTAATGTCCTATTAGTAACAACAATTATGAAAAATTATTAGAAATTATTCAAAACCTTTGAGCAGTAATGCATTTGTATTACACTGAAGGAAGAATATGCAAGCATATGCAAATGAGCAATGATCAGCTTGTGCTGAACGGCTGTGTGTGCTTGTAGGATGGGCCGCTAAAAGATTGCATGGCTTGACCCGAGGCTAACCTCAAGCACTCTGTATGTGTGTAATATGCATGTTTAGCAGTTTACAGTAGCAGCTCTGCTGGGCTATGTTAGATTGTGCTGTATTAATGAGTTCAAAAGGCAAATGCACCAACAGCAACTCCTCCAGTAGCATAGCAACACTGCACATTTCTCAGCTACAGGGCCTAGATCTGCAGACCTACCCCTCCCACCTCTCTTGCTCCTTCTTTATCTCTCTCTCCCTTTTGCTCTCTCTCTCTCTCTCTCTCTCTCTCTCTCTCTCTCTCTCTCTCTCTCACACACACACACACTCTTTCTTTATCTCTCTCCCTTTCTCTCTCTCTGTCTTTCTCTCACTCTCTTACTCTTTTTCTATCTACAGCTCTCTCCTCTTTTACCTCTTTCTATCTCTCTGCCGCTCTTTTTTGTCTCTTTCTCTCTCCCTTACTCTTTTAATGTCTCTCTTTCTCCATGTCTCTCTCTTCTTTTCCTTCTCTCTCTATCTCTCTCTACCTCGCTGTCTTTCTCACTGTCTCTCTCTTTCTATATCTCTCCCTCTCTCTTTCAATATCTCTCTCTCTCTCTCTCATGGTATTTCCATCTGAGTGGGTTCCTATTACATAACTTATTTGTGGCACATTATTCTCTTGCATAACTTTGAGTTGCAATGGAAAATACATTGATGTGCCTTGGCGTGCAGCTTGGACTGTAATGCAGATAAACTAGACTTCAGAGCATCATAGAGTCCACAGTTTGTGTGTGTTTTCACTCGGATGGGACAGTTACTAGTTTTAATGATATGTGGCAACATAAAATGCGAGGTTAATCATACAGTTTTAAAATTGAATAATAATTCTGATTACTGTATCTTTTAAAAAGTAATGGGTAGAGAAAATAGATCATAAATACACAATTTGGGGGAGTGAATAGATAATAAATACTGACACCCTGCACATACCAAATCAACACATCTACATAGAGAAAATAGAATCTATATTACCCTTTAGGTTTAATATAGTATACATTAGAGAGCAGAGGTCTTTAAAGCCAGATCTTGAATTCAGTTTCCAGTCCAGAAATGTTCCAGAGCTGATATGTTTTGCAGTACATATATTTTTCCGACAAATGTTATCGGATCCCCTAAATTATATGGTGGTTAAATAATGTAAATGTGAATATTGCTACATGCTAAGCTAACACTGCTGCACATTGTATTGACATCATGGCAACCTCACCAGCAAGCTTTGTAAATTGTGGTAGTTGCTTTGGTAGTATTAGCCTGTAATTTGAGTAGCTGGTTTTGTTAAATATACATAATGACATTGTTTATGTTTTTAATAGAAAAGAAGTTAACACATCCTCAAACTTGAATATGGCATTTTTTGCTCATTTTAGTGCACAATTTCTATTAACTTGCTGAGTTTAACATATTGGAAAAATATAATTTTTGCACAGGCCTAATCTTGTGTTTATTTTCCCCAAAATGTTCAATTTAGAAAATAAACAGTAATTCCGCATAAAATGAAATTTTATTGGGAGAGATTGTATATAGCACACTGCTAGGAAATAAATAAATGAATAAATAAATAAATAAATAAATGTTGCTATATTAAAATGACATAAAAAATTGATGTATTTTTTCTGTACATAACTAAATTTGTCCAACATTTCCACATGAACAATATGACAATACAACTATTGCCTGGTGTAACGTATTTTAGTCACTCATGAGGAAATCACGTTTTTGAATCAAGTAAATTAAACGCAGACACGAGGAGAGCATGCACTCCACACAGAAAGGTATATAAATATGTATATATATGACTAGAAAGCTAGCCATACAGCACTATATAAGCTAACCTAAAACACATGCTTTATTCAACTGCAAACGGTAAGTAGTTAGTATGATCATGGATTATAGCTGACTAATTTAACCCATTTTACCATCGAATAGCCTACTTCACAATGTAGCTCACAGAGCTCAACTGTTTGCTGAGTAAATTAGCCTATCACAGCAAGATAAGCTAATTATTAAATGCACCATCATCACATTTTCATGATTGATTGATAACAGCTCTGATGACAGATTATTTATGCTTTATTAATGATGGCTGACTAATGATGGCTGACTGTCACAATTTTCATAACTGAGGTGGCCAAAAGTCATGCTTCATTCTAGAGTGGAACTGGCCACCACTGGACTACACCTCTGCTTGTGCCATGTAGTCAGTTCATGTGGTCTTTATTGTCATTTGTTTATCCCATATTGAAAAACCGCTTGGAACCGGAGTCCCTAATATAGGCATGACACCAACTACAGAATGACGCACTAATATTGAGTGTTTTTAAGCAAAGGACAACACACTCATGTTGATTTTTTCTGTAATCACGGTTGACTCAAATAGTCACAGTGGTGCTGATCAGGATAGGACATTTTCACACCGTCCTGTCCTTATTTTCGGTGATAGCTGTGCTGCCTGGTCGTATGATGTGATGTTGGAAGCGATGCGTCATTAGCGCTGATCAGTGGTGTATGCGCTGCATCAGTGACTGTAGCAGAACACTGGGTCTCCGCCTGCAGCTCCGCTCCACTGAGCATCCTAATGACTGTTTACTTACAGAGCAGGGCCACGACAGACGGCCACACACACACACAAACATGCATCATTCACACAGAAGGCTCAGTGACATCAGACAAACACAGGCGGTCTCCACCAAAATATGTGGAACTCAAACGCGCTGAACAAAACGTCCCAGCACACACACAGCTGACACTTTTGGAAAACACACTCACCCTGACCTTCTGTCCTTCCTCTGTCTGTCTGTCTGTCTGTGGGCCCTCTGTGGCCCTTTTTTGTGTTTGGTTATTTAAGAATACAACATGGTTGTCCATAAGCTCCTCTCACTGAGTTATTGTATTATTATTGTTATTATTATCTTAATGCATTAACATATTTTATCAAATAATATAGGTACATGAAAGAACCATTCATTTTGTATAAATAATAAAACTGAAGTCTGACTGTATTCAATCTACTTGAATATTGTTCATGAATATAATAAATAAAATATTATTTCCTAGTAACTCTGTTATCAGATTATCAGGGTTGAAAGAGGAGCACTGAGATCCCCTACTGTGAAAACAATTCACCCCTCTCCGTAATTGTTTTTTATATAGCTTGCAAACTCTGGAATAGCATTCCAGAGAATATCAGGAATGCAAGCTTGATAAGTGTCTGTTTTATTTATTTTTTATTATTATTATTAATATTATTTTTACCCCATTCAAAACTGGTAGCAGCCATTTATATTAAACTTTGTTGCATTTGATTCATTTTGTTACAATCTTTTTATTCTTCTTTTGACAGTTTAGCATTTTGGAGACAGACAATATACAGAAAAACGCATCAAAGCCACATCCAGCAACCATGAAAGAAAGCCCACAATTATAGAATGACCTCTCTGCTCTCCCTTCTCCCTTTCATATTATAAGGGATGAGAGAGAGGGAAGGAGAGAGAAGGAGAGAAAGAGAGAGTGTGTGAAAGAGAGAGACTATGGTAATCAGCACCCTGGGATTCTCTAGAGGAAATGAAATCCCTCTTTTCTTCTCCTCTTTCCACCATCCTCCTGTTCCCTTCTCCTCTCTGTCATTGGTCAAGTGAAGGTCTAGCCAAAAGCAGCGGGCTGCTGAGTAGAGGAAATGGACCTGGGGTGGCTACTCTGCTGGATGTTAGATGATTCAGGGTAATATCCAGTTCAGTCTGAGTGCATCACTTGAAGGGAAAACAACCAGCCAAACAAGAAAAGACAAAACGAAAAGGGATAATGGTTGAGGATTAATTATCCTGTTGTTTCCATGAGAGTAAGTAAGTAAGTATGTGTGTGGTTTTGTAAATTTTGTTTGGTTAACCAGAGATACCCAAGGTTACCTTACAATTTCAGGATCAAACATATATATATATATATATATATATATATATATATATACACACATATATACATATATATATATATATATATACATAATATTATTACATATAGAGTCTTACATTTATGATACATGTATTATATTGCAATTATATAATATATGCATATATAAATATATATATATACATAGGCACTTGCATTCTCTCTATCACGCATATAAGGTTAAGTGGCACAGCACTGGCTGCAAAAGATAATGCTAATCTCAGTTTCATGCTTTCAGGATCAGTTGATGCAGCAAACACTTACACTGTGTGTCCTCCTCACCCACATGCACACATTCTCTTTCTCCAGGGTAAGGGAAAGAATCGGGCCCGTGGGCTCCGGCCTCTAATCGGGCCGTCATGCTCTCGAGTGCGATTAATAAGCTGCAAACAGCTCGTCCGAGATGATGTTCCAAATGAGATTCAAACCAAACAGCATGAGGGGAGAAAAAAAATCATAATAAAATCCAATATGGAGACAGCGTCTGGGGGGTGCAGGGGGCCCTCGCCGTGTCAGAACGGATTACTGTTCCTTTTCCATCACCGCTACGGCTAAGGTGAACAACAGCGAAGGTTGTTTGTGAAGAGAGCGGTGTAATTTCCAGAGGTGATGGTGTTCTCGATAAGAGCACATATCCCTCACAGAACAGCATAGCTCGGTGTGTGTTTATCTACTCTAGAGACTACAGACTGCAGGAAACAATAGAAGCCTATTTCCCCTAGCCATAGCCAAGAGAGGGAAGAGTACTGTAAATCCCTACTTCAGTCAGGGTACTGCTACTGTAGTGATAATTCACTTCAATGCAAGTTCATTACTTTATGACTGCAAAATACTCATTATAAAACTGATTGTTCCAGTCCTAAAATCTGATTGGCTGAGCTGCGCTCAAAGCTGTTGTAAAATACTCAACATACGCACACATACACTGTTAATTATTGCCAGAATTTCACAACATTTAACACAAATTCTTCGCAGTAAAATACTGTGTTCATCTTTTTACAGTGAAATCAGTTCATTCAATGACGCTTTCTGTAAAAACAATGTAAATTTACTGTGAGGTTAACGTTGAGCTTCACTGCATAGCATTATGGGATATGACAGCAAATGACAGTTAAAAGGTATGAACATTTTGAGGGTTGGTTGCACCAATGAGGATCAAATTAAACGAGTTTAGAGCTCATTAAAGATTTATTAACCTAGGTTTAAAGCACAGCTTAATTTTAAACTTGGATTAACAAATCTGCGATTAAAACCTTGAACTGCCATTAATTTTGATCATGCCATGATGGAGTATAAATAATATATCTGCAGTATAAATAAACAGCAACAACTTTTCTCTTGACACTTTTCATTATCTTTGCTTTTTTCTTCATTTTTGAGCGAAAACTAGCATAGGGCTACTTCAGACACAGCTCTGGAATTTTTATATTTAACGGTATGTTATTAGACCCGGAGGCTTGGCAGTAAGGGAAGCCATTTAGCCCAACCTGAGGAGCCTGCTTAAATTATGTACAAAACCTATTGGCAATTGAATTAACACTATTTTGAATATACAGACTCTGTGTAATCCTTTTTATTACTCTCTTAATCCTTCATAATTATATAAAACTAAAGCCTGACTCTGAATATTATTAGAAAAGCCTTTTAGTCTGTTAGCTAGCTATCTGCCAAGTTGTTCATCATAGAGCAGCTAGTTCAACAAAATTGCGTTCTTACCTGGAGTATATTTAGTCTTTGGTAATTTGCTTCATAAACTTGCAATTTGCAACTGCAGCATACATACATTAGTAAGAACCTGCAAAGAACAGACATTTTAAACACACTTTGTACATTCAAACCACATTAATTGGAAATTTAATTGTAACCCTGAATATATATATATATATATATATATATATATATATATATATATATATATATATATGTAAAATCTAAAGCCATGTCATGCTCAGAAACTGCAGCTGTAAAAAATCAAGTTTAAATTAAATTAGATAAACCTTATTGTCCACAAGGGAAATAGCTTTGAACAAAGATAGTGCTGCTACTTCAAAAAGACAGGTATACACACTGGAATACATGCAATTCACTACATTTCTACATACATACAGCCTATAGCACATATTCCACACTTTCATAGCACAATAAGTGTATTAAATGTATGCAATAAGGTCTAAAATTGTTGCTGATTCTCCAGGTCTGCAGAGAGATGCATCTCACAAGAGTTGTTGTAATTCCTTATTTTTCACCTCCACAGCTTGCCTAGCGATGCATTGGGCTGTTCAGGAGATTCCAGCTGGGACTGGATGGTGCTCGGGGAGCTACGAAGAATGCTGATGGAGTGAAAGAGGTCACATTCAGAGGCAAAACTGTGTTACTGCGCAAACAGCTGCTGTAAAAATCAATACGATTCTAATGCAGCCGTTACAGCACACATAACGACCAACCGCTCACCTTTAGCCCTTCAGTGTGCAGGTGCATCACACACACACAAAGACAGAAGGCTGCACAAACACACAAACACTCAAAGAGGCCATTTGCATCCTGCATCAGTATATGTTTATGGTTATCAGATCATGTTCAAATGAAAAGTAATGCACTGAAATGAAAACTGGCTGAAGCCAAAAACCAAACTTCAGGACACTCTGGGCTGAATGGTTGGTCATCCAAGGCAATGAATTCCATTTAGTTAGACTTCGGCACTGTCTAAAGAATTTTTTAAAGTGCAGTACCGATGACCTTGGCGTGCTAGGAGGGACTTTCTGCTTCTGTTTTATTGTATTCAGTGTGTTTTCAAATCAAATCTGCAGTGGAGAGGTTCTTGAGTTCTTATCCTTCTTTATACTTGCCAGTTATTACAAACTGCTAGTCTGAAGCCCTTTGTAGAAACGTGAAATAGTTCCTCATGGCTGATATTTCCATGTTGATCTGCTGCTGCTCAAGCTGTTTGAAAGTGTCTACAAAGGCGAAGGAAATTAACAGTGAGTGCGTTTACATGCACTTAATATTCCGATAACTGCAGACTCGGCAGCTTTTTTTATAAAACATTGTGACACTTTACCTAAAAATATGAACATATGTCATTTAGAAGATGAAGAATATTTAAATCCTTAATTTCATCAAGCATGTAGTTGATTTCAGCATCACTCCAAAAGTGTTTCGCTGCCATTCTGCAACAACACTACTTGCTTATTTCCGGTACCGTGGTCTGTTTCACACATGCGCAGACTGGGAAATCTGAAAGAAATCCAAGCAAGATTTTACATGCACTGAGAAATCTGGTTACTGAGCTAAAATCCAGCTTTCTTTAGCAGATTTCTTAATCAGATTTCTAGACCTTACTCCGATCTAAGAAATCAGAGTATGCTGTTTACATGCCCATTTGAGTAATCAGATAACTGCAGAAATCTGATTATGATCGGAGTATTACGTGCATGCAAATGTGAGTGTTTCTCATCATTATTTCTCTTTTTCAGATTTTCTCACTTTTAAAAATGACTTGTAAAGTCTTTGACGCTTCCATAAGACCATTTAATTTTTCAAAAATGTAAGTAATTTTTCTCTTTCAGTGGAAGTAATATGAGCACATTCCTAATGGGAATGCAGGTGTAAACATCCTCAGGAGGCATTGTGATCAGATTACAGTTTGAACATTCAAAACACAATCAGAGATGATCAGACATGGACCTTACCTACATTCAACACAAGTGTAAATGTAACGTGGACTGTTCTCTACATCCGCATATAGTTCTGAAAGCAGAAATGCGTCAGTTTTTTCAGACTTTTTCTACTGGCTAGTTTCTCGGTTTTCAAACAGCATTATTTCACCCAGAATAACTGGCAGCATTTTGATCAAGCCCAGAGATATTGACGGGCCTTTTAAATGATATTTACTGTTATTGGTTATTTCTTTCTAAATAACACACTAAAAATACTATTGGGTTTTCCCTTGCACAGTTGGTACACATGTAAGTGGTTATGACAGCATATCAGTAAAATTACGAGTAGGGAATTAACTTTTTCCACAAAGCAATGAGTACAGTAACCCCACTTCAGTCTGAAAAAAGTAACTCGTAATTTAGTATGGATTTGTTTTTAGTAACGATCCCAATGCTGTTTATATGGGCATCAAATCATGCTAATGAAAGGTGTAAACAGGCTCAGTAACATGAAGACTCACACATCTCACCCGATGGGCAGTCCAGCAATAACCCATCAACATGACAAGGTGAAAATATGTCTTGCTCCAAACCCAGCGCACTGTCCCACAGTGATCAGCGTGGGCTGAGTGTGACCCACATCACATCTGACTAATCATTACCGTGTGTGTGTGTGTGTGTGTGTGTGTGTGTGTGTGTGTGTGTGTGTGCAAGACAGAAGCCCACATAAACAGTTTGATTCACAAAACAGAAGAAAAGGAACAAAACAAAAATAGCATCAGAGCCGTGATGCAAACCCCAAACTTAAATAACAACATCCAGAGACACTGAGCAGATCACTGAGCACATTCAACACTCACATCAGTCTAATCACTTATTATCAATATATACCTTATATTCAAATAATATACATCACACTTTTAGTTCAGGAATTGCTAATGTAAACATAAAACACATGCACTTTATATCTTCATCCTACATAACAAAACCTTACGTCTCCATTGTTCTCCTGTTTTAATTTTTTGCATCATTTGAAAACACCAGACAGGACATTGTTGACAATTCACTGAAAATACACTGAAAATGTGAAAATGCACACACACAAACACACACACACACACAGCCTGGCTCTCGAACAGATCTGGTGTTCTCTGTATGCCTGTGAGAGAGAGATAAAGAAGTGGATGACTGGCTATTTGTCAGTGTAACTGTGTGTGTGTGTGTGTGTGTATGTGTGTGTGTGTGTGTGTGTGTGCGTGTGTGTGTGTGGTTATGTGTGTGTGGGGGGCTGCCAATTGCCAATTAATCACTCTCTTGCTCCTCAGATGACTGATCTGACTTAGTGTGGGTGCAGGGGAGAGAGAGAGAGAGAGAGAGAGAGAGAGAGAGAGAAAAGAGGAGATAAAAGATAATAGAGAGAGAAAAGGGGGAGATAAAAGAAACAGGGAGAGAGATACAGAGATTGAATAGAAAGAGGAAGCAAGATTATGAGAAAATAGAGTGAGAGAGTGAAAGAAATAGATGGGAAAAGAAAAAGAAAGATGAGAGAAAGAGAAAGAAAAGGGGGAGAGAGAGAATGAGAAAAGTGAGAGGGAGAGAAAAAGACAGAGAGAGAGAGAGAGAGGGAAGAGAGAGAGAGTGAGAAAGAAAGAGAGAGAAAGATGGGGAATAGAGAGATAGAGAGGGGGAAGAGATAAAGAGACAGAGGGAGGGGAAAGAGAGAGAGAGAGAGAAAGCGAGAGGTTATTAAAGCTAGGCTGTTTCATGCAGACGCACTGACAGCTTTGGATTGGGCACAAAAAATGCACCAGCCGATGGTACAGCGACTCAGGAGGAGATACAGCGTAAGATTTTCCACTATTCTGAGTACCATAAGGTTCTAAAAGCCATGCAGGGCAAACTAGCATGTCTGCCCCTGGTTCTGACCTGAAATCTATTGCAGTAGCAGAGCACATATGTGGGCTTTATCCATGGTTTTCCTAGACAACATTTACCATTATTTATTAGCCCATAAATGTCAAAATTTAGTCAAAACACTGGGAAAAAATCTACCTCAACAATAATGTAATAATAACCTCTGTTGGTGATTTTAGTGGTTTGTTAGCAATTTATACGAACTCCTTTTGATGAGGCTGAAGTCGTGATTTTGGAATGGAAAATTTAACACAGATATTTGAAGCTTCTAAAACACATTCCAGGTTTTACCTGATGCTTGTGACAAACATATTGGCATATACTGTGACTTATAGCAGTTTCACAGTATGTAGAAGTTCAGAATGTAGAACTTCCATTATGCCTCAAGTGACATTTTTGTCACTAAATTGGCCTCACCTACTGGATATCAAAATGTGATTGCTTGATTACTCAGTTACGTCTTAATTATATTAATATAGAATAGAATATATTATTAAACTGTTATTAAATAGAATATATTATTAAACTATCAGTTAAATTAATAGTTAAACTAACATGTCAGGACTTCTCTTCAACCCTTGAAGTTTTAATCAAAAGGAGAGCTCGCTTAGCTATACAACCTAGATACCATGGAGAAAATCAGTTCCTGATTGGCCAGTTTTTTTTGGCAAATGTTAACATAATTCAGTAATGTGAGGTGGCATAAAATACTTTTTCATTTCCAAGAGTGTTTAATTTGAGACTGTCATTCAAATATCCAGGTGCTGGATTCATAGTACACAGTGTGCAGACTGCATACCTCAATTCATGTATGCTGGCACTGCTCAGTGGAGTGCATGAATATAGTGCATGGTACCTGAACTGAGGCATGGAGTCTGACTTAGTACTTAATAAAAGTGTTCATGCAGTACTGATATACTGTGATTATGTAGAAACAATTTAGTAATACAGATTTGAAACAGGCAGATGCAGTAGCTCTGACTGAGCTGTAATAAAGTGTATAGAGTGCTGGCCTAATTATTGTCAGCAATAAGTAAACACAGTGCGGAGTATAGCATGAGTGAGTGAGTCAGAAAAAGAGTGAGGACCCAGAGGACGACAGATGAATAGAAGTTTGTATCCTCGTGCTAGGTCTCTCTCTCTGTGTCTGTCTGTCTCTATCTCCCTCACTCAAACACAAACAAATGTGTACAGCACCCCATAGGCAAAGCTACTGAAGACATGAGATCAAAGAGATATGGGACATGAGTGTGTTCCCTGAGACAGACAGAGAATTAGGACTGCACAAACACACACACACGCTTGTTTTTATACAAAGTCCGGACATAAATCCCAATTTTCAGTATTTAGTATATCCACTCCACTGTTTTTGGGAGACTTGCTCTCAGCTTTTCAAAGAAACCTGGAGGAATATTCTTCCACACCTCCAAAGCTCAGTGTTAGAAGTTGGTTGCATTTTCTGCTTTCCACAATCCAAGTGATCCCAAACACATTCAAAGATGTTGAAGTCTAGACTCAGTTACGGCTTCTTGACAGCTGCACAACCTTTCAGACCCATAGCACTGAGTTCGTCTCACAATAGAAGGATGGACAGAAACACTGTAATTTTTTTCAGGTCTCAAACAAGTCCTCCCTCTCAAATGAAACTGCCTAAAATCCCAGGCTTATTACATGCTAAGGCTTATTATTCAGTAAATGCAGGGACTTCGGTGAAAACTGGTTGAGCTATTCTTTGGTTATAGAAGTGTGTAATACTTTGGGCCTGCCTGTGGGCCTTGGCCATTTAAGGGGTTCTGTTAATCTGATGGGGACAGTTTTGGTTGTCTACTAGGTCTTGCACAGTTGTTAGGAGTTCCATTTTCTCTGTATCTTTTAATCATTTTTTTGAACTACAATTTTCGAAATTTCTGTTTTTCACTTATTTTCATTTGACTTTCTCCTTCTTTATGCAAGTGGATTGTCTTACATCTTATCTCCTCACTAATACTTACTGAAAACCCAGTAACTTGTATTTAATGGCTATTTTGACTGAAAATTAAATAAATAAAGGGTGGAATTCTGAACAGTAACGTACACGTGAATAGTATTGCAAAACCTTCAACTTCAAGTAGTGAACACTACACAGCATCCTAGTGTATTACCGAGTGTGAACATATTACTTAAATGTGGCTAGAACACTATGGAAGTACTTGATTTGAGACTCAGAGGGTCCTCGAGTTTATTTCAGTTCAGTGTCCAACAATCTTAGCTACTTATCAAATCTGTTTTCTTAAACTGTTTTAAAAGGCTCATAATGCAATATGACTAAAGGCTTGAAAATCACACAACAAAGGACGTCAATCAGAGCAGCCGCCTACTCACTGTTTACTTTCACTTAGCAATCACCCACCCACCTGCTAGCACGTTTACAGCCCCAAAGCTGTGTGTGTATCTGTGTATGTGTGTGTAGGGTTACTGAGCAGGAGCTGTTGAGTTGGTGCGGGGGAGGCGTCTCACTCTTATCATCCCTCCCACACACACACACATACACACACGCATACACAGATAAGAGGAGTGGGCTTAGACACACATCAGACGCAGTATTTAACAATTACTCCCGGCGAGCATCAGGCCCAGCCCAGAGATCAAACCCCAGCTCATCGCAACACATGGAGAAGTCATTCACTGCCCCCGCTGCTGCCGACGCTGCGGCACTGGGAGACGATGAAGGATTTCTCAATGTCAGACCATCTGTAATTACCACAGTGTGTTAGACAAGAGATGCTGAATGGGCCTGAGTCATCTACAGAGCACTTCTGTTGGATATTATCGTCTGTAAAGACTACAGTGAATGTGTTTAAGGTTCCTCTTCAAGAGTTTTTGGCAATAGGTGATGAAAAATACACAGGCATCAGACGCATCCTATTCAATGATTGGAGGGGAATAAACTGTCCACCCCAGTAATTTGCTCACAACACATCTGGACCTTGTTTTTCCAAAGGGTTGTGATTGTTTTTGGTTGTTAAATTTGGCCAAATATATATGTCTTTTTTGGTAACACTTCATAATGATCACAATTTATAAGACATCTATTATTAACTAATCATGAAAAGGTACTGAGTTATTTATCATTAATTAATGTCACATTAATTAGTTGTAAAAGACATAAGCTGTTACTGCACAATTAAGCAATAAGCTTATACTTACTTATTATCATAATTAAAAAATCATGTACTAATCAGGAATTTAATCATTATTAGTTTAAAAAATAAGAGTCTACATATCCTAATATATGTCTCCTTTTTCTATTACCTTATAATCATTTAATGATTGACCAATTCAATGTTGTCAATGTTATAAATTAGATGTTATCCACTATCAATAACATAGGACCTGGGAACATCGGACCTTAGGACTATAGAGCTTTTGAAGAAGCCTGGGAACAAAATATTAGGAAACAACACATTGGGAACATAGGGTCCTGGGAACATAGGACCTTGGGAACGTATGACCTTGAGACCATAAAACTTTTGGAATGTAGGGCCTTTAGAACATTTGACCTTTGGAAATGTAGGGCCTTGAGAACATTTGACCTTGGGAACATAGGACTTTGGGAATGTAGGGCCTTGGGAATATTTGACCTTGGGAACATAGGACCTTGGAAAGATAGGACCCTTGAAACATAGGATCCTTGGAACATAGAACTTTTGAAACAGAACCCTGGGAACACAAAGAATTAGGCAAAACAAAACATTGGGAACATAGGACTTTGGGAATGTAGGACCTTGGGAATATTTGACCTTGGGAACATAGAACCTTGGAAAAATAGGACCCCGGAAACACAGGACTTTGGGAACATAGAACTTTTGAAGCAGAACCATGACAACACAAGATTAGGAAAACAAAAGTTTGGGAACATAGGGTCCTGGGAACAAAGGACCTTGGGAAAATAGGACATTGGGAATGTATAGTCATGGGAAGATAGGGCACTGGGAATGTAGGACATTGGGAACATAGGAACACTCCCCTTGCAAAACAGTAGTATGCCTGCTACTACTGTTTTGCAAGGGGAGTGTTCCTATGTCCAGAATTCTGTCCATACCTTCGTCCATTTGTATTGATAGCATATGTCGTACAGTGTTAGAAACCACATAAGCAAATGTATTTGAGATTATTTAACAGCTTGACACAGTTCAAAGGAAGTGTGTAATGATTTAGGCAAGTATCAAGCATTTGCACAGTGCTAATTGATGCTACGATTGTTAACAACAATAGCCTTGTAGTTTCTATGCAAAACTAAATAACTTTGGGGACCAAACATGCCTTAGCTGATAAATCAATTTTAGGGTAAATTGTATACATTTGATTTTTTGCCAGCTGTTGCTTTATGCTTTGCTCTTTCTGAAGGCTAACGTGCACTGCTCAAAAACCTTTTGGCTTCAATAACGGCAAGGTAATTTAGAGCATATTACTCTCCAAAACCTCTGACGCATTGTGAGCAAAACCAAATAACACAGCTGTTGCTTGTACTTCCAGCTCATAGAAGCAACCAGAGGCCTAACCACAGCTGCAGTATGGGCTTTCAGAGGGAACACAGTTACAGGAGATGAGAATTGTAGCCTGGGTGATTTTTCGTTCACGACAAAGAGGTAGGATTGTCAAAGCGCCTTTCGATCACCAGTCAGCCTTGGCTGCTCCACTGTCAACGAAACTGAAAAGCTGCCATCAAATAGGTGCAATTATCCGCAATCAGCAGTCAGCAGCCGACTGGCTGAAAGCAAGACTTACAGAAAGGCTCCATATGGGGGAATGGGTGAGAAGACATGAGAAGGAGTAGGAAGACAGTGGGAAAGAAAGCAAGAGGTGAAGAAAGAGTCAATAACCATGAGAGAAAGAAAAAAGAAAATGTAGAGATAGAGCGACAGGGAGGGGGAAAAGGGGGACAAAATGAGCCAATAAGGAAAAACAGACATGCACAGACGTAGGCTGAGAGGGCAGATATTGTAATAGGCTGATAAAGTGGTGCAATGTGGAGTTGAATATTAAAGCGGGCACCAGTAACCCATCCGTAAAAATCTGCTCCGTTCCGCATCGCTAACATGCCGGCCTCTAATGCAAATACCCCTGACTTTACGGCCTCTTATTGGTTACTCATAAGCCAAACAGATGAAAGAGACATGTCTGGCTTTTAGCGTCAAGATGGCTCCTCAGGAGGCAAATGTTGGACCTACTGAGACCAATTATAGTTAAAAAAGAGAAAAAATAGAATTGCCTCTCTTGCTATCTCTCTTCTTTCCTGCTCACTTTCTTTCTGTATTTGTTTTTCTCACTCTTGCTTCCTTCTCTCTCTCTCTTTCTCTCTCTCTCTATCTTTTCTCATTCACACACTCTTCTTCCCTCCTTTTCCCTCTCTCTCTTTCACCCAGTCTCATTTTCTTTCCGTCTCTTTCTCCTTCCTTTTCTTTCTCTCTCACTCTCTTTTACCCTACTCATCACTTTCTCATTCCCTCTTATTCCTTCTCTTTTTGCCATTTCTCTGTCTGTTTCTCTCTCTCTTCTGCTCGTTTTCTCTCTAATTTTTGCTTTGATTTGACTATTTATTAAAAAAATTATTTGGACATATTATATGCATCTCCTGTTGTAATAGTTTGACTACACTGACACAATGACATTGGGTTAAATGGTGGCATCTCTCTTTCTCTCTCTCTCTCTCTCTCTCTCTCTCTCTCTCTCTCTCTCTCTCCCCTCTATGTCTCTCCCCTCTCCCTCTCCCTCTTACCTCTCTCTCCCCCTCGCCCTCTCTCTCTCTTCGCTCTCTTTGTCTCCTCTCTCCTCTCTCTCTCTCTCTCTCTCTTCCCCCTCTCTCTCTGTACTCCCCACCCTAACTAAAAGATAATGTCACTTTTAATGGTCTCTGGACGTCAGCTGTGGCTCACCTGACATTTCGAAGGCTTTCTGTTGAACTTATATTCTCTCACTCCTGAATGCTCTGTTAGTAGACCTGCAAACAGAGGGTTCACAATAGTGTGTGAGTGTGTGTGTGTGTGTGTGTGTGTGTGTGTGTGTGTGTGTGTGTGTTTAGTATTAGGCTCTGAAATATATATATGTATATATATATGCCTCATTGCCTCATTGTTTCTACACTCATTGTCCATTTTATCAAAAATCGCATGATGAACATATAAACAGAAATGGTTCAAAATACTTAAATAAAAACTTCTTACATTAACTACCAGTAGAAAGTGTTTTTTCTTTGAAAATGAGACAATGATTTGATCCACCGGCAACAATAACGCAGCTCAATGACAAGATGAAGTAATAAACAAATACATTTTGCTTTTAAATTTGGCATGTGTTGTAGTAATACTCAATTCATTATGTTTTTTTTGTATTTAAAGGTTAATTTCTTGCAATGTTCAACTGAAAATATCCAATTCAAATGTTTTTTGGTTGGTACAGTTAGCACTCCCATTAGGACTTCAGGAGCTGGAATGAAGCTCTAATGTATCAGAATAACCACCCCACATAACTAGGAAGGGACAGGAAAAACATCCAGTCATGTATTGAAATGGGGGATATCACTCTAGACCTTCTAGATGTCCTAAACACGTCAATGACTATAAATATGAATGGTAGCCTAACCAAGTTTCAGTCAGATGTTAATACTGAAAAACAGTGGCAGCAGCTCAATGCCTAGGCTCTTTACTGAAGGAGTCATTGTAACTGATACATACAAGGTACAATAAATGTATATATAATGTCCCTTACAAGCATCAAATAAAGCTTAGAATGTCTTTTACAAGCTTCAAATGTCTGTATTTAAACTAAAACTGCTAAAAATGTGAATGTTTTGCTCTTGAATTGATCTTAGTTTAGCACTAACATACTACTAAAAATTCCATACTTGTGGAATTTAGCATTATTAAATTGTTTTGGACTGGGTTTTGACATTTATGGCCCGAACCGAAGGCCTAGTGCTGACAGTCACGCCTCCCCACTGTTTTTCTTTCCTTTTTCTATGAAGTTTCTATTTTGGAATGAAAGGTTTTGGTATGACAGTGATGATATATGTACAGACTAATACATATGGGACGTGTGTGTGAGAGAGATAAGCCGCCTTGCTCTCCGCCTGTTAAGCAGTGAGGGATTGCAGTGTCAGAAGAGACGCGAAAACCCATCCGTATCTCCACTCACATCACACACTCCTCCTGATACTGGAATGCCCAGTAGACATGCACATACACTCTCTCTCCAAATATCTAGCATTTCCTCTCCCTATTTCTTCCTCTCTGTCCCCTTCCAAGCACACCATAAGCATCTTTCACTTTCCTCTGTCTCTCTCTCTCCCTCTCACTTTTTCTTTCTCTCTCTTACTCTTTTGCTCACTCTGCCTCACTGTCTCTCTCTCTCTATCTATCTCTCACTCTATCTTTGTCTCCCTCTCTCTCTTTCTTGCTTTTTATTTTTCCCTCTCACTCCTTATTCTTTGCTTACTCTCTCACTCTCTCTTTGGTCTCTCTCTCTCCCTCTTTCTCCATTTCAATCTTCCAGACACATCATAAACATCTTTCACTTCTTTGTCTCGGTCTCTTTTGCTCCGTCACTCTCTCTCTTTTATTCTCCTCTGTCTCTCTTTTATTCCATCTTTCTCACTCTCTTTTACTCTCTTATTCTATCTATCTATCTATCTATCTATCTATCTATCTATCTATCTATCTATCTATCCAGCTAACTAGCTCCTCTCTCCTTTTCTTCCTCTCCACATTATAGACATCTTTTACTTTTCTCTCACAATCTCACTTTCTTTCTCTCCCTCTTTTAATCTCTTTTCTGTTCTCTCTCCCTCTTTCACACACTCTACTCTCTTCTTTCTATCTATCTATCTATCTATCTATCTATCTATCTATCTATCTATCTATCTATCTATCTATCTATATACCTAGCATTTCCTCTACCTCTTTCTTCCTCTCCTCCATTTTCCACCTCTCTCTACCACTGCTATGATGTGATAAGAAAAACTGCACAGACAAACATGTGTGACAGTGAATGCAGAAAATATGCATGAGATACAGTAGAAAGGCTCCATCAATTCAGACTCAAAGAGCTCTCTATTCTTGGGCCACACACGCACACACACACACACACACACATGGACACACGCAAACACACACACATGCACACTCTTCTATGAAAAGCCCTCCGGCCTCACACTGTCAATCACACCTGAATGCCAAATTTCGTCTACAGTTTAAAAACAAATCAAAACACAGAATATGTTAAAGTGAGGAGTGAAGACTCCACAGTTCTATAAAACATGATTTAAGACTTTCAGGGGCAGGAGCTATAGGGTTTTTGCTGTCACATAATGGTGGCACAAGAGAGGAAAAGGATTCATATAAATGGACAAAATCATTACTGTCCAGTTTCTCATAACAGAATGTTTGTTTTCTGTTGGAAAAATCTGTGGTCTTCACCAGAGAATTTCTAGTGAGGAGAAATGCCACTCAATAATGTCTTTTGGGTTGCTCAGATGCTAGAGGGAGTCCCGAGAGAGTCGCTCACGCACTCCTTCTAGCATTCTGAGTCAATGAATCTACTTTTTGCTCAGTTCCATTTTCGTTCTTCACATTTAATTCCTAACGTTTTTCCTTTTTTTTCATTCTGTTCTGTCATTTCAGCACCCAGCCTGCTTTGTTGTTACTCACACCTGTTATTTTTGAGTTTAGACCAAAAAATATCCCACAGAAAGAACAGTAGAGCCTAATATACTTCTGTTTCTATGCTGATGGATGTTAGATGCCAGAAGCTCCACTGTTCTATAGGGAATTCTTAAAGGTGCCATAGAATGGAAAAATTAAAGCTTTAGTGCAAGTTCTGCCAGGGAGACTCCAATGCTACGTCACTCATTACTCTGACCAATCACAAGCTTCCACCTGTCTTTAAAATGACTCCACTTACACGCCTGCTTTGCTGCTTTCAGATGCTGACGTTTCGTCGTTCCCCTCCTTCCTCCCCGCCGCCACCAGTTGGTCCCTGCTCGGTTGCCCGGGGGGTATGCTCCCTGTACGGCAGGATCTGCGAGGCTCTACACGTTGAAGACCTGGGCTGATGACGGGGCCCGCGCCAAGGACTTTAACTTCCAAAATTTTGTTATCTATGGAATTGTTAAATACTATTAGATTAAACTATTTTCCTTCCTTCACGTTCATCTCTGAGTCTTTCTGGTGGAACTGTATTACATAGTTGAATAAGGAGAGTTTGGAACATGGAACTGACATGCCGTGAACCTCACACACTGTTGTCTCCTACCTTTGAATGCAAATCCTGCATTTACAAAAGAGGGCGATAAACAGGCCAATTCCAAAAACTGAATGTGTTTACATGCTTTTAATAAACTGATAACTGCTGAAAATCAGTCAGAAATCCATTCAATGCATTTACATGCACTTGAGTAATCAGATAATGGAAAACTCCCAGTCTACATGAGTCAGGCAGTCATTGGATTTCTGCTTTGCAACCAGCCAATAAACTCAAAGAAGAAGATATGTTTTAACGCCATCTCATGGGTGCCATGTTAAATGTTGCTTGCTGTTTTCGCACAAGAGCAGACTGAGAAAACCAAAAGAAATCAGAGTAAGGGTTTACATGCACTGAAAAACAAAAAAATAAAAAAAGATTCAGCTCATTTTACCAGATTTCTAGCACTTAATCCAGTCTAAGAAATTAGAGTTTGCTGTTTACATGGCTACTTAAATGCTTAGATAACGAAATCCATTTACTAACAGATTATTTAAATGCATATAAATGCACTCATAGTCTTGACCCAAACATACACCATGTTCTAGCCCAGCAGGAATTGTGAAGAAAGAAACAACGACAATGTTGCAACAGCAATGAAAATGGCAGACTATGTGCAGAAATGTAACGTTCCAGGCTGGACCCCACATTTCCTTCCCAAGGAACCGAACTGTCAATGGGCATAGTTGATGTTCATCTTTCAACAAGGCTGAACTTGGCTTCCTATTCACCAGCTTCTTAATCGAATGTTCCATTCTACCTTAAATGCTGCAGCTTGTACAGGCATCACAATGTAACTGCGGCACTGTTTAAGGTGGAATGGAAAATTTGCAAAACAAGCTGGTGAATAGGAAGCCAACATCAGCTCCCACATCTATACCAGGATCCTGGATAACTTTAATTTAAAGTTGTTAGTTTTGCTTTGCACATTTCACTCCAGAAAGTTTTCAAAACCTTGGACAATATCAAACAGGCCCAGCATTTGACACTGAAGAGACTGAAGAGAGGGGCAGTTTCCACTTTATTAGCATCACAACCCCAAAAGCAACCTGTAAGTACCTAGCCATACTTTTTGACAGTTGAAGCCAGATCATCTTTAATTGAAAGTTTTATAGTGAGCTAACAACTTTAGTTTACTTTCTGTTGTTGTGAAGATCGAAAGCAAGTAGTTAGTATAGGTAACATTAGCTACTAGTAAGCTCCAAGTAACTAGCATGGACAACTAAATAGTATGATGACCTGGCTTATTTACATAGGGGTCAATTTTATTTTCCTGCCTGCTCTATTTTGACATGTTGCTTCTGTGTGACCTCGCTGTAGACCAGCAAGTTGGAGCAAAGCTCATCAATTTATTCATGAGCCCCTCCAAAAATGGGAAAACAGCTTGTTTCATTCTATGGCCAAATCATAGGGTTGGAAATGGGCGCATAAAACTGCATCTGAGCATTTTTTGACCCAACCAAAGTCACGTACCTTCTATGTAGACATCATAGCAATTTAAAATACTAAATAAATGCATTCTATGGCACCTTTAAGGTGTTTTTGCACCTGATGCTTTTTATTCCAGTTGTTTTTTGGCTTCTTTTACTTCTACTACTCATTAAATCACTGACCCACCAATGCCTTTATTTAAGATTAGTCAATGGCTTTATACTCCTTCTTTATACTCCTACTACCATATACCAAGTTGAAGGCAATGTTGAAAACCATCCATCTTCAGCGACTCAGAATGTGCATGATCTTCATGCACAGCATTGTCCATGCTGGATCTAATCACATAATGTCCACTGGGATTGGACTTTGAGTGACAGCTGGAGTGAAACTGGCGAGTTTATCAATAACGTGGGAGTAGCAGTGATGGGTGAAATGGGCTATCGATTACTGAAGGAGTGGTATAAAAGAGTTCTTGTGGGACTGAAGGGGCAGAGAGAGAGAGACAGAGACAGAGAAAGAGGAAATGCTCCTTCATTTACCATTGGTGAGAGGTTTGATGTGTGGTGTTAAAGTTAATGGAGCCTGCTGTTATAAACAGGCTAGGCTGTAGCCACTAGCAAGCTCATTTATTAGATGAGGTAAAGCCAAACTCTCAGTGTGCTGGACTTTTAGAACTATTAGTGAAATCCGTAAGCGAGAACGCTAACAACAAACACCCCCTCTGGGTAAGAGCACCAATCCAAGCCAGTTGGTCAAACAAAAATTGTTCAAAGAGCAGTAACTTACAACATACATCAATATTTAAGCATAGGTGGGCAATAGCTAAGCAACATTTATTCATTAATTAATTACACATAGAGCAGCATCTAAGAAAAAATTATATTTACCACACATAGAGCAACATCTAAACAACATTTATTTATGTTCACTACACATAGAACAACATATAGGCAACAATTTGACAACATTTATCATTATATTCATTATACATATCAACATTTAAGTAACATTTATTCATTTTAAGCACATATAGAGCAACATCTGAGCAACATTTATTCATATTTAACACACATAGAGCAATGTTTAAGTAACATTATTCATATTCAGCACACAGACAGCAATAATTAAGCAATGTTTATTCATAATCAGCACAAACATGGCAATGTTTAGGCAACATTTATTCATATTCACTACACATAGAGCAACATCTAAGCAACATTTATTTAGGTTCACTACACAGAGCAACATCTAAGCAACACTTATGTTCACTACACAGAACAACATCTAAGCAACATTTATTTATGTTCACTACGTACAGAGCAACATCTAAGCAACATTTACTCACATTCACTACACATAGAGCAATATCTAAGCAACATTTATTCATATTCACTACACAATGCAACATTCATATAATATTATTCATATTCAGTACACATAAAACAAAGAAGCATTTAGGCAATGTTTATTCATATTCAGCACACATAGAACAACATTTAGCCAATGTTTATTCATATTCAGGACACACAGAAGCATTTGAGAAATGTTTATTCATATTCAGCTCAAATACAGCAATATTTTAGCAACATTTAATCATATTCAGCACACATAGGACAATTTTAGGCAACATTTATTCATATTCAGCACACAAACAACAACGTCTAAGCAACATTTATTTGTATTCAAGAATTGCAATCACTGCAAATTGGCTGAGAAAGGTAACTTTGTAACATGCTTTTGGCACAAGCGATAACCATGACTTCTAAGGGTTAATGACTGGCTAATAAGAAACAGGCTCTATGCACCAGTGACCGAGGGATGAACCTGTGGAGGTCACAGCAACAGCAGGTCACTCTGGCTACCGCAGACACATCAAAGGCGAGAAAAGAAGAAGCGTGTTGAATTAGAGCTGCTTCACGCACTGATACAAGAGCAATACTCCACTCTAATGAGCTCACCATAAAGGGATTATAGCCGCTTTATAGAATAACATGCTAATTAACTCAGTCAGAAGCCAAAGTCACATTAAGGTTGTCTACAAAAAAGGGGTGAAACAAACTACGTGAATGATCATGTAATAAGTAGCTGGTGTTTTGGGAGCAGCTGGGGACAAACCCTTGTGTTTAGGTTCATTTTGAACTGGCTGTAGAATAACACATTTGCACAGTATTATATTGAAGTCCACAGGTGCTCAAACATCTACAATACCAAATGGAAGCATCTTAAATGCTGAACTAGCACACATTTTGTAGCTTACGATATGAATAACATTTACTTTTTGCTTGCATGTACTGCCTCTTTAGATCTTCATATTGTCACTGCCGGAACAAAATCTTAAACAAAAAGGGGTGAAAAAACTACTGGAACTGCCGGAACAAAATCTTGCATCTCCATTTTTGTTGTTTTGAAAAGGCCAGCTGCATTTTGCATTGCGTCAAATATCCATGATGAATGGAGCAAAAAAATGCTCTAAAATTACTTAACCTCCACTCAAAGTTGCTAATGTTTTTTTTTATTTTTTGTTAGTTATTATTTTGGTGATATGAAGTTTTGTGGAAAGAGTGGAAAGAGTACTGACATGCCTGCTTAAAGCTACACTGTATACGTTTCTGAGATTTGGAGACCTCTCTGGTGGAAATGAGTAATTGCATGCAACATGCAGAAGAACATTTTGTAACACTGGTTGTGCTTTGGGCCTCTTTCTCGAATTGATGAATCTGATGATTGTGAGCACGCTGAAAGAGTATTCAAAGAAAACTCTAAACTTGGCAAAGGACGTGTCGTCTGAGGATGTAAGTGAATTATCTACTATTGTCATTATATCTTCATCATTATAATACTGGTTTTAGATTTAAGACCTAAACATGAGCCTGTACATGTGACATATGTAGACGTAAGATGTGGACCGAAAAAATGGATAAATTTCAAACCACAGCTTCCTCTGATGGCTTCACCTCTTCCACTATGTATAGCAGCCTGAAATCACTGAGTGCAGAATAGTGGCAGCTGGTGGTCACATCTGGTTATTAAGCACTATGACAGGGACAAAATATGTGATGAGAAAATATTATTGAGCTACGATTCTGATTTTTTTTTTTTCATTTTACTTTTATTAAAGTGCTTTACTGTTTCAATGGATATGGCACCCTGGCAATGTAATTGTAATCTCATATTAAAACAAAACAGTGTGCAACATTCCACAGTTCTTTTTTCAGTAGTTCTAGCAGGTCATCCAGGTATTGTTAATACACTACATAACGTGAACCTCCCTGCACTACTTGCACTAAACGTAGAAAGAACACTATGGAAGCAGTTGATTTGATACAGGGCAGGTTTGTTGGCTGGCCCAATAGCTTACTTGAGCATTAAATCACATTAGCTAAATTAGCTAGCTAATAGGCAGTCACTAAAGAATGCTACTACTACTCGAGATGCAGGTAGAACAATTGCACTGGGATAGTATATCCCATAGTACAGGGGGACACTTGGGACCAGGCCCCCTAGCATCTTTAATGGACCCTCATACATTGCTGTAATAATTTAATAAGGTACACAAACCATTAGAATGTGTCAGTACCAACTTGATTGAGAATCTGCGTCATTGACGTACAGCCATTTTTTTTCTTCTAGTTTTTTAAAACAACAGTGAGTAAATACATGAATATGAGATTAAAACTACATAGTAGGCCTAGTACTGGCAAAAATGATTATCGGTATTCAAACATATGCAATTCAATAACAGAAGACAAGTGACTTTATCAAAAGCTAAGACTGGAAGTTGATTTTTGAAAAACATTTTGTAAAATTCTGTAATAGTTAAATACATTACAGGACCAACATATTCGAGAGTGCAAGAGTATTTTGTTCCCAGCTCATAATCAAAATGTAATCAAAATTCTGGCAGTGCAGGAACACTGTGATTAATTTCTGTGTTTGTCTCTCAAAATTTGCTTACATTTAATGGAAAATCACCCTCACTGCACCTTTAACATGCGTGGGTTGCTGCACCCAGTCTTGTAGATTATCATAAAGCAGTCCTAACAGTTGTTCTTCCAAAAAACCTGAAATTGAGCGAGCACTCTTGGATCTCCGCACTGCAGCCTGGCTGAACAAAGATGTGCTGATGGGCTGAATAGAAAAGATAGTGAGCTTCTCTGGCTGGGAGAATGAATGGGAGTGGGGCGGAGCATTGGACAGGTAGGAGAGAAGGAAATGAGGCTCTTATCAACAGAGAGAGAGAGACAGAGAGAGCGAGAGAGAAACGCTCTTCACAATTCCGCTCTCAACTCTCGGTGTACTGCACACAAACAGCCCGGAGCCTCTTCACAAATAACAACCTCTTCACCTGCCAAACGCACCAACACACTGCCAGCCTGGCATCGGCATCCAGATTTCGGGGAGGGGGAGAGAAGTGCTTTCCAGAGCAAGTCTGCCATTTCCTTTTAGCAAATAATAAAACCCCACTGCTATAGTCTGAATTCAATAAGAGCTCAGCTGAAACATATTGATACCATCTGGTGATATGCCATCTGGAGACACTAGTGATGTACAGTTTCTTTGCCTTGGGCTTGGAAATCAAATCTTAAAGCAATAGTTTAATAAAAAAAATGACATTTACAGAACAGTTCTCCTAATTGATCAAACAAGACATGTTTAGTGTCCAAAGTTTCCTTCTTTGCTTTTCCACTCGACCTGAGCATTCAGTGTGCACAAAGCTAATTTGTGGAGTAGAAGTTTCTATGATGTTTTAGTTACATTAGCCTCGTAGCTCCAGCTTACTCCAGCTCCAGTAAGCTAAAGAAGCAAACGTCAGACACCAAGCACGTCTTAGCTGGTCAACTATATTTGGGCTAAGGGGAAAATTGACCTGTCCAAGCTCTACAAATTCTTTCTCTCATAGCTACCATTCCAGAGTTTGAAAATTTTTAGAGAATGTTGGCAAAAATGTATTAAACCTTATGAGAAATTGTAGTGCTCCATTTTTAGTGCACATAATTCATTTCAACCTATGTTTATTAAAGATTAGAATAGATCAGGTGAGGTTTTTGTTGTGTAATCTCACATTGCTTTCAAGCATTCATGACTCATAGACTTTACATTTGTTATAGAGGCTTTTCATTGTGATCAATGATCAAGCCATCAACCTCTATATCTCCCTTCCTCCACTGCTGCCCAAGTAACCTGACTTTATTAGTATATCTCAAGGCAACAACTTACGCTCTCTGTTTTCGCATTAATTTTGCATATGGATCATTCTACTGACTTGGTTCAAAAGTCAGAGTTGATAACACATTTCTGACTTTTAACTCACTTGGACTTTAGACTAAAATCCTTTTGCTTTGTGTGACCCTATATGTATATGTAAAAACAAATGATCAGTACAATAATAATGTCTCTGAAAATGTCTCCCAAATGTTTTGGTAGGGACAATTTTAGCTAATTTTGAGCATAAATCAAAAACACTAGCCAGTACATGACTAGCAAACACAGCTTTGAACAGCTTTAAACAGCTGCACACACATAAAGTCATAAGATTTGTGCAGAAAATATGTGCTTGGGTAGTGTTTATTCTTGATATGATATAATTGATATGATATGATTTTCAGACTTCGGGACACATTTACTTCAAAACAATGGGATCTAATTCTTACTATGTGGCCATGAGGAACAGGGATGTAGTATCACTTCCTGGTGTAAAAAAAAAAAATACTGAAAATTAAACTCATGACTAAGCTAAATCTTTCAATTTCATTTTAAAAACAACATTGGAAAAAAAATACATAAAATTTTAATAATTATTTTCACAAATGAAATGGGGGTTAAGGTTCAACTACAGCCACCTCCCAAAAGAAAGTACTCTATAAATGATTATTTTGTATATATTTAGCTTATTACTAACACAAATTAATGCACTGGGTTTAAACAGATATCCAAGGTCTGAATTTTTTTAAATATTTTTTCCATACATGACAAGTATGACTAGAACTTAGATAATAAAAAGTTTCAAAAAATCAATAAATCTGACAAAATTATTATTATTATTATTATTATTATTATTATTATTTAAATTATTTTTAAAAACCATAGGCATATTACAGTTAGATTGAGTATATCTAGTACAGTTTCCATGTGTGCCAGTGGGAGACAACAAAGCCTTAAGTCCTTTTCAAACAGACCAACACAAGAAAAAGAAGACATCAAGTTTTGAAAAAGTACACATTAACGTTAATATCTTTCTGGTCAGCCTGTTCAACCTAATGTTTGTCCCTAAAACAATCTTAAAAAATGACAAATAATATAAAATACACCCAATCTACGCTAACAGTGTGACAAAGTAAAAGTCTTTTGATATTAATAACCTTAAATCTTGCTGTTTTTGAGTTATGTGCTATAGTTTGTCATTAGGTTGGATGGGATTTTGCTTATGCTCTGTAAAGCTTGTCCAACCTAGGAACAGTCAGGGTTGGGATAGCTACTGAAAAAATTGTAGTTAGCTACAATTTAGCTACTTTTCCAGGAAAAAAGTAGTGGCTACTTTTTAGCTATTTTTTGAAAAGTAGTGCACTACTTTTTAGGTACTTTCAAGGCGCGATTGTCAAAATGTTTGTGAATCTCCACTTGACACACCAAACATGCCCAACTGATAGTGTGAACAAGACACTCCATTGCCTGAAGCCTGTAGCGAAATTGTAGCAAAAATTATTGCTATATCTAAACAAAAATCTGTAGGTGCTACAGCTATTAGCTACATTTCATAAAACTGTAGTGGCTATAGCTATTAGCTACAAAAATGTGTAGTTAACTACAAAAAGTAGCATGCTACTTAGCTGCTCCCCCATCCCTGGAAACATTATCTACAAAAGAACATAAAGCATGGAAAGGTAAACTGTATGCCTTTTTCCCTGAACTAGCACTTTAAAGCACAATGTTCATTAAAACAGCCATGCCACAGTAGCTAGTGGTGTAGGCTACAATGTTAACTTTGCTAGCTAGCAATGTTAAAACAGCTGAAGCCAGTAAACTTTCTGCTTAGTCTGTTCAACCTGATGTGTGTCCCTAAAAATCTTTATTATACAATAAAAACTACATAAAACTCCCACAGTCTATCCTAACAGTGTGACCTTTCACACATATACAAAGTAAAAGTCATTAGAAATTAATAACACTCTAAATTAATTATTTAACAAAAACTGAGTTGCTACCCTTTGTCATTAAGTTGGATGGGATTTTTGCTAATGTTCTGTAAAGCTTGTCCAACCTAGCAACATTATTTACAAAGGAACATAAAGCATGGATAGGCCAATTGTAGGCCTTGACTGAGCATTAGTTTTCTGTTTCATACAGTTTTGCATGACGTTACACATGCACAGTTTGACTTTTCACCAAACCACAGCTTTGAAGACTCGTTGGATATTTTCACTGCATCATTCATGAAAACAGCCACATAAGAAGTCCCTTCACATGGCATGGGTGGCCACAGCTGTGCTTTCAGCTACTCCATGATGGTTTACTGATTGAGCTGCAGGTTTCAATCGGCTCTCAGCTTCACTAGATGTGATGTGGCGGAAATGGGCTTTGACATATTTCGCTCAAAACATCATCTGTGCACGCGGAAGTATGGAGGCCGTTGGTTAATGTTATTGTTGATAACTCCAAAGCTCATCTATAGGCTGTTGGCTTTTGCTTTGGCCCTGAGTCCCCCTGGTCCAGATGCAATTTAAGACTTGCTGGAGAAAAGTCCACCACAAAGGAACAAACTGTGTTTGTAAGAGTGAGACTTCCTCACTCATTGCGTTTTTGTATTTTCTGCTGCAGGAACATCATTTTCAAACTGGTCACGTTCCTTGCACACACACACACACAGACACACACACACACTCACGCCTCCACCCCCCACAGAGCTAGCGGAGGATTTTTCAACCACTGCTGGGAACTTTTGGGTCTTAGCACAACAGTTTCATCTCTCACTGCCTGCCATATTTTCCCGCTCTGTTTGCCTGCTGTCAGATTCTGTCTTTCATTACTAAGATTATTTTGTTCTCCAGTTCAAGGGTTGCAATACATCAAGCTCATAACTCTTTATGATGTGATGTTAGCATCTCTGAGCGTAGGATTAATTTCATAGTCTGCAGCTGGTAAAAGAAACTGAATGCAGTAATTTCAGTATCTCCGGGGGAGGAAACGTCACGTCTACACCAATGTATGCAATGTCTGGGCATTAGTATATATTTAAATTATGCATTTTCCCATAATACATCAAGGCCATTTTAACCCAATAACCTGGGCTGGGCAGCAGCACAGCCACTAGATGGGCTCATAAGCATGATCACAAATATAACAATTACAAAAAGGAACGGGAAATTATGCTTACATTAATGGGCATTTTTCTACTGCAAAAAATGAAATTTGAACAAGCCAGAAAATCTTGAAAATGAACATTATCTTGCTTTTTTATTCACAGATTAGAGAGTAGACTAGATTTCTATAATACATGGCTAGAAGTATGCAGACACCTAACTATTACACCTATATGAGCTTGTTGGACATCCCATATATATATATATATATATATATATAGGAAAGTGCCAAACCTTGATTATTAGAGGTAGGTCTTCAGGTCAACCCATGAGGTAAAATTTTCCACCTCAACAATAATGCTACCTTCTGCTCGCGTCCCTATGGGATTCTAGTAGTTTGTTAGCAAATTGAACATTTGCGCTAACAGTTTTTGACAGTTCTAGATTAAACACAGACATCTGAAGTTTGTAAAAGACATTTGTTTTTCCATAAGGGCTTGTATCAGACATATTAGCATATATTTTACCTTGTAGTTTGTGAGTTCAGACAATGCCTTCAAACGTGGTGGGTAGTGTGAGGGAAGACTGACTGAAGGAGGGGGGAGAACTCTGAGAAGGCTGGAGTTCTGTGCAGCTTCTGCCTGTAGCTAGATGGCCAGACCCCCTGTCATAGCTGTAGTAGGATTGATGTAGGACTGAGGAACAAGGAGGAGATGGGGTGGTGGTGGAGATTGCATCACAGTCAGTGATGTGTTTAGGACTTACAGAAGGCATAGAGTGATGTTTTTTTTCTCACAAAATTTGAAATCAAAATGTGTGTGATGCTGATAGTTATTCTAATGCATTAGGACTTCTCTTCAGCTCCTGAAATCCTAACCAATAGGAGAGCTTGCTTAGCTATATCTGCCTAGATACCATAAAGAAAAGCAATACCTGACTGGCCAATTTTTCACTCTGTGTTTTAAGAATTTAAATATTTTGTTTAAATCCACAACTTAAAAATGAAACAAGAGTAGTACTGTAGTACTTGCTGAGTTCAATACAAGTATGATTCTATTAAATAAAAGGAACTAAGAATGACAGATACATATTTTTAGTTCCCAGAAAACATTAGGCCTTCTCTGAAGGTCTGAAAGATTCTGAAGGTTCTCCTCTGATCTATCTGTCTACCCATCTAAATGTCCCAATGCAAAAATTCACTTCCTCATTCCTTCCTTTGTCTGTCTCCTGCAAATATGCACACAGTCTGGCAGGTCTTAACTCTTAATGCAAAAATGTTCTCACGTATACACACAGCTGGCATTTAACACTCTGCCATGTTGATATAAGGAACCAGAATTAGCCAAAGCTCCGAGCAAAACAACACTGCACAATCCTCAAGCCGCCATTTCTGAGGCAGAATCAACCTGACACCTGTTCCTTTCAGAGCCATCTTCACTCTACTGCTAATGACAGTGATTACTGAGCTTCAGTCTGTTCCCATCACATGAGCTGTCCTACGCACGTCCAGTTTAGCCTTACTCTCTCACACTCTCACTCCTACCAGAACAAAAGTCATATCACTCTGCCAAACGCATCAGTTCTGGGCAGACTTGGATGAGGAGCTTTAAATTAGGAATGTGCACTGGTAAAGCTGTCTTTAAACTAGGACTGTACATGAGTAATCAAGTAGTTGGTTAACTGTATCAGATGCCAGTAATTTCACACAATGTAAAGGACAGAAATTATGTAGAAAAATAAAAATCAACAAAAAGAGACCATGCGTGAATTAAAGCTGATACTTTACCAGGAAAACAATTACATCTTGATTACAGCCAGCATAGCCAAATGTTTCTGTGATGCTTTAGTATTTACAGCATTTTCAGTTTTCAGGTTTTATGAGTAAAACACATGACAGGACTGAATAGTCGTATGATTGTAGTGGCATAAGAAAAAGCCCATTGAGTGTGCATGACTGCTGCTGCACAAAAGTGACACAGCATGACCAGTAAAATGGAAATTTTAGATACACAAACATATAGATTGAAGGTTTTTTGTTACAAGTTTTACATTATACTAAGTTTTCCACTTTATCCAAATTGGTGTGCATGCTGTGGAAGAATCCATTTTTTAGACAGGCTGTCTAGACGGTAACAGAGTATCTCATATTCCATGTAAGAAACATTACTGTGTGGAATAGAAGACAAAGATTGATCCACTCTCAGTTCCCAAATGCCTGCAACCTCAGAAAAAAATTTTAGGGGGCAACTCCCAGCCCTCCCGAAAATGCTATTTGGATATATATTTGTATTATATATAGGTAAATACTTATATGAAATGAAAATGTCCCCTATGTATGATATATATGTACGTACCTACACGTAATAATGCACACCGATAAACCAAAAAATTATGACTAACTGTCCAATGTGCTGTTGGTCCTCTGCATGATCTCTGAAGGTGCACTGTGGTATCTGGCACCAAGATGTTAGTAATGTAAGTGCTGTAAATTGTAAGATGGAGCTGCCACAGATCGGAATTATTTTCCAGCACATCCCACAGATGCTCAATCAGACTGAGATTTGAGGAATTTGGAGGCCTTGAATTCTTTGTTACATTCCTCAAACTATGTGTGCATTGTGGCAGGGTGCCTTATTCTGCTGAAAGAAGCCACTGCCATTGGGGAATATCATTGCTATGAAAGGATGTATCTGGTCAGCAATAATGTCTAGGCAAGTGGCAGCTGTCAAACTGACCTCCACATGAATGCCTGAACCCAAGGTTTCCCAGCAGAACATTGCCCAGAGCATCACTTTCTGGCTTGTCTTGTTCCGGCAGTGCATCCTGGTGCCATCACATCAGTGGCGCACATGTACCCAGCCATCCATGTGATGTAAAAGAAAATGAAAAACAAAAAATGACTACAAGAACCAATTGTTCACTTAGTGTCTAATATATCCCAGACCTTGACATTCACCGTTGTTATGGAATAATCAATGTTATGTATAACAATGTTATGTGTAATCTATATGTAATGCGAATTTTCTAGGCCTGATCCTAAACCTAATTTTAACCTGACCAGAAGTGCAGCACATTTTTGTTCTAAAAATGTATAGAAACAAAACACAGACTTACACACACTTACACAACTCCAAACATATACCCTATGGATTCTCCAGGCACCTGAATGACTCATACCAACAGCTGGAGCTCATAAAGAGAAACTGAAGTACTTTTTTCCCTCTTTCTGTCTCCCTCTCCATGTGTCTCTCCTCAAACACATCGCTCTGCTTCCTCAACTTCTTTACGTTTCAGGTGTGGCTGGAAGAGGTCCTGTGAGGTTTCCCTGACACTGAATTCAGACCCCAATCTTTCATTCTAAACCCATGATGAAGCACATCTCTGCAGAAAGTAATTGGGGTTATAAGTGTTCTTTTTACTCCTCTGAGGATCATGTGTGCACCAGCTTTAACAGACCAATAGATATTAATGTAGATATTAAACTAAAACAGGCCCAACCTAATGAATGGCTGCGAGGAGAAAGGAGGCTGTTCAGCGTGGCTAAGTCCCCTGTCACCTCATTAATCTCCTGCCTGTTCTACCACATCTGAAAATCAAACCCATAACCCTGAGTAGGAGTACTTAATTTTTTTTATATATTGAGTCACTGTTTCCTGATAGCTCTCAAACAGGGATGGAGAGCAGTGACCGAATAAACTGTAGTAGGCCCTGCCTGCACAACACAGGTACAGTTGCACGGAAACGTTTAGGCACCTCTGAACAAATTACATATTTTGTTGATTATTGAAGTGAAAAGAAGTTAACATGACTTCTGCAGCATACTGTATGCACATGAAACAAGTTATTTTATATTTGTACTTAAAAAATAGAAAAAAAATAGTGATTATGGCATGTGCAAATATAACTGACAGATATCAAAGCTTGCCAACACGTTTTTGTAGACAGCTAGCAGTCTTTCTATTCTTTTTTCGTGAATTTTCACCAACTCTTCCTTGCATAATGTTTCTACAAATGTAGTTTCATTATCCGTATACAACTGCGAGAAAAAATGGCATCTGCTGAGTGCTGACTAGCAGGTGAGAGGATAAATGAGTAAATGCAAGATGGAGGATAAGCAAGGCTGGAGTTGCCCAAACCTAGTGACCTCTTGCTCTCTGGGCTAATTAAAGTATCCTCAGGCCATCTTGCCTGCACATTTGCTTCCAGAGTTTGCTAATATTTTGTGGAATCCATTCTTCCATCTACTTGTCCAGTGTTTCTTGTGCCACTGGCTGCCACACAAGCACACTTAACAGTCAGCGAGATGTTCTTTTCATCAAATGCTGCTCCTTTTTTGAAGGTTAGAAGAATCAGAGAACTTGTTACATTGTTTAATTGTCATCAGCTTACAATTCCTAATGAAAATTCTCAGTCATAACAGGTCAATTAAGGCCTAATGAGTTAATTAAGTTCTGTGACTTACAACTGGATGGCTGCCCAAACATTAAACCTACTGTGTTGTAAGTAAACTAAAAAAGTACATTAGAGGGAAAAATGTACTTTACAAGAGTTGTCGTATTGCATTACTGATAAAATGTTAGTGTCGTATTTTAAATCATCCTGTGTGTTAAATAAACCCACTGCTGCCCTTCTCTTTTGGCAGTTCTTTTGATCTTCTGTTCCTGCTCACCACCACTCTCATTTTTCTATGTATGTGTGTGTGTGTGTTTGCGCTGGCAAAGTAAAGAGAGCCTAAAAAGCATGAATACCTTCAGCGTGGTCAATAAAGCTAATATTTTTCTTTACTTAAAGTTAACCTGAAATCAACCCTTTTTATACCTACTCAGATCATGTACCTGGTCATATTAAGCACAATTCATCATACTGAATCATTAAAAAGGCGAAATTCTTGTTTTTCTGTAATCTTTCATTGAAATGTAACGACTTTTGTCCCTCTCTAAAACATCTTCTGGTTTTTGATTGATCACTGTGCATTAGGGAAAAATACTATTATATTATGTTTCACCTCCCAGTCCCACCACTTCAGTCCAGCAGCAATCCAGTTTAAATAACTGTCCCCAGACTCATTACGAGATAACATCTGGCTCCACAAGACTAAAGGCCTGTTTACACGTGCGTTTTCTGTGATTGGATCATGTTGACACATGAAAAGCCGTGAGTAAACACCCACAGCACATTGTGATGGGATTCCAATCAGATCACTCAAACCACATTTGGAGGTGGTCAGAGACGGATCGTAACCACGTTTGACACAAGTGTAAATGAAATGCGTTTTCGTTATCCGTATACAATTATGTGAGAAGAAATGCATCTCCTGGTGGGAGGATCAACAAGCAAACACAAGATGGAGGATATGCAAGGCTGGAGCTCCCCAAACCTAGTGACATCTTGCCCTCTGGCCCAATGAGTACCAGGCTTGTTGACTTATGTGTTGATGTGCTTTTTATGTAAGAAAGTAAAATCAGATCTCATCTGGTTATCTAGAAAGTACACTATATAGCCAAAAGTATGTGGACAGCTGGCCATCATGGCAATATGAGTTTGTTAGACAGCCCATTACAAAACTATGGGCATTAATAAGGGGTTGGCCCCCCACGTTGCAGTTATAAAAGCCTCCACTCTTCTGGGAACATTGCGTGTGAATTTGTGCCCGTCCAGTCAAAAGAGCTTTTGTGAGGTCAGTCACTTATATTGGTTGAGAAGGCCTGGCTTGCAATAGACATTCCAGTTCATCCCAAATGTTTTCAGTGGGGTTGAGGCCAGGGCTCTGGGCAGGCCACTGGAGTTCCTCCACACAAAACTCATCAAACCATTTCTTTATGGATCTCGCTTTGTACACAGGCACACAGTCAAAGACCCTTTTCCAAACTGTTGCCACAAAGTTGGAAGCATATCATTGTCTAAAATGTCTTTATATGTGGCATCATTAACATTAAACGTCACTGGACCTAAGGGGCCCAAACCCTGAAAAACAGCCCCAGACCACTATCCCTCTTCCACCAATCTTTGGCTCTATGCATTCGTCCATCAGGCTGCCAGATAATGGAGCATGATTCATCACTCCAGAGAACATGTTTCTACTGCTCCAGAGTCCAGTGGTGGCACGCTTTACAGCACTCCAGCTGATGTTTGGCATTGTGCATAGTAATCTTAGTCACGCGCGCAGCTGCTCAGCCATGGGAGCCCATTTCATGAACCTCTCGGCACACAGTTCTTTGCTGTTGTTGCTTCGATTTCACAGTAAAGGCACTTACAGTTAGGCAGATCTAGCAAAGCAGAAATTTTAAAAACTGGCTTGTGGTAAATGTGGCATCTTCTCTTCACTATGACTTATTCTACTGCCAGAGTTTATAGAGATTACATGGCTATGTGCTTGATTTTATACGCCTGTTAGCAATGGGTGTGGCTGAAACACCTGAACTCAATAATTAGAAGGGCTGTCCACATCTTTTTGGCCATACAGTGTATAAACAAATATAAATCTCACACAAAAATGCAGAAATGTTACACAGACTCCAACAGACTAGCTACTGTCTTCTTCTTATTCTTGCAGAGGCACTTTTTTGTGTCTAACTCACCCACACCACAAAAACAAACATACACACCAAACACGCACACTCACTTTGGTCTGCAAAACCGTCAAAACTCACTTTAGAAGGCGCACTGCTGGGTGAGGTTGCCATGGTTACATTTATGTATAGCTTGAGTTGGAACACTATGAAAATTTAAACAGAGAAACAGCTGAGAGAAACTTTTCCCTTTTCTGGGGCGCACACCCGAAGGAAACAAATTTGTAGAGTGTGTCCGTTTCTTGTGTTTTCTTCTGTCTGCAGATCTCTTGTTTTTTCTTCTGTCTGCAGATCTAAAATATTTTCTGAACTTACGGCTTGCTTTAGCCTGTGATGTACATCTGTGTGTGTGTGAGTGTGTGTGTGCGTGTGTGTGTGTGTGTGTGTGTGTGTGCTGAGAGGTGATGGACAGGCTGTTGCAGTGGATCAGACATGTGAACACACTGTAGCCTGAGGGTCGAGTCCAAACATGCGTGCGCTCCATCTGAACCAGACACACTTCACACTGTGGACAGGAAAGCTCCGGAGGGGCTGTTATATAATAAAGGAGCTGTGGTCGGCTGATTTTAGGCTTCTCCATGGCTTTGTATTTAATTTGGACAAAACCTTAAAATACAACAAGCACAGGATGTTACAAAGGTTGATATACCTTAAAGCTTAAAGAGCAATTACACTATTTAAAAAATATATGCATAATTTAATCATTGAAATGTAAACAAAGTCATTCGGAGTGGTTTCATGTGAAGTGGCTAACTTAGAGCAACTTACTGATTCTAATTTCTTTACATTGGTGGTGATAGGAACCAAGGGGTCACATTGTCTACAACACAATATAGCTATTTTATTTACTACACAAAACAACCACCGAGCCTATACATACATATACGTTTGTATATGTAATGCTGATAATGATGAAGTAGATCAAAAAATATATGTTCTCTTATACTTCCCTGCCATGAATAGATTTAAAAAATGCATAGAGCTTAACGATTAAAGTATTCAAAATCGGTGGAATTTTCCTTTTAATATGAGGTCACCATTAACAGATATAATAAACAGATTAATCAGACTTGGGGAGACATCACCAAAAGCTGGGTACACCAGGATACAGCATCCAGTTAATGGTACATTTGTAATCTTTAACATGGGCAATTTTAGGTTGCAACATTACAATCATTACTCAAAAATTGGCTTATTTTGCAGCTGTATGTATGTTTTCAATCTTTACCATGTCTCAACCATGTTTATTCAGTACAGCAAGCTCTTTGGGAAAGGAAAGGCAAGGGAAATTTGTTTTTCTAGGATATGAGGCCTTTAAATTAAACATTGTGTTGAATTGCCTTGCAACACAGCCTAAGAGCTTCCAAAAATATTCTGAAGTCTCTGCCTTCACTTTGTCATCTCCCATTCTGCACAGTCCTGCTGGGAGGTCAGCTACTGCAGAACCCACAGCGGTCCACCTGAGGGACTGTGGTGTTTACAAGTAATGTCTGCACTCAAGCCGTGACCTTATGTTAACGTTGTCTGTCTCTGTTTACGCGTATTGTTGGTAGTGCTGCACTGTTATACATGCCTGTAAGATCCCTCTGAACACTCTGACACTGTGCTTGTTTGTACACAGCAGTTGGGTCTCTGATCTCTAGAACAGAATTCTCTCGCTGTTACCTAATAAGCCTCCTGCTACTGCTGTGTGAAGAGAGATGAAGTAGTTTGGTGGTGCTCTGGCTTAGAACAGGGTGTTTCCCCCAGAAATACAGAGCACTAACAAACCTATTATTAATCCAGTGGCATAACTAGGATCTTATGGGCCCCAAAGCAAAAAAAAAAAAGTCATAAAACCTGACTGGCTGTGCCATGTTCAAAGCCAGAATAAAATACACACATATCACTGCACACATCAACTGAATTCTGTATTGCTGTGCCGAGTTGTTAAAATCCATTGTGCTGTTCATGGAATTGATTTACCTTGGAACTGGGATGTTGGCATTCAGAATTACATCATTTTCAACCTCCGCACATTTGCTTTACAAAGCAAAAAAATGCACGGATGCCTCCATTAATTGAGTATTGATAGCAATAAGCTAGCCTGCTAAAAGTTAGTGATAAGAGTGACAACTTTAATGTTCATGTATATGTATTTATCTTGTCAAAACAGTTAACTTTATGGGCTCTAACTTCCGTGTCTGTATATTAACTGAGCTGAAGAAAATCTCATATAAATTAGAGAAGTATTGCCAGAGAAATTGTAGCAAGGAGAATTACCACTCTGTAATGTCTTCCAGGTTTCTCAAACACTAGAGGGCACTCCCGAGCGAGTCCAAAATGAATGGGTTAAGATGGAGCATTTGAGCAAAATCATAGTTTATAAATGCTTAAACATTTTTAATGTAAAAGAATACTTCTTTCCTGAACATTGAACAGCAAAAACATTTTAACACAGCTGTTATATTTCTAAGAGTTTTTAAACTCAAGGTATATGAGTTTAAAACTGTGCCTCATGTATGTCTATGATGTCTGTGAGCACGAACAGCCAATGAGCTGCTCCGCTCACCAACCAATCAGCACTCACTAGCAGTAATGCTAGCATCCTGCTGCCCAAAACCCATTTGCTTTGGAAAAATGGAATATATAGGTAAGTTTTCTTTGCTTTTTTAGTGAAATACTTCCTTCTACTTTCTAAAATTAAAGGGAAGTTCTGAGCAAGTGATTAGAAACTATTTTAACTTTTTGTTTTTAGCCATTGAGCTCCATTTACACCCATTCATCGAGAACTCGCTGGCGGATGCCCTCTGGCATTTTGCAGTCATGTTTTTAATTTAATGGGGGAAATAGGAAGTGGCCAGGCTCCTCACAAACTGGCTCTGGTATTACTTTATTACTTTTGACTGTGTGAGCAACCATGTTGATGTGAGTGTCATATACTATAAATTACTATATATACTATAAATCTGTGTCAACCCAGTGCTGTACAGAGCTATACAGAGACAGAGAGAGCTATTGAAAAAGGAAATCTTAATATGTGAAAGTGAAACAAACCTTGCACTCATGATGCTCTCTTTTCACATCTCACTAATGTTATTTTAACCTGACTGGCTAACCACTTTTATCTGATTGTATATTGGCTTATGAAAATTCAGCTGTATCTGTGGGTCGGCTGAATACTGACCTTGAGCTGCTGTTGATTCATGTGAATGGAAAATTTGTCAGTTTCACCAAGTTTGCACGTATGATGTATCCTGTGCCCCATACTTTGTGTGGCCCATGGTCAGAACTTCCTGCAAAGTGTAAACAGTCTATATTTGTTAAGTGCTAACAACATCCTAACACAATAGAAATGTGGAAATAGATATATAAATGTAAATAATATTTATTATTGGGATTTTTAAATGCTTTTAAACTGTTTTTAACTTAGGATTTGTGACTTAGCTAAAACAGTAATGAAATGATGCTCATATTTCAGCCATAATCTCAAAATACAGCTGTTACATGAAAAATAAGGTGGATAAAAACGATCTGTTAACGGTACATATATTCAGCACTACTATCAGGCCACTGAGAAACATTAATTCTGATATAAGACACATACTATAATAATCATTGTGACTGCTGTGATTAAACACAAACAGTGTTGAACATAAAAGGCACCCTGAGCCAAATTATCAAAGAACACACATTAGCTTTTGGCACAGTGCAATGCCAGCAATGCCCAAGAGACACACTGTTATTATGGGGTTACAGAGTAGTGGCAGAATGCATGCTCATGGAATACAAATAAGCAATAGAAAAACATAATAAAGTAAGTATTTGCAGTGCAGAATAGACAACTATTTTTGCATGAGTTAAGAAACTTTTCTGCTGAATTAATTTCATATAGAACAGGCAAGCAAAGATTAAGCAGGTGCAGCACATTACACATCAAACACACAGTCCTAATGTGTGTGCGTCTCTGTAAGAACGGCCAGAAGGTAGGTGGGAGGAGCTGAGCCAGAAAATCTTGTTATCTTTCCCTGAAAATATGAATAATGTACTGGATTAACACACTCACATCTACACACATTTACACTCACACACCTACCTTGTTACCTGCTGTCTGCTATTCAGGCAGTGACTGGAAATGTCACTCCAGTTTCTCCTCTCACCACAAAGTCAGAGTCAGATGTGATTAGCCTCCCAACATAGCCTCCCGTAGCATTTTTCATTCAGCTATGCAACACAATCACTGATGAACCAAATCATTACACATCTGCTCATGAGCCAAACAATCTTCTGTGATCCATGAACTCATAATTAGCAGCTTAAATTCGGCATGTGTTTCTCACAACAATAGAATGCTAACAATTAGCCACAGTCATTGTACATCAGTATTTTCTGACAGTCTGTTTCCTCCTTTTGTTTGGTACATATCTATAAAACTGGCTGGAGCATAAGAAAATGTGTGGCAGTTTATAAATCAGCTAGAAGCTCTGGCCATGGGCTACTTCTCCATCACATAACTGTTAGCCAATCAGCAGCACAGATACTGGCTTGGAGAGATGGAGAAAATGCCTGTGACCAATCAGGTGGCTGTTGCTAGGCGAAATTAATACACTGCTTTAAAAAGATTGGCCACATTTTCTCCTATTTTCTGGTTGTTTTGATCTTTTAGCTCTGAGGCGTGTAATTTTTCTAGACTTCCATTTTCTTATTTTGAGATATTTCATATATTTATTGTTATTTGTTATTTGTTTTTGGTCCAGCTGGTCTTGTGCTCTTTATCTCTAGGTTGACATGATGTGCTTGATGCCGATAATGTGTGCTGACAAACTGTTTTCATGTGTTTATGTTCATCTGGCTTGTAACTCACACTCACAGTTTTAGCAGGTTGGAGGTTCTCCATAAAGGAAAGCTATTAGCACTCATGTAGCTTTGGTGTGCATCATTAGAATGGAGGAACTTGCATGAATAGGCAAGATTATGATTTGAAGAACAGCAATTTAATCAGGGAGGTGGGTGACCAGAGGCAGAAAAGCAGTAGGAGTGCTGTGGAAGAGTGGGACTTATTATCAGTGACACAGTGTGAATAAGGCAACCAGATTAAGATTTGGCCCCTGTATTAGAGTGATGAATAACAGCACTGTGCTCCCAGTTAGCAGAACCTTGCCATGCCACTGCTCTGAAGCAGGAGTAGTCGACTAGTTGCCCTTAATTCAGGCATTATGTGCTAATTGTGTTGAAACTAGACTGTAGTTACCTCTTTTGGTATCCTGACAGGGTTGGGCAGCATACTTGGAAAAGTATTGATGGCTAAATACTAATCACACTGTCCTTAACATATGTGTTTCATGACCATGCATAAAGAAGTAATGTATTCAGAATACATTTAGAATACATTTGCTATACATTTTGAAGTTAGATGGGAAAAACACTGCTAATTGTAATTTTTATTTTATTTTATTCTTCTTGTAGTTTCCTCTCTAGAGTATTTCTTTACACACCGTGCATCCATTTTAAAATGGTTAATTAACAACCATTGATGATGATGTTTCTTTTAAAGATGGTATATTTTTTACATTTAGTGGTAAATATTCTAAAAGTATTCTCGTAAAAATATTAAAAGTAACTGCATTTTGAATACTTCCTGTACAACGTAACTTGGATCGAATACAGGTATTTAACTGTTGTATTCTGAATACATATTTGCAATAATTGTATTCCGTTACAACCCAACATGTTATCCTGATTACATAGCACCATTACACGTATTCTGTTAGCACCCAAGTCTGATGGTCTCCGTACAGCATACAAGCATTCAACACACAACATATGCTGGTTTTGGTAGTGATCATCACAACAGCTTTCACTGCTGCAGAGCAGCATACCAGCATCCAGAACACAAACAAAATTTCTGATGGCTCACCTTTCACTACATACATCGGTCTGCGGCCACTAAGTGCACACTGTGTGCTACGTTTTACACTTAATTTTACGGCAGTTCTAGTACACCATCCTGGTGTTAATAGTACACATGGATTTACCATTACAGTACACATTCCACTTCATTCTCACTGTGAACACGATACTTGCAATATTGCACAGATTATATTCTGGCTAATACAAGAATTCTGTGTAACTCTACAGGCAACATGATTAGTTGACTAATATTTCCAGTAGTTATTGCTGTGGGTAACTGTTGATTAGTTAGATAAAGTGCTTGATCTTCAGAAAGATGCCCAGAAAAGCATTTTCTGCTAAGCACAAAGCCAAACTTACTTTATCTAGAAATACTTTGTGAGCAGTTCCACTCTCAACTGCAAGTTGTGTAAGGCTGCACTGCAATACTGCAAAATGACGTGTCTGTCACCAGCCACTAGCAGCAAGCTAATAAAGTCTTCTTCATCAATGTACACTCTCATTGTTTTACTTTAACTATGGAAAACTATGCAACAAGTCAGCTACTTCAGTATAGCTGACCCTGCTGAAAAAAAGACCATAGGAACCATTAGGACTAAAACCTGATGGTTTTGCTTTTCAAACAGGAATTGGCTTAATGGTTACTATTAGAGACCGCTATTTTCCTGTAGGACACCTTTAGATCCCATTAGGAAACCATCATATGCATCTGAAATGAGTCCCAGAACACCTGTTAAACCATCAGAATTCTTTCTCTTCAGCAGGAGATGTAGTGGGAATACTGTGACTAGCTGACCAGATCACTGTTAGCGAAAGTTAAAACACAGCAATAAAAACACTTCAATACTTATAACTTAGTACTGTTACGTTCATGGGTTATTTAACATGGTGTTATTTTAGCTGACTTTAACTTGAACTCTGTAAGATCTGTAATGGACCATAATGCAAGAAGGCATACGTGAGCGTCTCACTCAGAAATTTTTTCCAATGCTGCAGTAGAGAGGGAAAGGCTGTTATGGCATATCAAGATTCTAAAGGGGCTTTGACCTTTTCTGCCTCTGGCAAGCAGTCCAGCAATAGCAAAACTCTGTTTTTGGAAAGTGGAAGCATAGACTACGCCTCTGTCTACACACTATTTTCTTGACCTTGCCACTGAAACTTTTACAGCCAGTTACAGCATCCTGTCCTCAGGCAAGGTCTTCCTCCCCTACGCAGTTCCCATCCTTTGCCCTTTATGACGAACAGAGTAGACCTTCATTCTTCATACTGGCTACTGAAGAGGGACAATGCTAAGCTCAGAAGTCCTGTTGATGCTTCACTGGTGCTGGGTATGTAGAGCATGGGGATGCCCAAGGCTACATTAGCCCACTTTCACAGCTGATGCTGGGCTCTCACAGACAGCAGAGACATGTAGTCCTAAGACTCTGCATCATACTTGGGCAGGTTTCAGGTCACCTGCAGCTTTGGCATCAGTAGAGAATAATCTCTTGTCCTCTGATGCCTCTTTGGCCTGGATTAGACAATCAAGGACTTTGTAACAGAGGCCTCAGCAAACTGTACAAATTCCAGTTTTTCAAAAGAGTCAAGACCGTGTGGTATAATCCAACAATAGCCGCAAATAAAATTAGTACATAAGGCCATATATGGCACATATTGTGTTATATTTATGGTTATAACATGCCCACATTTAAATAAACAAAAAATGCAATTTAGGAGAATCCAAAATGTTATTTTAAACTGTCAATTTGTGTAAGACTATGCTGAAATATAACAAAAATCCTTTGCTATGCATAACCACTTTAAAATGAAGCATCTGCTAGCCACAAGTAGCTACTAATACTTTTCACTGATGTACAGAATAGTCTTGTTTTTAGCTTTAACTCATGCTGCGTTTAACTGAAGCAGCATGAAGTACCTCAGAATTCCCAACCTCTGACTGGGAAAAACCAAAGAAAACACCCCCCGCCCCCCTCGACTGAAAATTCTCAGAAAGTCAGGAAGTTGTCCTCTGAGGTCAAAGTGAGTTCATTACTTTTAAATGTGATTATAGTAGCATTTGCTTTAGATCAATCAGCATACAGACACAGCAGTTGCTTAAATTTATAACACTGACCGTAAAGTTTGCTATTTTTACAAGGTAAATACATAAAGAATGTTGTCACTCCTATTATCATTGCTATCTAGCTAGTGGCTAACGTGTTGCTAACAATACACATTTTCACAGAGGTATTCTTGTTTTTTCCCATTTCGTATCTTGAACACAGGTTTAAAATGATGGCTAAATTGCAGCATTTGAACTCAAAACAGTCAAGGCCATATGTTTCTATCTTCCCACAATAACTACACATAATAAAATATATAAAAAATGAAACATTTCTGACTTGAAAGCAGTAGTTTTTTAAAATGATTTCACACTGCCAGACTGTACAACCAGGCCATTGACAATAGAACAAAGTGCAACAGCAAAGGTCACTGAATTCACTTAGACATGTCCACCTCTGAACCCCTGCCTCCAAATATAAAAAAAGAAAAAAGAAAACCTGGCTCTCATCCCCCAGGGCTCATTTTATAAGAACAGACAGCTGAAAGCTCTCAGGCCAAATAGGCTAGGCTGCGCTGTCGGCTACTCTCACCTTCCCAGCCGTCGTATATCAAAGAAATCATGCATGAAGGGTAGACACTGCTTTCTAGTTTGTTTTTGTTTTTTTGTATATATATGGGTTATGATGCAAGAACTGCCATGGGAAAGAGAAGTAGTACTATCTTCGTTTCAACAGGGAATAGTTAACATTAATATCCGATTTGTGACCCAGAGCGATGTAGCCATGATTCATTGCTTACATGGTTTTGTTTCCAGAGACATCCACCACAATAAAATCACATTTGCAGTTAAAGGCTAAACTGAATAGACCACTGGGTATTCACATCCTTTCTCTCTACATTTTCACTGCTTGCCCACTAAGACAGATCTGTGCCATAGCCAGCTATAATTTACAGTTGTAGCATGGTTGTGCCCTCTAGTGGTAATTAAGGGCACTGAAGTTTTGAACACCTGTACAATTAATTTTGCTGGTGAATACATGAACTGGAAACACAGTTATAAGTTTATGTCTCAATGGTTAAGGCCAAAATCAAATGTACACAATTTTCAACCTTACCAAAGACATGTTTAGTGTCTAAAGTTGGTAACACGTCATATGGAGTGGTCCTTTGTAGATGATTAATAAACTCTTACCAGAGTATCAGTAACACATCAACAACATATTAGTGAAGTGGCAGTAATGCAGCATATGAAAACACTGAGGTAAATATCTTGAAGATGTACTGTTGATACATTATTTACATTAAGTAGATGTATTGGTTTTATTGTACATGAAGTAGACACTCCAAATAAAGTGAAAAACAACTGAATTCATCAGATGATAAACAAATTTTATTTATGCAGTTAAGCAAAAGTCTCTTGATTTTCTACTGAATGTATTCAATGCTGCTTCATCATTGATATGTTGCTGATATGTTACTGAGAGTCAATACAGGCTTTAGCTGACATGCTTTTTATGAACTAATTTAATATATTTGTAATGGGAATTTGAAATTTATGACTGTTTTTTTCTGAAGCGACTTGTGCGTTCAGACTGCTAGATGGGAGTTCTTTACATATTAGTAAACAAAGTGCGCTTTAGATGCCTTTGGGAAATAATGAAGTATTATGTTTTCATAATTTTACAACTTTTAATATTTAATGTTATATAGCAAACTGTTTAATATTAAATAAGTCTTCTATTTCTGTTTGATCACTTTCCCAACATGGCAATTATCACCTTTGAAGCATCGCCAGCATTATTACAATAATTCAGAAGCCTAAATAAAACACACATTTTATATATATATATATATATATATATATATATATATATATATATACATATATATACATATACATATATATATAGGCTACTACTGTGAAATCAACTTAAATTTTCTGCCTGGGGTAATGTTTTGAGATTGCTTTGTCAATTCAGTGTGCAGCAGTATTAGTTTGCATTCATATTTTGGCTCCTAAATGACTTTGTAATTCAAAGGAATCCTGTGACATTCGGAGGGAAAATGTACGTACAGCAAAATGTATGCTCTAGAACATTTTTATTTACTACAAGGTGTGACTGGTGATTTTTAAAGGCTCCATTCTAAGACCCAGAATTCTTAATATGAGCATGATGCCAACTGCAGAATGAAAACTTCAGAGGCCTATTAGAAAGAGTAAAATAGTGTACATTCAATTTTTGGCAGACCATCTTGAATTTTGGAACTGCAACTTTATTGTTATTTCAGATGAAGTGACAGAAAAGCACAAGTAAACCTTCCTATAATAAATGAGAATGAAGTGACAGAAAAGCACAAGCAAATCTAACTATATTAAATGAGAATTGTTCTTTTTTTACTGTCAGATTCCAACCCGAACCTGTTAGATAAATATGGGACCTGCTTATGTTATTTACTTCCATTTATTGGCATTGCTGCTGACATCAGCTACTTATTGTGGCCTATCTGGCCATGGCATCATACTTTTTCAGCTGAGCTGTGTGGTGCGCATTAGCAGCCTCCTGCAATAGCCTGACCCTTTAGGCTTTGGGCTTTTTCATCCCACTGCACCTGTTCATAGCTGTCAGATGATAGCCTGTGGTGCATGCCTGTGTATGTGTTTGTTTTACCCAAGGACCACAGCATCAGAGTTCTGGGTGACGGTTCCTCTGTTGTGACCCCTCCTCATGTCCAGGCAGGTAAGTCTCACTATTGGAAGGTCAAAAGTCATTATTTGGGGTGAAACAGGAAAAAGTGCTTGGCCCCCTCAGTGTTGCATCTGGATGTCTGTGGGCTTCTTTCAGTCTGACCGTAGGTTGAATGGTGCTATTTTCGGACTGTAACGTGTGATTTGTTCACGTGTTGATCGCAACATGTAACAACTGACAACTTTGATGCCTTGATATGAGAACGTAAGTCATTTTCTATTATGAATTGGTTTCTGATGAACATTTGGGTCAAAGGCAGACCGAGAGACATTCAAGCTAATCTGTAAAAACAATAGCATGGAGTATTGTGTTAGCATTGCATCAGATGTTGCTTGACATTTTCCTGAATTCTCTTGCCATTGCGTCACTGTGTGAAATGTTCTAATGGTTTCAGTGTTCTGCATTTCTTAATGGAAGTTGTAATGACAAAGCATGTTTTTGATTACACAAATTGGGACCATTATATCTACAGGTGTGTGAATGATATGGAATTAAAAATAATGCTGATGATTATAACAGATGATAAATAGTGGTATGATTTACTAAAGAGTCAGTTAAAAGGTTTTGTGTAGGACATCTCTTGATGTTTATGTCAATGTGATAGGGGCACTTCGGACAAAATTTTAATCATTACTATATCTGTTATAAACTACAGTGGTGCTACAATGGTTTCTAGAATGAGATTTTCCAGTTTAAGGGCTAAAACACCCATTTATATCTTGAAGATGAGAGGAACTTTTGAAGGACTACAAGGTGGATACTTGAGGGTGGGCTGTTTAAAGTGTGATTTTTGTTTTTTGTTTTTTCTTGCTAGCTGGCTAATGCTGAAAGAAGTTTCTGCATAAATAAAAGCACTTCTGCATTTATTAGCCTCCATATCAGTGGCTATGCTAGCAGCCAGGATTTCTTTATTGTCCTGAGTGGTTGTAACATGTATTTATGTAATGCATGCTGGGTATTGTAGTTTACAATGATAAACAAAAACACAAAAAGGATACACAATTGTGAATTTTGTCAAACCAAACTACAGAAAACTGCATTGCATAACAGATAACATTAAATGCTAATTGTAGGTAATTGTCTTGTCAGGGTGATGGATGAGAGCACATTTGAGACATTTGAAGAAGAGCTCGGAACACCACTGCAGGATGTTCATCCACAAAAACCTCTCAGACAAGCTCGCCGGACAGGTACAAAACAATCTCAACCCCATTCTTGAGCAATCTTATATCCAGCTTTTTCAGAAGGAAGCTGAAGTCATGGTCTCTAGGAATAAAAGAGGAACAAAGTTGGCTATTGGCTAAAATATATTGAAGGAAGCAGCAGTGATATTTCAAGACCTGAAAGCACCTGTGTGTCTAATTATATACCAGACTGGCCATGACCGACATTGGCCACATACTGAAGCATAGTTACAGAGCAATAGCAACATGACACCAGCTAGCATGACAAACACTAGCTTCAGCTAGCATGACAAACATTAGCTTTAAACTCAGCCCCCTCTCTATCTGTATTGCTGTCACTGTATGTACATGTATACAGAGTACAATGTCTCTGTTCTATATACACACTGTAAACTACCATATCTTGTTTTCCAGAGATGTACACTCAAAGAAGGGTCAGAGAGGTGAGTTTGGATGCCACAATGATTAAGGTTTGCATTGCACAGGAATAGCAATGTAATGAGAAACAGCAGCAGGGACATATCTATTCAACTGACTGCACAGCATTCCCTATAAACACCAAGCCATCTTCATGGACAACTACTGGACAACTAATGACAATTACAGCTCCATGTCCTTCTTGAGTATTTGAAATGCAATGGCAATGGAGTCCATTAGTGTTATTTTGAATGTATCAAATGATCTGCTTGCCACAGGAACCTCCAATCATTCAGCAGATGCCAAAAGCTGTACCCCGCGAGCCCCCCGTCTCAAGAACCAGTAGGTTTTCACCCAACAATGCTATACTGTTATTACTAATGCATGAATGCTAGTTACGGGCTATTTAGCATGATGTAAACGAGAACTGTCAACAGATACCCACTAGCGTTCATGCAATTTTAGGTATTACTGGTCAAGATGTTCCTTCTGTTACTGATTGTGTGCTTCTAATCGCAATCATTCTTTCTTAGCAAGTGCCATCAAGGAACTGCAACAATCAATAAAATAACATTAAAATAAAGCATTTTGAGTGTAGTATAAATCTATGTGTGCTAGTTGTCAGGTAGGAAATCTACATTAGCCTATCACATTTGCTGTTGTTATTTGTGGTTGACACAATCATGCACTATTCAACTCATGCAGTCTGTAGTTGTAGCCTGCACAAATCACCTAAAATATTTTATGTTGCAAAAGAGAATTACAGCCCAAATGAATGAGGATCAGCAGTAGTCTTGTTTCCAGCAGTTTGGATCCCAACAACACTCCACCATTGGCCCCAAGAAGAGAGAGCAAAGTGACCCCCAGATTTAGCTAGCTGGGAATCAATCCTGCTTGACCTCCTCATCTGACAATTTATTTCTGTCATTTGAGTCTCGGTTTTCTCCATTGTGATAGTGATTTGCAGACAGTTACTACAGTTATAAGGCCGCAATGAAATATTCAGGTTCCTAGTAGTACCATTAGCTCTCTTTCATTTACCAGCTAACAAAAACACAGCCTGCCCCCAAAACCAGTTGTAGTTTTCAGATGTTCCTCCTACCTTCAAAATACATCATCGGAATGGTGTTTTTCTTGGCTTTACATCAGAAAATCTCAATCTAGAGACTATTGCAGCTTCTCTGTATGAGCTTTTAGTTATAGAAGTAGAAACTTTTACAACAGATGTTGCTCTGGCTACATGCTTCCTTTTGTATTGTTCGTTGAGCATTTAAAATGCCTTCCCACATCTCTGCTGCCACCAGTCCATTACCATAAGCATCTGCCATTTTTCTAGGTTTTGGTAATACTTTCTCTCATCACCTCTCATTCACAGCACCACTACGCAAGACCTTGTCTCTTCAGAACTTGGCCCAGATTGAGGTACCATGGGAGGGAGTGACACTAAACCGCTGCCTCTTCATAGCTATCACCATACTGGTCCTTACCTCAGGCTGCCAAAAACTGAATGGTGAGTGCGTTTGCTGTGCCGGGGTGTCCAGCTCCAGTCTTGCAGGTCTTGGTCCAGCATGGTTTGGTGATTTTCCTGTTCAGACACCTGATTCAACTCATCAGTTAGTTAGTTGGTGTGTTTGAGCAGGAACATTCCCAAACTGTGCTAGACTGTGACCCTCAAGGACCAGAGCTGGACACCCTTTCCCTGTTTGAGTAAATGATCAAATTGCTGCACTCTTAAAAGTAAAGATTCCTAAAGGGTTATTGGCTTGAACATACAGACCTAGAAAAAAAATTAATAGTTATAGAACCTTTGCATCACATGTAACATTACCTTTACATTTACTCTTGCACATATCATTTATTAAAATAGTTATTTAAGGAACCATTCTTTGGAAGGTTCTTTAGGAAACCAGAAGTGGTTGTTCTATGGCATCACTCCACAGAACTCTGGGTACCATTAGTGACCAAGTCTTCTTTTTCCCTCAGAGGTTGTACGAGGCAGCAAGGATGGGACTGATGTTGATGGCATAGGAACTGCACTCAACATGAGACACACCCTGGTCAAGAAAGGGCGGTTACCAATACCTCAGGTCAGGATAGCCGCCTGCATGTTTACTTGCCCACAAAATAAGCTTGCCAGGTCTCATAGCTGAATTACACAAATAAAAATACACGAATACAAAAGTGTTTTTAGACAAAAATTAAGCATAGTCTTAGTCGAAATTATACAAAGGTGTTGGGATGCTCCATTAAAGTTAGAGTCTAGCAAAAAAATCCTCCTTAGTTTTGTACTGGAGCTACAGGGCCATGATAACCCATGTGAAAAAGTTATTGCCCCCTAAACTTAACTGGTTGTGCCACATTCAGCAGCAACAACTGCAACCAAATGCTTCCTTCATATTGCTGTGAACCACATTGGAGGCCTTTTGAGTATGAACCACCTGTTTAAAGTTTAAGGTTGTGCCACAGCTTCACAATGAGGTTCAAGTCTGGACCTTGACTAAGCTACTACAATACTTACTTCTGATTGGGAGCAGAATTCATGGTTCCATCAATTACAGTCAATGAGGCCTTAAAGCATCAACGTATCCCCATACCATCATACTACCACTACCATGTTTGACTTTTGGTAAGATGCTCTTGTTGTGCAATCCTGTGTTAGCTTTATGCCACAACTAAGGGGGCACACAGGGCCAGTTGGCACTGATTATCTTTCTCCTTCAGTAAATGAAATTATTATTTTAAATCTACATTTTGTATTTACTTGGGTTCTCTTTGTCTTACATTAAATTTGAATATTTAATGTTTCAACTATCTTGAAGCCTAAATTGTCTAGGCTTTGTCCATTTTTGACAGTGCTTATATGTGTTCATAAGCTTCCATTACTTGTTAGCTACATTTGCCCTGTAGCTTCAGCCCAAAACTAAAGAAGCAAACTGCAGACACCAAATGTGTCTTGGCTGATCTGAGGTGAGGGGAAAACTGAATAATTTGGTTTTAAACCCCACAGTGTAGATACAGATCTGTAGACACAATTTGTGTGGTGATCGTATCTTTATCTTTTCTTCAAGCCTGAGACCTCTCTGTGGGACACGTTTTTCTGGTGGGTCAGTGATGATAATGATGAAGAAGAGGAAGGCAGACGGGGCAGATCAAGGAAGGCGACTCAAGAGAGAGCTTCTAGGGGCCTCAGACACAAAGCCATGCCAAACAGAAACCTGCTGAAGGGAAGACAGGATACATTTAAAGCACGTAGGGGAAAGGCCAGACAGAACGAAGAAGAGACAAAAGAGAGAGTGAAAGCACAAACAGTGAAGGAGAAGAGACTCAAAGCGAAGAAGCTGAAGAAAGAAGAGCAAGGAGAAGAGAAAAAGGAGGAAGAGAAGAAACAGAAGAAGAAGACAAAGGAGAGCAAGAAAAAAGATACCAAGAAAGAGTGAAGAAAGTCACAAAAGGCAAAGTGTTCTGTATGAGAGGGCTTATAGGGGTATGCTGGAGTACCAGACAAACCCTGGAAATTAGTAGGGGGAACGGTCCTCTTATTACAAAGTGATGTCTACAACAGGTGCTGCGAAAGTGTTCCCCAGAACGCAGGGAAGCTTGAGTTGCAGGCCTAAATGGAGCATCTGCATGGTCATTAGCTTAGCTGAGGTTTAGAGTTAAACATTAGTTTTAAGCCTGAGTGAGTCACGAGGCAGTGATTTAAAGCACACCTACTGTTCAAACTAAACTTAATGGCTGTGTAATTTAGAGACCACACATCTGCCACTAGATGTCGCTGTATCTGAGGGTTACCTTGAGCCTGCAAGAGACACTGTTTTGCTGAAGTTTAAGGCAAGGTTTAAGTATTTATTTAGCTGAATATTTATATAATCAATATGTAGGCCTATATCCACACCATATGTCCAAAAGTATCCAGCAGCAAAAGTGTCCGCAGCAGCAGCCATGCCAGGCTAGAGGGGTGTAAAGACCCCCAGCACTGGACTAGGGAGCAGTGGAGCTCCATCCAGTATATTTGGGATGAGTTAGAGTAGCATTTATGATCCAGAACTGGTCATCCAACATCAGTACCTGATCTCACCAATGTTGTTGTGGCTGAATGCAATCAAATCCTCACAGCAATGTTCCAACATCTAGTGTGAAGCCTTCCTGGAAGAGTAAAGGCTGTTACTGCAGCAAAAGAGGGACCAAACTCCCTTTTAATACCCTTAATTTCAGAAGAAACACTGGGTGAGCAGGTTTCTAGACTTTTTAAAATAGTGTATCTTGCACTATGTTTGCAGGTTTCAGGGGGAAAAAAAACAGCATAGCAATGGAAATGATTCAAAATTAGTCAAAATTTCCTTTAGTCTCGTTAAAGCTCTTCAGTATATGAGCTAAAGGCATGCATCAATTACAACTGTCTAGCCATAACGTCAACAAAACCATGTTAGCTGAACCTCAGAGTGACATCTAGAGGTAGATGTGTGATATCTAAATGACAGCAGTAAGGTTTAGTCTAAATCACAAGTGCGCTTTGAACAGCAGCTTCCGAGTTAAAATAATAAACTACATTTAATTCAGGCTTAAACTCGTGTTAAACTCTGAACACCATCTAAGTTGTGACTGTGCCGGTGCCTTAGTAAGTTATTTTGTTGTTTCTTGATGTGATTGTGTGCTAGACAATGGTGATCAGGTGGCGTTCTTTACCTTTATTTACCTTGCTGGTCTTCAGATGACCAAAACTGACATGACTTGGTCTTATGAAAAAATTACATGCAAAGGAGAGTTGAGTTTGGAGAATAAACCTGTTCAGAATCATACAAAATGTATATTAGCATATTTTAGGAATTATTGATCTTTCCACTAGTTTTGCTCTTTAGATGTTTTTTTTTTTTTGACATAATGGAAATATGACAAAACCCTTAAAAAAAGAAAAAGTTACACTGTTAAATGTTAGTTACTTGTGTTGAAGGGCAAAGGTGCAAATTTGGTCTGACAAGTAGGGGAACAATGCAGGAAGCTCAAGGTTGCATACAGCAATTCCAGGAATTATATCATACATATTCAGTACAGTGATTCAGTTTGTTGGCAGTTACAATGGTATTTCTTTCCTTTCCATTGTGTCACTAAAATTCCTAAGTCTGAACTGTGTTTTGCTATAAATACTTTAGCAAAAACCCCAATCATGATAAATATGAAGAAAATGGATGGATGATTAATAACTTAATGATCAACAAAATTTCATAGTACAGTAATGATTTCTAGTTCTTTCTTTTTGCCATTACTTGCTACAACAAACCATTTATGAAATTAGTGTCTTAACTGTGATTAGTAGTTATCTAATAAGAGATATCTGACAGCTCTTTTGCAACTCAGCTATGTACTTTTTTTCATCAACCATCCCACAAACCCATCCCCAAATTATCTTGCTTAATTTCAAAAAGTCCCCTTTTGAATTTGCAACACTGTTCAAGGAGCAGAGGGAAAAAAATATCCAGGGGTAATATGCAGATATTAGTCTCACTAGATTAATTATTAAAATCATGCGGGCTACTACATCTGATATTAGCAGACAATTGTATGGTATGAAACAATGATTACTGTCATCAGTCCCTTGCTGAAACCAATTTTAATGTTACCATGGTAGCTTATTGTAGTCATTAGTTATGTCCACGGAAGGATTAGGAACATGAAAGCCAGTGTATTCAAGCTAAGTGTTCAAAATTATTTACTACCCATCATCTCCAAGCTCAACACACATCAACTTAAATGAACAGACTACCTCCCTAAAAAGACAGTCATTCCAAAACTGATATGCTTACAGACAAAAACGCTTTAAATAACAAGAACCACTCGTTTCTGAGATTTTAATAATAAAAAAAGTTGATGTTATGGTAAGGTGGCTGTGGTAGCCTCACTACAGACGTGACATTTATTGAAAATAAAACAACTACTCTGGACTGATGGGGGTGCTAGACTCACAGATTGACAAGCAAGCTTAAAGGAATACTCCAGTGTTAAACATGGCTCTAACTGCCACACCTGTAGCACGATTGATTACCACAGAAAAAAGTAATCCCCTTAACTTAGTAAAAGAACGGACACCTGTTCACTCAAAACAGTTACAACAGAAGCCTCCCTACAAGTTCCGAAGCAAGTATTCCTGAAGTATTCCTTTAAACTAAAGGAATGGTTTGACCAAACCGATTATTCCAGCTGTATATCATACCAAATGTATGAATTAGTTGTATATAGGCTCAAACTGTGTTCCAAATGGATTTGAAGCAGATTTGTGGTGCTAGGCTAAACTCCTTATAGGAATATAGTCACAAAACATTACAAAAATAACCAACATCCTGATGTATATGGACCTCCGGTTGTTATTTACAAAAAATTAAACTGTTATAGAAAATTGCATTCACAGACCGTCGATCAAAACCATAACAAATCCATTGTAAAGACGATCTCCAAAGCTTCATGCTCAGTTGTTTGGAGGAGGCATTCCTCCTTCTGCAGGCATTGGTGGTCTCAGGTGAGGTGGCAGTGTGCCAGGAGGAGGCATGCCAGGAGCATGGGCCATCTGAGGAGGTGCAGGGGCGTTAGGAGGCAGGGGAGGCATGCCTGGGATGCCTCCAGGAGGTGGGGGAGGCACTGCTTCGCTAGGCGGTCGGGGTCCAAGGCCAGTCATCAGAGGAGGAGGACGTTTGATGCCAGCAGGAGGTGCTGGTCCACTGGGCTGCTGCAGAAGCTTTTCCATCTTGAAGTGGAACTGCAGAAAAAACTAGGGAAGAAAAACAATCAATTAATGTCCAGAAGTGTGCAAAAGTCTCAGACGTAATAAAACTTAGTTAATGCTATTTATCTAGGCAGCTGCTCATGAAACACCACAATTAGAATTAGAATAGAAAGCAATTATACAACAGCTAGATACGACAAGACAATTTGAGAAGCACTGCGAAACAACCGTGCTTTATCTCAAATAAGAGATTGGTTGTTTCACAACAACTGTCATTCCACTAAGCACCAGTTGCTTAGTAATGCATGGTCTGTAACTAACTGTTAGTAAGTTCCTTTTACTTTACCTTATACAAAAACATGCATAGATCATTTCTATTAGATAATATTTGACCTGCAGTCTGTTTGGTCAGATTCTGAATAAGAGTATGATAGCAGGACTACACTGAATTCTGAACCTGTCGTCCCTAAGTAAGCTTTTCAGAAACTAACAAAATACTCAAAAATAAAACAAACAGCAAACAAGATGGGCTGTGAAACGCTTTACAGACTGCCTGGAACAAAATGGCAATTAGGTTCATCTGGCAAGCACTTAAGTTTTAAAAAAGCTGAGCTGAACCTGAGATTGTGTCAATTTAATTAATATCCATAAGAGCATGGTATGGTTGGTTTTACAATAAAGGGCAAGCAAATGATCCACCATTGAGACAGAAAATCTAGGGTTAGATCAAACTAAGTTTAAAATCAGCTGAAAACGCAATAAATCCTGCTTTGTGAAGCCTCTGATTGGGCTAATCAATCGTTCATTAAGTAAAATCAAGTGGGCTTGGATAAATCCAAGCAGTGGCTGAAGCTGAGGAAACAATGAAGCAAATCTGTGCTCTAACCAGCTCACAGCATAGTAAAAACTTTTTGAAATTTTGAGAACAAACCAAGTTTTACTGTATTAATTCTATTACAATTTCTTCTAATTTAATTTGTTAAATGGCAGTTTCACATGGACAAACACTTTATCAAGGGAAATACGTTTAAACAATTTACTTGGCTGGGCTTAAGACTTTTACACAGTAACAGAACGCTAAGCATGCAGAAAGACTCTTATAATCTTTGCACATAGCAGAACAGTGGGAAAGCAGCCAGTGTAATCCTCAGCAGGAAATCAAATCCCCTTCAGGCTCTTACTTGTTTTGTTTCCCTGTTCCAGTGCGTCCAGAAGCGGCTTTCTGATTTGTCTATCTCTCTGCTCGGAACCTAAGCGCATGAAGGGAAAAAACAGTTAGTTTCTAAAGTATAAATAAAGCATAAGCATAAGAAGTCAGTCTAAGGACACTTCAAATTCATTTAAAGACGCACACTATTCATTTTGCACATTTAAAAAAACAAAAAACAAAGAAAAAAATCCTCATGATAATAAATAAAACTGACTGAAACAATACCTTAAATGCAATAGTTTCATAGGGCTCTGCTGCCAAGAGCAGATACTGCCAACGACGGTCAGGTGGCTCAATACGCTGCTCATATGCAGACATAAAGCGATGTCTGGGTCCAATACCCTCTGCAATCTCAGGGTAGTCAATCTGAGAAACAGACAGTTTGTTACGTCAGTGTCAAATAATTGTTTTGCTTTGTTTCCAGCTTCTTTATTATTTAGGGAAGACTTAGTAGTAATTATGTTACCTGGAAAAGCAGACTTTGTTGACCAGTTTCTGGGTCCCTCTGTTTTGTTACTGTCAATGAAAACATAATGACATCAGTGAAATCATTGAAGTCAACCAGAAATTAAAACTGACCTTTTTACATTGTTAGTTCATGTCTATGCTTACCTAAAGCAAGATCTAACATATTATATCGTTTAAAAGACCAAATTCTTGTTTTCCTAAAACCTTGGAAGCGTAATAACTTCTAACCACCTCTAAAACATCTTCAAATTTTTGAATACGTTACTGTGCACCAGTGGGCGGGGAACAAACATATTAAAGAATATTGTCATACTTTCCCTACCCACACAATCACCAAGAACAGAGATAGTCCAGGATACCACATTTTACTTACTAAGTCTATTGTAATTTCTGATTTCTGTTGATTTTAAAGACACACTACATTGAACCATTATAAGGGAATTCTGTTGACTGCAAAAAATTCTGCATTATTAAAAACAATTGGTTAAGAGTTTCTTGATTTGATGAGAAATTCTAGAGAAACCTGCCAACTCAGAACTGTTAAAAGTGGTGGTGATAAGACCCAGAACCATTTAAAGTGTTTTACGCATTTAAAAGCCATCTCAGAGAACAGTATTACAGGAAATGGTTTACGAATCCACTTCCTGATGCAAGAAACATTAGATAGTTTTGCGATAAGGTTATAACCTAAAGCATATTTTCTTTTAATCTGTTCATGGCAGAGAGGTACATGAAGGGCATTCTAAGGCAAAACTGTGACAAACATTTTTTTTTTAATTCACCACCTTTTGACCATTATCAACATTACAAATGTCACAGAAAACTCAAAGCTAAGACGACGCGTAGGTCCGCTGGTCATTTTGGATAGTAAGTAAAATGTCTGTATTGTGCTGTAGATATTGTGACCCCTATTTCCTATCACCACCTCCACTGTAAAGAAATCTGATTCTCCACAATGCACCACGGAAGCACCCTGAATGTCTCTGTTTACATCTCCCTGACTGAATTATGCAGAATGTTTTCAAAAATCTGCTCCTGTTTAACAGCAGTGGTGTTCAGTCCTGGTCCTAGAGTACCACTGCCCTGCATGTCGTAATGTTTTCACTACTCCAACAGACCCAAGGGCTTGTTAGTTATTCATTATTTATCTCAGTCGTTTCAGAAAATTTTCAGAGCAGTGGTGCTCCAGGGCTAGAACCCCTGATTTACAACACACGGGGCTTTTACCTTTGTAACCCGGTCGTCCAATCTTTACAAATTTCTTCACTTCTACCTTTACTTTCTCAGGGGCTGGTTGGGCAGGCGCCTCTTTTGCCTCTTTGGCAGCTCGTCTTGCTCTGATTGGGGAAAATAAGAAGAGAATGAGAGAAAATGTATAGTTGAGAAACTTTAAAATAGGCTATGGTCCCCAAGGCTGCAAACCTTTTCATACATCTAATGTGTTATACTCACAAATTAGTCTGGTGCTTCTTTCCCTGTGTGTGAGCAAGGTAGCTTCCCTGAATAATGAAACAATCAGGTGAATACAGATTAGAGACTACAGTTAAAAAGAAGACATGAACAAATGCAAATTAACCCACAACACAAGCCTGCATTCCATCTACATTATTAGTTCTGCTAATAATGCCATAATTGTTCAGTCCTACTAATGTTTCTAGCTTACCTCGTTATTGTGAAGTGTGAGACACAGTTTGCATTCATATGAGCCCAAATGGTTTTTCATGAAATACGGATCCTTGTTTATGTCTATTGTTTCCAAAGCCAGCTGACGTAAACGTTCTCGGCGGTCTCGGTTGCTCTCTGAGGCAGAGGCCACCCCGCCGCTGCCGGTTTTACCACCGGCTCTGTGCTGGAAATCCATCTTTTACAAAGCAGAGAGCTCAGTGCCGCAGGCTCAGGACTCTCACTCTTCCTGAAGGTCCAAATGAGCTGACCTGATTCACCACAAAAAACAAACATGAATGGGGGAAAACAGATTAAAGCAAGTACAAACACAGTGCAGCAAGTTACTCTAAGATGAAAAAAACAATGTTAATTTAATACAGAATATCTATAATGTGCAAGGAAAGCGTAGAAGTGAGTAAAACTAGTTATATTTACTCAGCCACATGAGTATGATAATACTACTAACGAGCAAAAGGAGCTTACTGTTTACTCAGTTAACATTTCAGGCATTACAAATGAGTTCCTAATTCCATTTGAGCATAACTGTATTTTGTTGTGTTGGTTCAGCGCCTGGACTACTTTGACTGCTTTGCTGCTCCCACCTCTATTTCTGGAGCTTTTGTATTTTATTCTACATCATAAGAACCCAATAAGACGAGAACAGAGCCTACCAGTGTTCAGTTTCTACGCTAAGAGACACTCAATGTAGTTACTAAGACGTTCTGCTGCAGTTTTTCAGAGAACTCTCTACTTTTTTCTACCTGCTCTTGTATCCAATTATTTTGGAAGCGTACTTTCACCTTTACTTGAATAAGTTTACGCTACTCTATGCACCTCTGATAAACCACTAACTGGTAGTTGTTGTTTCTTCAGCTAGCTAACCGGCTAACGCGGCTAAACCTTCCCATTCAAACTGAGCGGCCGGATTCCGTTTATGTTCAATCGAATGTTTACTCAAATCTTTTCAATCGCTTTTTTCAAAATGCGAGATAGACACAGTATTACAAATAATGCATAAAATGTTAAATATATTATAAAAGCCCTTTTGTTTTTAGTTAGCTACCTCAACGTCCTGCTCACGCGTACCGCCGCAACCGCCGCACTGCGCATGCGCTAAAGACAAAGTACGTTTTTCCTTTTCCTGTTAGTTTGGTACAAACGTGTGGTACAAAAGTGTAGTTTTACAAAATAATAAATCCCCATCAAACGTTATTTTGTTTCTTAAATATGTATTTTTGTTTTATGATTCTTTAACACCTGTGGAAAAGTTACATTTTCTTTGAAAATTATTTAACTTCTTCTGTACCCTGCAGCAATGTTATATATTATTTACTGAATTGTATTTAACCCACAAGTTTATTAAATTACACATTTGCTGATTTAAAACCAATACTTTCTAATAATTATAATACTTTGTTTCTAAAATATATAATAATTGTAATCTAGATCATAAAATCATAAACAAATGGTTGATCTCAGCACAGCTTTTTCATCTTGCGTTGAAAAAATATAAAATAATACAAAATCGTGTTTATAGGGGAATAAGTGCCGCGCGCGCGCACACACACACACACACACACACACACACACACACACACACACACACACTCACTCACTCACTATGTGGCCACATTTGGCTTTTATTTTGAAAAGATATTCGTTCTGGATGCCTTCTGGATCTCTTCCTTCACAGTGCTTGTACGATTCTCGAGAACAGGGCATTAACAGCGAAGCAGAAGGATCTCAGTTTGTCTCTTGTTAGTTGCGTTTTTAGTCAGTCAGAGTGGAGAAAAACAGATCAGAAGTGAGAGCAGAGTGACCGGAATGTAACATAGCATCAGCTGTCGTCCTGTGGACATGGGTGATGGTCGGATCAGTGGTGACTTTTAGCTGGCTGATAAAAAAATATAGCTAGGTTAATGAACTGGACCAGGCGGCCAAGGTGAACCATCCATCAGCCGACTGAGTCATCGCATCATTAGTATATTCAGAATGGTAACCTTATTAGCCACCAAGTCAGCCAACTAGACTGTATCCAGAAGTATTATTCCAAAATGCGTTTTAATGAAAAAGAGCTCATCTTCCTGAGTCGACAGCCCTCTGAGAGGGCGGCGGAGTTGGGGATGAGGGGACCCAAGAAAGGCGACGGTAAGACATCGGTAACATCCATCATCGTTCGCTCAAAAAACATTATTTATCACTGAGGGGCACATGATTGTTTTAAGCGCGTTATATAAGTCTGCTTTGTTTTGACTGAGGCAACGTGTCCCCTTGTTACTTTCTTCCAACCACCCTGTCACTTTCTTCTTCCAACAGTCATGAAGAGGCGACTTGTGAAGCTTATAGTGAATTTCCTGTTTTATTTTCGCACAGATGAGGAGGAGGTGGGAATATCTTTCTCCCTGAAACCGTTTTAAAGAAAAGAATAAAGCAGACATACAATGCATGCACATAAGAATCATAGTGTCATATGCCAGAGGGTACAGTTGTTCAAAAAGGCGGTGTCTGCCATTATAAAGATATATATTAACGCAATAAGAAACTATATAATTTCTATAGTGCTGTGTAATGATTATATGACATATAATGCGTTCACTTCCTACAATATTCCCGTAGTAACGTCTTTTATTAATCTATATTTGTGTATCATCCTGTAGTAAACTATAGCAAATGTCTGAATTCGCTATAAGATTGATAGAAGCAGCCTGTAGAAATTTCCACAGTATTACTAGTTTTTTTTGTAAGATTTTTTTTCAAATCTGATGGTTTTAACAGCTTTTCTGTTTTTGAGAAGAAATAAACTCAATCTAAACTTTAATATAACTTCTAAAACGATGGAAAAATGGCTTGTTCTTATTACATTTTGATTTGTGTATGTAGTATTTGGCTAAAATTAACACGAAGCAGGCATATGCAGCTTTAGTATGATGTGAATTAGTTGAGTAGTTATATAACAGCAGACATGTTGTGTACATTCACAGCCGATTGGGGCTTTACTGCTAGAACAGTGTCGAGTTGAGAGAGAAGATGATATGGCCTTCTCCATTGGTGAGTCTCATGACCAGCCAGCAGCATCACACAGAAGAACAATTGTTTATGTCCGGTAGGACAAATGTTAAAGGGGAATTCCACTGGTTTGCTAAAAACTCAAAACAGTCGATGAGGTGTAAAGAAAGTAATTCAGAGTAGCCTAATGTTGTTCATTGTAGAGAAACTCATCAACTCAGATTTCTTTACAATGGTGGTGATAGGAAGCAGGGGTCACAATGTCTACATATATAGCCATTTTATTTACTATATAAAATGATCAGTGAACCTTCGCATGTCTTCTGTTTTTGTACAGTCAGCTCCAAAATTTTTGGCACCTTTGATATATATATATATTATTTTTTAGACTAAATTTACTTCAATTAAAAAGCGATCATCAAGACATTCTGTTAAACTAGAGTATAAATATGGGGTGATAGAGAAGCCAAATTTCCTTAATCATTCATCAACATGAGGAAAATCAGTGAACATGCAAATAAAATGAGACAAAATTGTGTTCATTTTCATAAATCGGGCAATGGCTATAAAAATAGCTACATACTTGAAAATGCCTATATCCACTGTAAGGACCCTGTAATAATTATGAAGTTTAAAACAACTGGAGCTATAGTGAACCTGCCTGGAAAAGGGCACATGTATTTTGCTCCCACACACAGTGGAAGGTTGGTTTGAGAGGCAAACATTTCTCAGGATCCAGGTCTCTAAAGGTCTCTTTCCAAGTCTGTAAAATTATGCAGAAATTTAGATAGATCAGTGGAATTCCCCTTTTATTTATTAAAATAAATGCCTTGCATGCCACACTGCTTCTGTGCCCTCGAGTGTGTTAAGGACTGATTCTGTACTTCCTCTTTCAAACTAAGTAAACAAGCCTTTATCATTCTGACGCATTACCAAGATAAATATTAAACTGTTCACTGCATTTACATGTACACTCTGCTGTCAGCTTTTCTAGATGAGGCTGAGAGAAAATACCTGTTTGAATGTGACTCTCAGGAGCAGTGCCTTGAGTGGATAGATGCCATCATTAAGGCTAGGTCTGTAGAATTTTGCATGCTTATCAACCATATTTGTCCCAGTTGTCATATGCCAGTTCCCATTTGACTCATCTTTTTTCACAGCTATGAGTTCATGCGTAAGAACCTCATCTTCTATCGTTCTGAGATCCATCGACTCACTGGCAAGGTAAGCACAAAGTTCCTTAACCCACTAGAAATTAAATTGATCCCAAAAAAGCAGCACAGTGCATCATTATACACTGTACAACAACTGATCCCCATGTTTTTAATTTTCAACTACTGATGACCATTAACTAGGGGTGTTAATCTCTGACCTGAACACATGACCGTTTGCACAATAACAGTTGACACGCCTCTTAGCCAAAACACGTTGTCTCTAAGCATTCCTTCCTCCGTCAAGTGAAGGATAAACATCAACAAAACGTCTAAGTCCAACCATGAGAAACATAAAATTACTATTTATTGTAATCGCTGACCAGTGTCGACCAGAGGAGGATGGGTTCCCCTTTTGGTCTTGGTTCCTCTCAAGGTTTCTTCCTCTCGCTCTTTGGGAGTTTTTCTCCGCCACTGTCGCTCTTGGCTTGCTCACTTGGACCTGGACCCAGATTTTCTGTAAAGCTGCTTGGTGACAACACCTATTGTAAAAAGCACTATATGAATAAACCTTGACTCTATTTGGTTTTTTGGATTATTGATATTTATTTGAATATTAATGTTAGCAAATAAATGCTAACTGCCCAGATACATAGCTCTTAAAATATCATTTTGTCAGGTGCCTAAAGCTTTTGCATGGAACTATGTATCATATAAAACAGTTATTACTACACTTAGCACTAACACTGTGGCAGTGTTGCTTCTTACCATTATGAATGCTTTACTTTGTTGTATATGTGTAGTGTGATTTCTTCTCCCTTCTTTATAAAAAAAAAACTCAACTTGTCTTTCATGCGCTTGGTTGGTTGTCATAAACCTTATGCCAAAGAGTCTCTGTCTCATGAAACAGGATTTTTTGCTTAGCCAGTCAACTTTACGCTTAAGTTAGTTCCTTCTGGTTCTTTTCAGGTCACTTTTTTCTTGCATGACGTTTGTGTTATCAATCTTGTGAAGAATATCACTTTTTAGCAGAAGAAGCAAGTCATACTGCTTAGATATCAAGAAAATAAATGAGTCAGCAGTAACACAGTCTTTTTGCTGCTATAAACACAATATTTTTACTATGTACATCCTTCTTTGAAAAATAAGTCACTCAGCGACTCCTCATAGTTTGGGCTTTTCACTGTAAATGTCATGCGTTCATGCACAAGCGCGTCATCATAGCTTTACTGGTAACTGCCATCATAAAATGAGTTTCTTTTGTTTGAGTTTATTGAGTTTATTTTGGCCAAATGAGTGCACACCATATTGAATATTATTAGAATCGACTATTACTTATTCTAAATAGCACCTGAATTGCCACTTGATGTGTTTTACACCTGTGTTAACACTTTTTTGTTGTTTTTTGTTTGTTTGTTTGTTGTGGGTGTTACCTTTATGATAGGACCCATTGGAGCAGTATGGGATTTCAGATGAGACTCGCTTCCAGGTCAGCAGCGGGCTTCCTCCTCTGCCCCCTCCCCCCACATAACCCAGTCCAACGAGTCAGAGCAGAAACTACCCACCATGTATGTGTAGAGCATTTTCAAAAGAACTGAAAGACTGCTGTTTTTTTCTTTTTTCTTTTCCAGACATTTCTAAATGTAACATTGCCACTTTTTCCACTTCATTGTCTGATTTACAGATTTGTAGCTTTATCACTGTTTTTTTAAATGATTGTATAGTTATATGTTGGTAGTTGTCAGTTGGTTTTATACATAATGGCACTGTTATGAATATCAGCTGAGAATGAGCCAGTAGCATTTTAATGCATTTTTATAAACAGGTCATTTTCTTTGCTTTGCTGTCAGTCTGATGGCCTTTGTGCTTGTTGTCAGGTGCAACACTTTTCAACTGTGAGATGACATGCTTAGGAAAGTTCTATTGACCACAGGTTAGACCATAGTTATATTGGTCACTGCTTTATGATTGTACAGCAGAGGCAGTATGCTGTCTTATGGGTGGTATGGGCTGCTTGTGGTTTCCCTGTTTTGCATTTTGCGACACCTTTAGACACCACTTCCCATGACTCATGCTTCATTTTGCATGACAGAACCTTCATTGCTTTGTTTTATGCAGTTTGTTAGTTTAAACGCAACATTTCATATGGCACTAGGTCTATCTACAGTAGTTTAACTTAAGCTGAATGTCTATCAGTTATGACTTAATTTTGCACAGTTTTCCATAATCCTTGAATTTACACCACTCTTTTCAGAATTTAATGCCTCATCTTCTACTACTATGTGTAATTACACTGCAAGAGCAACACTGGCATATGAAGTAGTTGGACAGTGTGAGCATTGCAAATCATTTGTAAATGATGGGCATTAGAAGTGAAACTAAGAGCAACTATAGAGTCTCTCTCCTGTTTACTAACACAGCCTGTTCCCAGTAGCTCACAGCCCCCCCCCCCCACCCCCCAAAAAGCTGATTTATAATGTTTTGCCCTTACCCTAAACAGCAGCCAAAAGGCAAGTTGTTGTCTTAGTTAGTTTTCCATTGGATCTACTAGGCTAAAATAGCCAATGTAAGGTGAGACTTTGCAATCCAAAATTGTTTTGGGTGACGTACCCACTTACAAAAGATGGTTCTTCAAGTGTTCTTTAGTAAAGGTAGTAGTTCTTGCTAGAACTATGAGTTCTGTATAGAACCATTTTATGCTTAAATGGTTCTTTGCATGGTGAAACGGTTCTTCAGATTGATGGATAATGTGCTTTTTTAAATGGTTGTATGTAGCACCAAAAATTGTTCTACTATTGTTACAGTGTCAAGCTTATAATGACCATTTTCAAAAGAGTTCTATATAGAACCATATACAACACATTCTCCATCAATCTGAAGAACCATTTCACCATGCAGAGAACCATGCAGATGGTTCTATATAGAACTATATAGAACTCATTCTAAACAGAACCCTTGCCTTGACTAAAGAAACCTTGAAAAATCATTTTTTAAGTGTGTATACTTATATTATGTTAGTCTTGTAGCTCCAGTGCAAAATGAAAGAAGCAAACTAAGAACACCAAATATGTCTTTGCTGATTGGCTACATTTAGGATAAGGGCAAAATTATGTAAATTAGATTTTTTTTTCACTAAAAAATTTTATTCCTTTCCACTGTACTAAGTAACAGAACTTTTGGCACCAAAAAAATGTAACTGCTTTTTTCTATTGCCCATGAGTCCAGTAGCGAAGATTCCAGTTGTTTGTTTTTGGTACCTGTTCAAGATTGGTACCAGCAGGACCTAATGGTACTCGAGGGTACTGTCCTTTGTGTTTGCTAACAGTTGCAGCTAAAACAAACAACATTTTAGCGAATTATTTACTGTTCCAGGTGAAGATGAAGTCACCAAGTACAACTGCATGACCAAAAATTCGAACTAGAATGGAATAGTATGGTTTTACTTTGTAAAGGTGGCATGAGCTAGTTTGGAATCTAACACTATTAGCATTCATGCTAGCCTCCACAGAAAGAGTGTTTTTGCTCATGTTTTCACACTCTCAAGGGAAAAAAAAATATGACCTTCTACACGTGACACTGTGTAATTGTAGACAGTGTGGGAGTGCAGAAAAATCATGCTGTATTATTATTTCAACACAACTAGCATTAAGTAAAGATTAGCAAGGTAGCTAATGCATCAGTTCCTACTCTTAAGAGAAAAAAAGTGAAGCTTTATTTCATTCTACATGTGTCAATGTAAAGTTAGACCCATTTGTGAGTGTGTGCATTATATTGTTTCATGTAAGTTGGCTAATAAGTTAGATTTGATGCTTTATAATGGCATAAAATGACCTGTTTGACTGACTTCTGGTTTTTGAATGTGCAGTAGAAAACACCTTAAGAAAAGTAATACTATAACCCATATTTTTCTTATGGACTGCAAGGTTGCACGTTTAAGTCAAATCACAATTCTGTTAATAAACTTGAATGGTCTCTCTCGAAGAATGCTTCAAACCCATGTTTCACAACTGTAAGCCTACAGCGGGATCCATGTGTGTTTCATCTTTGATATCTTTTTGTGTGTTTCATTTTACAATTCAAAAATCTTTATTTTATGTTTTTTTTTTTTAATAAAGCATTTTTCAAAAACTATTTCTGAAATGTTGTTCTGAGGATATCTGAAGAATGGTAAAGGAATCCTCCAGCATTTTTCAGCCAGATCTGAATGTTGTAGTTACAACAGCTGATAATTTTAACGAATTGAGTGAAAAAAAACAAAAAAGAACAAAACAGAAAACAGGTTGACTTAAAATATAACAAAAGCCAATGGGCAGATGCTCAGTCACCTGCCTAGTGTGTTTTTATATGCTCTTTTCTGGTTTTATCTTTTCTGCACTGCAATTACTGTCTATGGTAAACAACCAAATGCTGCAGCAGTGGGATATTAGGTTGAAAAAATGCTGGAGTATTCATTTAAGCTTGTGAATTGGCTATGGTTGGTTTGTCAGTCAAACCTAAGTTCTTCATAGAAACAACTGAACTCTATACAAGGGCAAATAGTCACTTTGCTAAGGCATGCAGGGACTTATGGTGCAGTGCAACTTTTGAGTCTCTAACATCATCCTTTTGTGCACTAGGTCTTATTCAGGTGCTAAGTTACCGATATATAGACCCACTTATAGCAACTTACTTATTAGAGAAAGCCATTGCTCCAGGTGTAGTTCTGTATGCTCAGCCTATGATGTGTGAAGTTCAAAGGAAATAGCTTGGAAGTGTTTACTTTTCTGAAATAGCACATGCCTTTTGTACACTATGGCAGGCCTGGCCTTGTTTGAGCATGTCCGAGTTCCTGTTTCAATCACCCTGAAAGAAACAAAGGGGATGCTTCTGATGCATTTGTATGTTTTTAGTTTTTTTTTGTTTTTTTTTACACCATTTGGAAACGGCAGCTACCCACATTGTACCAACATTTTATTGTTTATTATAACAAAAATGGTCAAAAATTACTCATGACATTAATGTGCATTACAGTTGTTAAAATGTTTTTCCTTCTCCTATAACCTTTCTGAGGTTTTCTCACAATTACAACAATACAGAAGACCTGTTTCTATTTATTGTATTATGGCCTGTATTACTCATTACCCTACATAACATATTATATAAGTAATGATACTATAAATCCAGCGTTTACCAGAGTTTAATGATTTCCATGCTCAAACAAACCTACAAACCCTGATAATTATCAGATGAGTTGAGTCAGGAATGTCACCAAACTGTGCTGAACACCAGAGCTGAAGAGTCCTGCCCTAAAACCTTGAAGAAAAACATGGCCACTCAAAATAAAGAGAGGAAAGGCAGTGTGAAAAAACTTTCCTAGACTTGGCAAATGTCACAAAAAGGCCCAGCAGGTTCTATAGAGCTGTTCTGAGCCTTGTATATATAACTGAAGAACAAAAACCAGATGGAACAGGCACTTTTGAGGAAGGCTCCAGGGGATCCTGGCAAAATTATAATTGGTGACCTGCACTGGCAAAAGTTGCATTAACGTTAGGCCAGCAGTCTGGCCGTTCCGCTGCAGCAGTGAGGATGACTTGGTAACGAACACCCTGCTGAATTATTGATGCACGGATCCTCATTAGGTTTGATAATGAGTGGACTAGTGTGTCCTGCTGCCTCTGGTGCTGTAAAGTCAAGAGCACACTGACTTAAAGTTCTTCAAGAAACAAACCTTGGTTGGTTGGTGTCAGGGCTTAATTTGAGGGGAGATGCAAGCTGATGTTACACCACCCCCCCTCCCCATTTCAAAAACATTATCCTGCTTGGAAATCTGACATCCCACTTTCCATCCCCTTTGGATTAATGTTATTTTGTGAAATCACTTAAGATGTCTGTTATCCACATTTGAGATTTGCACACCAAGTAGTCTTGAATATCCCACCATGAACCCCTTTTTTTACAATTTGACGACTGAATGGTACAGAGTTTCACACTGGTTCCTTTGGCTTGTCCATGCTGATACTGGAAAGGTCATGGCACAATGACCTAACCGTTCCACAAAATCATCAACATTCTGCTATTAGTAGTCAGCTTTATACCTTTCCACAATAAGAAGTGACAAGCCAAATGAACCAGCGTGACTGGGGATTAACATCTTAGAACCGTGTGAATGGAAGAACAAGACTCCAAGGACCAAGAACACATCAACCAAACATTCTCCAATAAACACTGAGAAACCCAAACATTGGGTTGGAGTGCCACATCTGTGAGTAACCACTGGGATAATCTATATGTTCTCTTCATTCACCCCTATTTGATGCTGTTTCAAAATGTTTTCCTCTATTGACACCATTCTAGAATGTTCTCCCCCATTCACACTCTTTTATAATGTTTTCCATTCATGCTGTTCTAGATTGTTTTCCCCATTTATACAATTTTAGAATGCTGTAGAATCCATAATGTTTTAGAAAGTTCTTCCACAATCGCAGTTTTAGAATGTTCTTATCCTTTCACACTGTTCCATAATGTTCACCCCATTGACCCTGTTCTAGAACATTCTCCCTATTCATACTGTTCTAGAACGTTTTTCCCCATTCACAGTTTTAAAAGTTCTCCTCCATTCACATTATTTTAGAATGTCCTCCAACATTCCCACTGTTTTAGAATGTTATTCACACTGCTCTTGCACATTCTCCTCCCTTTCACACTGGTTCATTTATTTATTTAATTTTTCCCCATTTATTTAAAAAAATATTCCAGGCTAGTAGCCGCTGGCCACACCACCACTCCTCCTGTTTGTGACAGTACCACTTTCTTCTTTCTCCTGTTGCAACAGCAGTGGGATTATAGGAAACGTCATATTACAGGATACTAGTGAAGCTGTGTACCCAACGATAAAGATTATCAGGCAGACCCAGACACACCAACAGAAAGGTCTACATATGCAAAAGTTTGGGCACCCCTGGTCAAATTACATGTATTGTTGATTTTTAAAGTGAGAATAAGTCAACGCATCCTCTATAGATAACATAGTTCCACACATTTCGATGCACAATTCCTGATTATTTGCTGAATTTAACAAAGTGGAGAAATAAAGCATAAAATTTGCAAAAGTTGTGGCACATTTTATATTTTATTTTTTTTCCAATATGTTAAACTCTAATACTAACATTTGCAGAAAAAATACATATTAAAGTTTGTTCCCTGTGGAGGAACAAAAAACCTTTTTTGTAGTTTGGCCAGGGGTGCCCAAACTTTTGCATGCGACTGTATGTATCAGATTGTATTGAGATTTTTGGTGTTATGCAATTCACAACACTACTAGACAATCAGGTACTTAGATATGAAGAGCTGCAATAATACAAATGTAAAGTCAATAGTTCATTGTTCATTTGTGTAGAGAACTCAGAGAGAAAGGCCTCAAAAATCTTGTCAGTTTATCTTCTGAAAAAGAGTAAAGTTGGCTTCCAACATCAAAATGTTTTTTGGAGAATGTTTGGTCGTGTGCTCTGGGCTAAAGAGTAGACTAAAAAGATGACTGCTGACATCAGAATGTTGGTGTTCTTTGGGGAACATTGGGTCTGTGTGCCATGGCCTGAACAGGTCCATTTATTGCCTAGTTGCACTTCCAGCGAGCTGAGTGAAAACTGCTTCTTCTCTTTTTCTCACTTCCTTCCTTTTGTGCTTTGGCTGTACTGACCCCAAGACACAAATGACTCTCTTGTGAGACAAAGGGAGCAGATTAAAAAAACCACTGTGTGCTACATCAGTCTGTGTGGTGAAAGGAACCTTTGAGTGATTTTTATCAATCAAAATGCTTGATAAGCTACAACATGTCTTAATGTAACACTACATGCTTCATTCCTATTACGTTTAATAGGTCTCAGGGTTGCTCTATTAAAAGAGCACGACTGATAACCGTAGCAACACATTAACTACTGGCTAAAGGCAAAGCTAAAAATAGACCCGGTAATAGCAGAGCTCTGTGGCTGATTCTATTAAAGACAATATTCGTAAGTCATAGCTCCTCTCTCAAGGGCAAGATATAGATCAGGCTAGCTAAATTGTTATTCTCATTTCAGCAGCTTTAAAATCAATTGCTAAACTCACTATACATCAGGGAAATGTGCTCTAGTTATATTGCTTACTTGTAGGTTGGCTTCGTATAACTTTAATGCCTCAGTGAATTAAGGCTGAAGTGAAAATGAATTAAAGGACTGAAACAGAAACTAAACTGGTAAGGAGCTTTCATAGGGCTCTTGTTTTAAAGGGTGTCAAGATTTTTCTGTTTTTCATTAAGAACACATTTCTATTCCTTTTACATTAACAATGTACTTGGAACTGACTGCAAAAGTTAGGCATTCCCTGGAAGTCCTAAAACACAATCGTTTCTCTTAAAAAAAACACTTCCAGCTCCAAAACATGCTTAAAGGGTTTTTCTGCTCTTTTTATATTTTCTCTTACAGTCCACTTAAAACATTTGTGTGGTTTTATGTACCAAAACTGGTTGCAATTAATTTATTATGACCATTTTCCGACCTCTCTTCACACAGGCTCCTTGTGCGTCTGTGTCTTTAAGACTGATGTATGTAAAAGAGCTCTGTTCTGATTGCTTGCCCTGTATTTCTTCTCATTTAAAAAGCAGCCCAGGATGAAACACTCCTTGTAACTTCAGTCTGAATGGATGGGGCTGAACTGCTGTAGACTGAATAGGTGGATATATGTAAATATGTTGGTTTTCATGACATCACAAAAACAAGGAATTCTAAAGTTTTTTGCAGCTTAGGCTGGCAGTGAAACTTTTATGTAATTTTATGTAACTGTAATTGCTTCAAACCTACATGAAACTAAATTGCACTTGAGTTGCATAATGTAAAGCTTCGTGCAATTCATTCGAAAATCAGCTGCAACAATTTCGTGGAATAAGTTTCCAACAGCCAATCATTGCAGGAAATGCATCATGTGATCATGCTGAACAACACTTGCAAGCCATTGATTTCACTGGATGAGTGGACAAGAAAATAAAACAGAAGATGGCTTATTGGGCAGTGAAAGAGGAAAAAGAAAAAGGAAAAGGAACCCCTACATTGACTGCCTCAATGTTGGTAGTTTTTCATTTTGTTAGTTTAAATTATTGCTTCTGTAACCAGCTGCGTTAACTAGCCAGGTAATGCTAAAGCCTGCCGTTATGTGATTCACGTAGCTGCCTCTCTTGACGCCCAGATTAATATAGGATTCAAACGATGAAATATCAAGTAATGAACTCCATAATTTACTTAAATATCAAGTACTGAACTACATAATTCACATACATTTGGCCATACAGTATATATAGATATTGGAAAAAAAAACGGCAATGACAAATAGGATAAAAATCCTCCAAATATGTACATTAATGTAAGAGTTGGAATGTAGGAGTTGGTGATATGAACTCAAATTTATATCACAATATTTTTCATTATTCAGGCAATAGCAATATGAGATATTATTATTATAAGAGTTTTCTTAGGGGACTATTTTGCCTTACAACACCCTGCATGTACCCCTCTGCCATGAATGGATTCAAATAAATGGATTAAAATACATTTTAAGACAAAACTTTATCACAAATCTATCATAAAACAATGTGTCAGACATCAGGCAGTATATATCTAACTACTTCATGTAATCATTTTCTGTGAGGGAGCTTTCAGAGGCAATAAAATCTTCAGACGTCTGGTTCCTATCACTACCACTGTGAAGAATTCTGACTCAGCACATTTCTCTACAACGGAGCATTTCACACCAAACCACTCTGGATGATTTCTTTACATCTCAACCATTTAATCATGTAGAATTTTTTGAAAAATTGGTGGAGTTTCCCTTTAACAGTTTCCTGGTCCACCAGGCTTTAAATGATTGCCCAATCACAAGTGAGAATGCTGTACAGGGTAAACAAATGTCCAGCGCTATTTTAAGAGTTATATCTTTATTAAACAAAGTGAAAGATTTGACTAGTGAGTTATTTAAGCTGTTCAGGCTCATGTTTAGTTTGTCTCGGTGGCAGCGCCGTTTGTGGTTTACTGTGTTTGGGCCTATCACTTTATCCACAGTACAGCAAAATTTATATCATGAGAGAACATCATACCGGTATTTATGTTTATATTGGTATACTGCCCACCCTTGCTGGAATGTGTTGTTTGTTTTGAATTGCTTTGTGTGTTTGCATGGAAATTATGTTACATACAGCTACACTATATGGACAAAAGTATTGGGACACCTACACATTACACCTACAGGAGCTTTTATGACATCCCATTCTAAATTCATAGGCATTAATATGGAGTTGGTCCACCCTTTGCAACTCTAACAGCTTTCACACTTCTGGGAAGCTTTCTACAAGATTTTGGAGTGTGTCTGTGGGAATTTTTGCCCATTTATCCAGAAGAGCATTTGTGATGTCAGACACTGATGTTGGACGAGAGAGTATGGCTCGCAAAGGTGTTGGATGGGGTTGAGGTCAGGGCTCTGTGCTGGACAGTAAAGTTCTTTCACACCAAACTCAGCCAGCCATGCCTTTATGGACCTTGCTTTGTGCACTGGGTCTCAGTCATGCTGAAACAGAAAAGGGCCTTCCCCAAACTGTTCCCACAAAAGTTATAAGCATACAATTGTCCAAAATGTCTTTGTATGCTGAAGCATTAAGACTTCCTTTCACTGGAACTAAGGGGCCTAGGCCAACCCCTGAAAAACAACCCCATAGCATTATGCCTGCTTCACCAAACTTGACAGTTGGCACAATGCAGTCCGGCAGGCAACGTTCTCCTGGCATTCACCAAACCCAGACTTGTCCATCAGACTGTCAGGTACAGAAGCATGATTCGACACTCCATAGAATATGTTTCCATTGTTTTAGAGTCCAGTGCTGGCGTGCCCTACACCACTTTATCTGATGCTTGGCATTGTGCTTGGTGATGTAAGGCATGTACACAGCTGCTCAGCCATGGAAACCCATGCCATGAAGCTCCCGGCATAGTTTTTGTGCTGGTGTTAAGGCCAGAGGAGGTTTGGAACTCTGCAGTTATTGAGTGTTGGTGACTTTACGTGGTCTGATACTTCATGGCTGAGTTGCTGTGGTTCCTAAACGCTTCTACTTTTCAAAAATACCACTCACAGTTGATGGTGGTATATCTAGGGGTGAAGAAATTTAGCAAACTGACTTGTTGCAACGGAGGCAGCCTATTACAGTACCACGCTCAAATTCAGTGAGCTCCTTAAAACAACCCATTCTTTCACAAATACATGTAAAAGGCAGACTGCATGCTTGATTTTATACACTGTGGCAATGGGAATAATAAATAAAACACTTGAATTTAATGATTGAGAGGTGTGTCCCAGTGCTTTTGTCCATGTAGTGTAGTTGCATAAAAGTTTCACTATGTAAAATTAACATTTACAAACAGTGTTTACATACTACATCAAACTCATTTCTATCAAAAAAGTGAGGAAAATGTGACTTTTCATGATATGTCCCTGTGAAGCATCTACACTTCTATCTTTTTTCTTACAGAAGTTCTTAATTAAGTAAAGATATGTGCATTGCTGCATTAGTGTATGTGTTTGAACTTGATAAGACAAAATGCACACTGGTGTTTGACGCCCTCTGCTGGGTAAATGAAGAAAGAACAGCGGCCCAATCAATATCCTGGGGCCACTAAAGATTTTTGTTTAACAGTGTCACAATTATTATTATTTATTTATAATATGTACAACAAAGGCATGATAAAGCATCACCATTTTTCTTCTCAAAACTCCAGGCTAGTTATTTGCATGATATAATTACAGAGCTAATTCCCAAGTGCTGCACATGCTGAAATGTTAGAGTTGCCATACTATTTGTTTTAGAGATTTCAAAAACCTCAAATTCCTCAGCTACATTCATAAACAACCACATAATACTGTTCGATGATATAACATCTTTTATTACAGAGTATGGGAAATACACTGCCAGTCACCCTGTTACCATTCTCAAAGATAAGCTTACTGAACAAAGACACAGAACATTATCTGTGTACTGTAAGCACAGAGAATAAGATGTTTCAATTGGTAACATGAAGAACTAGTGGAGTGTTCTGTATTGCAATGTTATAAAGTTCTATTATAATGCTGAGGACCTCTGGACAGATCATTTTGAATCACACAGAGTGCTGACAAGATGCCCCACGCTGTCTGATGATCTCTGATTACTGATTCTCTTTATTTTCTTACAGGGATGTGCAGTGATATCAGAATCACATCAGTATCAGCAGATAATTGCTTTAAACAGATATTAGATGATGTATTTATTGTGCTCCAAAAGAGCTAAATGTTTGGGTGACGCTGGGCTACAGTGGCCTTCCGCCCAATTACTGCTGGGATAGGCTCCAGCACCCACTTTCTTAATTTTTTTCCTGCATTTATAACACTATTGAAATAAATGTAAGATTATTCTATAATAGTAATCCAGGTAGATTTAGTCCTAATTTCCTAATTTTTTAAACATGTATCTGCATTGGCATTTGTAGATATGTGTGTGAAAAATATTGGATATCAGCATTGTGCATTCCTATTTTTTAATACAAAGGCTGCTGTCCTAATAACCATGTTCAACTTCAAATTTACACACAATGTCTTGTTGTTACATATGAACAAAAAGTATTCATAAACATAAAGAAGTACATTTAAAATTGCTGCAGGCAATTTTTTTGTTCAATTTTGACCCATTTCTATTAGCGAATCATCTTTAATTCTCAAAGATTACGAGGGTCTCTCAGATGGACTCAAAATCCTCCACATTCAATGTGATTCAAGTCAGGAGGTTGGCTAGGCTATGCAAGCATCTGCACCTTTTTCAGAAACCAGTCTTGAGCAATTTTGGCTGAATGTTTGGCATCATTGTCTTGGTAAAATGCCCATCTTCTCCCTTGGCTCTAATATGTCCCGGCACATCACTCCATTCGCTTCCTTCGATGACATGTAATACCCCAGTACCAGTTGCAGAGAACCAGCCCCATATCAGGATGCTCCCACTTTAACACTTCACTTTGGGCATGGTGTTCTTAGGATCATACATACCTTTTTTCTCCAAACATGACAAGCTGAATTATTGTCAAAGAGTTCTAGTTTTGTTTCGTCTGACCAGAGTACACCGTTCCAAATGAGTCTTGATGCCTGTTTGGAAGTTCTGAAGTGCGGTGCCTATTAATGAGATGATTGCAGTGCAGTTCATTGATTATTGTTCTCTGTATAACTGTTGTTCCTGCTGCTCTCAGGTCATCTGGCAACTCTTTGAGTGACTGCTGGTTTCTCTCTTACTTTTCTTATCACTAGTCTGAGAGAAATCTTGTGCGGCGCACCTCTCTGGAGACAATTACTTGTGGTTTGATGAATTTACCAATTTTATATTATTGAACCAACCGTAACAACAGAGACGTTTAAGATCTTTGTTAGGGTCCTGTAGCTCTTTCCATTCAAGTGTTGTCTAAGAATGTCCCTGAGAACTTGTCTTTTATAATGACACCAGGTACAATTTGCACTAGAGCATTTTTCTTTTTGCAGCAGTAATGTGTAGAACTTGATTTATTTTTATTTTGAACCTTTATATATGTATATTTGAATACAGTGTTTTTTTTGGTAAATCTGAAGTGCATTTATGCACTGTTTTTTTTCCTCATGCCATAACATTCGAATGCCCATTGTCTTTGGTACTGCATCACCGCTTTTAATTTAGAATTTGTTACCTTTTATCTTCCTGTTGAACATTATTACACCATATACTAAAAACGTTGCACATTCATTTCAGTCATGGATGTGTGTGTGAACGTTCACATGAAAGGATGCCTGTATGTCTGTGTGTATGTGTTGAAGAATTATGTGATCTTTAGCTACTATGTTACCAAAGACGAAGCACATCTTCAATGTGTAAACACAGTTGGTGAATAAAGCCTGATTCTAATTCTGTATCCACATATAAATATAATTAAATGAGTGATCAAAATAAGTCTAAAAGCTTTCTTTTTGCCATTAGTAGCAATTCCTATTATTTGTTGCAATCCTTTTGTCCCACTTTTCCATTATGATTAACATGTTTAATTTCATAGAAAATAAATAGTAGCAAAGGAAACACCTGGTACTGATATTTTTATCATTTTTTCAAAAAGTAAACATCAGAAATGTCATCTCTGCATGGCTGCATTGGCTGAACCTCGCAATATTCTCCTCACTCAGTCATAACAGCTGTGCACTCCCAGATCTACTTTAGATGACCACTCGCACCCTGGCTATGAAGAGTGCGGCAGCGGCATCCTCAAATTCCCTCGCATCCATGGTTGGGCCTTCCTGCTGCTCACCGGCGGCACGCACCTCAGCCATGGCCTGGGCAAGCTTGGCAGGAGAAATCTTGGCACTGGCCTCCAAAAAGCGTGCAGAATCGGCTCCGTGAGAGGTGTCCAGCGCCTCCTCCAGGGTGGCCAGGACGGCACGGCACAGGGACCTCTCTGCTGGCCGCTCGGGGCGGCTGGCCACGGCAGCGTACAGGCACTGGGACTTGCGGATGTAGTCTGTGAATGCGGCACACGTCTGCACACCCTGCCGGAACAGCTCGAAGGGTACGGCCTCATAGTCATGGCAACGGATTCGCCGGAGCAAGGGGGCAGCTGTGGTGCCCGACAGGCCACCTTCACTGCACAGGCACTGGAGCATTTCAGTGTAGATGCGGCCTTGGATGCCACCGGGGACATGCCGAAGGGAGCCACACTGGGTCAGCAAGTCATAGGCCACACGGATGTTGTTGTTGAAGGCGGATCTGAAGCAAAAAGCAGCAAATATGTCTCCAAATCTACAAAGCTTCCTTTTGGCCAAGCCTCCTGCAAAGTTCACTGCCAACTAGGTAAGAATGCACCAATTCACATATTTTTGCAAAAAATGGTTGATTAACTCACATGTACGACAAAAAACTAAAACAGTAAGTTACTTATAGTTAATGCCTTGTAGTATCAGACTCAGCGTAAATTAGCTAATATGTTTATTGTGCATTTGTGACATTTTCAGTTTTTGGAGTTTGAAAATGGAAACATCCTATGACAGAAACTTCACAGAAGGTTATCACACAAAGTTACTGCATGAAATGGTTTTAAATACGTTGCCTGATGCCTGAGACATTGTTTTACAATAATTTTGAGATAAACGTTTCGGCTTAAAACATATTTCATCAAGCCTATCATAGTGGAAAGGTACATGCAGGGCATTATAGGATGAAACAGTGCCCAAATAAAGCATAATTTTTCCTGATTTACATTTTTGTCATTACATATTAAAGGTCAGAAGTCTATCAAAGTCAGGAAGCTTCTCCACAATTAATCATTTCACATCAAAGCACTTTAAATGACTTTGTTTACATCTGAAAGATTGAATTAATCAGAAATTTTGACCAACTGGTGGAAGTCCCCTTTAACTACACACAAAAGAACAATGCTGAGACGTTGGGTTTACTTAACTGTTACAGTACTGAATTCATGGCGGCATATCACCGATACATTGTTTTGAACGATCGTTGTTTATAAAAGTTTGATAGTGTGTGGCACTTTCCATGAATAGAGTTCAATTTATTAATTTATTAGAGTTCAATTTATTATTATTTAAAGCAATAAAGTGACTGTTGTTGCCGTTCTGTAAAGAGTGAAGGGATCTGTACTTTAACGTTAAATAAAATTATTAAAATTAGCATTTAAATGATCCCACAAACACATAAAATGTCTATATCCACCTTTAAAATGGTGAATTTGAGTTTTCCCATCTCCCTAACAGTGAGATTCTCTATTAAATACATTAATTACAATCCTCCAGTAACACCACAATTATAATGTTATTTGGTTAATTTCCAAGTAATTTAAGTTTTAAATAATTATTTATACCTATTAATTTACTTAATTTAACAAAAAAAGTCATTTACCCTGTGTCGTATATTGTATGCACAACCATGTTACCACCATAAAAAATAGAACATTTAATTTACTATGTTTTTTTTGTATTATCTTGTTATTTTCTGCGGAATGACAGAGACAAGTCAGTCTTCTGATTCTATTTGCACAAAAAATTTGATTTGGTTGCAGCAGTGAAGATTAATCATTCAACTCTTTTACCAAAATTATTGTTAGAAAAAAGAATATGTACTTATTTATTTTTTAAATGTATGTAAACTGTATGGTTATCAGTAGTTAGCAAACAACATGTGCACTGCGACAAGCTAACCACTCCTGAATAGAGCTTACTTTAGGCTAAGTTTGCAATACTGTTTTTTTAAGCTTCAATTATATTTAATTGAAAATGACTAGAAACAAAGATTTTAATGAAAACATTTGGATCAAAACAATGTTCAACTTTTTGCTCCATGATGCACATTTTAGATGTTTTTTAATTGCATTAAAATCAACTGAATGGGGAATATGATCTGCGTTCAAACCCGTTACCCAGGATTCATTCCTGTTTTTCGGTCATTTAAAACATTTAATTTAGTAGGTTAAGTTACCGGAAATGTCAATTTAGTAATAAAAATTACTAACACAAGAAAAATTGCACTATTTTTTAGAAAGAAAAAAGTAATATATAAAAGAAATATAGAAAACACAACAAAACTTTGGATTTTTTTTACCTACTTTAAATATTTTAAAATCATTATGAATATGTGTATTTCAATTAACACAGGCTTTTAAATGCCATTTAAACAAAAATTGGTAAAAGGGTTGCAAAAATGCTATTTCAGAGAAAACAGCTCATATCTGATTTGACAACCTGAGGTGGGCAAATAGCGTTCTTTCTGAAGGTTAAGCCCTTACTTTGATTAATACTTTGTCAAAAACGCCAGTGAAAAAGTTCATTTTTTAAAAGAGTTTCGACGCCTAAAATGAACTGTTCACGGAAAGTGCCTTATACATTTAATGCATCACCTTCACTTTAGCGTCTCAGTGGATTTTTGGATGAAGAGAAGCAGTATGGAGGAGGTGTTTGTGAATATGTGGGGGATGATGTTGGTACCTCTGTGAGTGATGGGCCAGGCTCAGATGCCACAGTGCTCTGCTGAGCTGCTGCTGCTCCTCCACCGTGTTCTCCTGCTGCTCTCCTCCATCCCCTCCTCCTCCACCCACCGGCCCGCTCTCCGACTCCGAGGCCAGGTTACTAAAGTGTTCAGCGAGGAAACCTATGGGATCCTCCGACCTCGCCTCCACCAGCTTCAGCAGGGCATCCCGGAGCAGCACCCCGACCCCGGCCTGCGAGAGAAACTCTTTATCGCTCTCGGCTTTCACGGATTTGGAGTCAGGCATCACCGTACCGCCCCCGGAGCGCCTCTTCTCCGCCATTGTAACGCGGTTCTTTCGGTTTAAACCTTAACTAACCTTTAACACGGCGCAGTCATTCATTATAGCTGAAATATACGGCAAACAAAGCTTTAAAGAGTGAAGTAACTTAGCTTATTTCGTAAGTTAGCATACGAGCTAGCCGTACCACTGCAGGGGAGCAAGTGTTGCTATGGGAGCTGGAAACAGGCGCATGCGCACTATCAAAGGCCAAGAGCCAAAACCTACATAGTAGAGAGATGAAAACCTGTAGTTTTCAACCTTTCTTTATCCTTTAGAAATAACCAGGTTGTTTTTGTTACCTTTAAGACTGACGTTTGTCAATGACCTCTGTTCTGATTGGCTAACCTGTATTGTGCCCCATTCAAAAGGCAGTACAGAGTACAGGCTCAAACGCTCCTAATCACTTCAATGCGAATGGGTGGGGCTAAATATGGTGGTTTGGTGACACCACAAAAGCAATGAATTCAAAACAGGCTGTTTTCCATATATGGATTGTGTGGACTGGGAGGTGTTTTGAAACTTTAATAAGGTTCACGTTACATAAAACTCTCAAAAACAGGAACATTTATTTTCCAATATATAGGCCCTTTCATGTAGTCCATTTCAAAGAAATGCATCTCATTCTTTTACATTTAAGTGCTCAGTAATCATGTATAAACAATATTTAATGTATTATTAATATATATTACATGCAGTACTGTGCAAAAGTTAGAGAGAACACTTCATTTAATTTCCAGTCAAAACGGACTCAAAATGATCATTAAGTGAATTTAAGTAAGTTATTCATTTTTCAAGAGATATTTCTAACATAAGATTCGTTATTCCTTATGTACTTGCGTAAGGTAGGGAGAAGTCAAAGGAAAATGTGGAAAAAAACAACAGGATTTTCCAAAAGTTAAAAAAAAGTCTTAAAGAACACAGAAAAAAGGGCCCCTAACAACTGTGTAAGACTTAGTAGACCACCAGAACTGTCACAGTCAGATAAACAGAACTCAAAGCTTTCATCTTTAAGAGAGAGGGGGAAATCAAGCTCCACTCTTGCTTCAGATCTGAATAAATCAAATTTCTGTCCATCCTTCCACTGTGAGATGACAACTCAGCACTGTGAGTCTGAAAAGATGTGTAGCTGTCAAGAAATGTACTTGGGTGAAGCCCAGACAGCATTGAATGTGTTTGAGATTACTTGAATCATTAGAAGCAGAAAATGTAACAAATTTCTAAGACTGAACTTTGGTGGTATGGAAAAATATCCCTGCAGATTTATTTGAAAAACTAAAAGCAAGTCTTCCAGAAAAGAATGGAAGCTGTATTAGAGGCAAAGTGTGCACACACTAAATACTGACATTACTTTGAGTTGTTGAGGCTATTTTGTAATTTTCTGTTAAATGTTTTCTGCTTTTTGCTGATGCTGAAAAATGAATAACTTGTACTTAATGACTGCTTTGACTGGAAATTAAACAAAGGGTCATCTCTCACTTTTGCATAGTACTTCATAATAATTACAACCAAACAGAACTAAATCGTAGTTTTCTATGAAACAGATTCACTGTTCTTCTAGATTGTGAACTCTTTTTGGTGCTATATAGAACCCTTTTCAAAAAGGTTTTATACACAACCGTCAACAGCACATTCTCCATCAATCTTGGAATGCTTTCACAAAGTAAAAACCCTTTAATCATGCAATGGGCTCTCTGAGTGTTCATGGTTCTATATAGAATCAATTTCTTTACTAAAGAACCCTTGACAAACCATCATTTTAAAGTGTGTATAGAAGAACTAGGTGCTTGTTTTTTGTCAATTTTTCACACATTTTATTTATTTAATTTTTTCATACAGTGAAGTCCCTTGAAATACCAAGAGTCAAATGGGGTACAAAGTAATAAAGACAGAGACATAAAAATGTACCAACACAGGAATAAAAATAGTATCATGGATGATTTCCAAATAGCCCTTATGACAATTTTTAAGAGTTGCCTATTTCACTCATTTAACTCATTTTTACTTATTTAAAACCTAAAACTAAAACACCTTTTTAAAAATTACATTCTAACTTGCAACAAATTCTTAAGAAACAAAACACTAACAATGAAAACATTTTATGAACATTATAATACAGTAAACAAATCTTTCTTACACTGAGCATTGGTTCTTTAGTCAAGTTCTTATCAACATTAGTCAAGTTCTTATCAAGTGCATGCCATCTTAAACTAATGGCTCAAACAATACCCCAAGTCACCACATCAAATTAAAAAAAAAAATACTAAATTGAAGTATGACCACTAGAATGTCACATTATCTTGTGCTATGCTGGCTCCACTCCAAGGTATGCCTTTGATTTGTGACTGCTATCTAAAGCATTTTTAATTGTTTAGTGTTACAATTGACACTGGCTGCTTGACAGAAACACCAAGAATAAACATCAACCTCTGCTATTCAGGAGCGCTCCAATTGGATGACTTTAGCTTTGTGCTTAAAGTCCAAAGAGGCATATTAAAAATATCTGTATGATAATAAAATTGAGTGTTAAGTCCTGCAAAGTTGAAATTTAAAAAAAGTGACATGGAAGAAATATAATACAACAACTTAAAAATTTGACAACTTCAGATCTATGTGGGGGCTGTCTGGGTGTGGCCTAATATTTTGTTGAACAAGTGTGACTGACAGCTCTCAGTCCAACATTCCCATCCTTAAACTAATGGCTCAAACAATACCCTAAGTCACCACATCAAAGTAAAAAGAAAATACTGAATTAAAGTATGACCACTAGAAGTCATGATCTATAAACATAAGGATCATGCAATAGTTTTTATCTTTGGATTATTTTCATTCACACTGACTCCGTTACTTGGAACACAGTGGTAACCATTGGTAAGTCTGGCATTCTTTGCGAGTAAGTCATTGTAGATTGGGTTGTCAAGGCGATGCATGTAGCTGTTCTTCATTTTGTGCTCTAGCTGCATATGGTTCTGAGGTGGGAGTCCAAGGCACGCCCTTTTTGGCAAAAAGTAACAAAGAACAAAGACAATTAATATCGGTCAAAATAATGCAGCATTTTTTAACCACAATGTATAAAGGCTTCACTGCTCTTTTCAGTATATTGCACTGCAATATATTAATGAACAAACAAACTGTCTTGTACCTCATGACATTTTCGATGCAGGCTCGCTGGCGGAAGAAGGCGTTGACCACTGGTGCCCCTGGTGGTACGAGTGGGGCCTTGCAGAGGAAGCTAAGGAAGGACAGGATGCTGTGGAAGGACTGGAAGGCTGTGTCCTCTTGTGTGCAAAACGTAATTCTCTGACACAGCTCAGTCAAGATGACCAGGTCCAGGATGATAGGGCTGGCCAACAGGGAGTCCTGAATAAAAAAATATAGTAAATAGTTACATTCTTCTCAAAAACCCAACTCAGGTTTTAAACAGTAAGGGCACGAGCCAGCAGACTTGTCTTCTCACTGGAAAAAAGTTTTATTAAATCAGAAGATTCGAATGAGCACGGTTCAAATGAACATCTGTTGTCTAAGTATTTACAGTTAAACTGATTTCTATAATTAATTTCCATAATAATTTCTACAATAATAATTCTATAATAACTTCCAAAAAACAAACTAAATATAATGTATTCATTCCTCAGTGCATGGCAGTGGGTCCCCAAGACTGGAGTCAAAGACCCCTGCCTACTGCATACATGTCATGAAACATTCTTCTTACATTGCATATTGTAAACATTTAAATGATACTACATTTGTGTATGTAAATGAAAGAGGATATAGTTTATTATGATTAAAACTGGATAAAAAAATGCTGTACAGTCTTTTCTTTGGGAAAGAAAGTCATTGTTTACATTTTTGACATGTTTGTCATTTCTTGACACTGAAACAAATGTAAAAAAGTGCGGACTTGAACCTGTTGATACAGAATATATGTGTAATTCTTTATGTAAGTAACTATGTGATGAATGATGTAATTATCTAATTATAGTAAAGTAACAGTAAACCTGAGGCTTCTTATGGTTGAATCACCACTAGATGGCGTAGTAGTCCAGCACAAAGTCTTAGACCTTGCATGTCATCTCATGCATATCCTGTAATCTCCCTCTTTACTGTCACTCTACACATTATCTTGTGCTATGCTGGCTCCACTCCAAGGTGTGCCTTTGATTTGTGGCTGCTATGCTGCTTGACAGAAACACCAAGAATAAACATCAACCTCTGCTATTCAGGAGCGCTCCAATTGGATGACTTTAGCTTTGTGCCTAAAGTCCAAAGAGGCATATTAAAAATATTTGTATGACACTAAAATTGAGTGTTAAGTCCTGCGAAGTTGAAATAAAAAAAAAGTGACAGGAGAGAAATATAATAAAACAATCTGACCACTTCAGATCTATGTGGGGGCTGTCTGGGTGTGGCCTAATATTTTGTTGAGCAAGTGTGACTGACAGCTCTCAGTCCAACATTCCCATCCTGCAATGCTAAACACAACACAATGCGAAATAGTAAAGAAGGACATGTTCTTTTTCACTTTACTACTGGACGTGCATCCAGGGAATGCTTTCATGGCCGGATGACCAAATGACAGGGCAATCTTGCAAGCTCAGTTATGCTTACTAGTTTAGCTTTTGTTTGTCATTAGCTTTTATGCAGTGAGTTTCTCAGACTTGAACAGAGAGAGAAAGGTTGTTGGGGAACAGTTCTGTGAAAGCTACTTGGGCAGCAGGATCCACATCAGCATTGTGACTAGCGAGGGCACTGATTACGTACAGAGATTAGGACTGTCCAGTTTACCTTGACAGCAAAATACATCAGCCATTTAGCGGACATTGGAAAGTTATTCACAGGGCATACTGTGTACATGTAAATTGCTTGCCCATAAGACCATGATTAACCTACTTAGAAACAGATTTTGGTTGCTTGGGGCTTTAAGCTGTCAAGCTTTTGTGAGAAATCTTAGCTTGTGAAATGCCCCCAAGAGACTGCTTGGTTGTATCTACTGACCCAATAATCACTAGTAAATGTACTTCTTTCTCTTTTAGGAAATGGGCTTGCTGCCCCACCATTACCAGCTAAGAACTTACCTCACAGGTGTTGTGCAGGGCAATGGTGTTGGTGCCACCCATCATTATCTCTGAAGTATACTCATCCATCGCCCTTTTACTGTCTCCCACATAGGGAACATACTTAATCACCACCTAGACATAAACGATACAGCACAACTCAAAAAGATGTCTAAGAGCCCACCCATCAACATACACTCATAGGCAAAGGTTATCTAAGAGAAAATAAGTTAATATATCCTCTATAGAAAACAAACTTTTGCACATTTTAAGGCACAATTTAGTTCATATGTTTATTTGCTGAATTTAACATTTTGGAAAATAATAAAGCAAAATGTGGCCTGTGCAAAAGTTATAGCACATTTTATCTTTTATGTTTTATTTTACTTCCTTTCCAATATGTTAAACTCAGCAAATAAAGAGAAACAGTGCCCTAAAATTTGTAGAAAATGGTATATTCAAACCTCTGTAATGACTGTGTTCTGAATCAATACTCCAGCATTTTTAATCATAATCTCTATCTGCTACATCTGTAGCATAGTGTGGATCACTACAAACAATATGCAGTCGTATCACAAGTTGGTGGAGTGGAATTTTTAATTTTTAAAAGAACAAAAACTGACTGTTCATTTCCACACCTTACACACTTACACAATGGTCAGGTTTCTCCCCAGCCTTGTAGAGCACAGGATTAGATTGCACCATGTCGTCCACCACATTGCTCTTGGAAATCTCCTTAGAGCGGAACTGCTGTGGTGCAGAAAGGTTCATGCCATCATTATTCCCCAGATGATTGTAGCTCACAATGGAGGTCGGCTGCAGAAAAGATGACAAATTGAATGATTACTAAACATGTAACATCCTGAAAACGTATGTTACATTGACAGACTGACATTACATGATTAAGTGTTTTGATCTGGTTAACACAAGTTGAGAGTTATTCCTTTCGATTTGCTCTAATGTTCAAATGTATTTACTTGATTACATACCGAACTACATAATTAATCAAATTTAATTAAATTTACAATCTTTATTGACATGCAATTCTGACTTATCTGTTTGTTTTAAGTCAAGCATCAATAAAAACACAAAACAAGAATGTATGCACAATAACTATCAAATTCAAATGATATCTCCTACTGACGAACAAAAATGTGGTACATTTAGAATCTGCACTTGTGACAGAATTTCTTATTCATTTATTATACTCAACAATAACTGTGACTTCTAAGGGTTAAACCGTTTCTTAGGCTTGAGACAATGGAAATTTTATTTGGTTCAAGTTCTAAATTTCAGTATACATTTCAGTTTGTGTGCAAAAGAGTAAACTTAAGTAAAGCTACAGTGGCTTACCTTGATGCCTGCACTGACTAGGAAATCCACCAGAACGGACTTCAGTTTCGTCTGGCCTGATTTGAAGTCATCTCCGCCTATGAAAACCCCTTGCTGAATAGCCAGTTCCACTGCCCCTGGCACAAAAGTGTTCTGAGGGGAGCCGTTGATGTAGGCACAGCCTTCCTGAATACTAGCCACTGCAAAGAGTGTGGATGGAGATACCTCCCCTCCAGTCTATGAAGAAGTGTTTGGAGAAAAAAGTGTGATCAGATTATTTGTATGAAATTATTAATCAGTAATGCAGCCCTAAGATGTTTAACTGAAACAACTATTGAATAGTAAATAGTTTCAGGATTCTGAGCTAGTAATGATGTTAGAAATTCATTTTGTTGCTGTTATAACAAAACCATCATTTCCACAATTGTAACTTAATGTAATATGGATATTTTATGTAGTTAAACAGGTGTGAGTATGACTAAAAGCATGTCATTGTCTATATATTTTATCTCCATAGCAACACTATATGTGATTTTATTGCAGCAATCAGAAAGACATTTCTCCAGATTCAGACACATTTTATTTTAATCACCCTCTTAGTGACTGTAAGCACTACACTGAAGCATATAGGTAACTCACAGTGAGAGCTAGTCAGGCACAGCCTAGGAACAATCAGTATAACAATAACTGTAGTTTAAGATGGAAAACTACAGGACAGAGTTATTAGCCAAGAATGAAGGTGAGGCAGTGTGTAAAAATGTCCTCGCCTTCAGGCATCATGGCTACCATGCCTAACCAGGAAACTCCCATTTCTTTATTTACCACCTATTAGAACTATAATAACCCAGGTTCCAGCAAAAGCCTGCATGCCACAATCAAAACAAAAAATGTTCATGTCAATTACTAGTAGTTTACATACAACTACAATCCCATGGGTGTGCTAACAAAAATTAGCATCATCATCTATTTTTTAATTTTGATATTTGAAGGTCTAGCACCAACACTCACTGTTCACTACTGGTTCTAGGTATTAAATGTCAGTTACCTGGATGGTGTTGAGAAGGTTCTCGGCAGTATCATTGACACCAGGCACGACATCACAGAATCTTTCTGTGTTTGCTGTCCACAGCACAATCACTTTTTCCACGCCACTCTTCTCCTTGAAGTCACGGATATCTCTGCGGATCTGTTCCACCTGGACACACAACGAATCATAGAATCAGTCATTGCCTGCTCTTAAAATCACGAATAGGAAATGCACTCACATAGCTGGAGACAGCATTTGCTCTTTTGGTACCTGCTCTGCCTTGGTGCCTGTGAGCACATTATCAGCTCTATGCTCCTGGTTAGCAGCAATGAACTCTGGGATGTAAATGGAGGGTCTTGGTTTGAGCTTGCTCATGTGTGGACGAAGCATCTCCTGAAGGCTCCAGTCCAGAACCTGAGCACGTTCCATAGCACGTCCAAGATCCATTGAGGAGATATCCCAACCTGAGATACAAGCAAAAAACAACAAAAACCAAACATTAGCCCTTAAAGTCCTAAGCTGTATGTGCAAATACACAAATTCTGCCAAATATAGTTGTTGTGGTGTGCCTGTGAACTACTTTTTTACCTATCTAGGCCAATTTCTAGAAGAAAGCAGACCACAATTTACTTCTGGAGGCCAATAATCCTGCTCTGGCTTAGTTCCAAGCCTTATTTCATAGGTCTGTCAGTAATGATTAGTCTTTTAATGATCTTGATGAACTGGATCTGCTCTGGAAGATTACAGAGGAGATCAGGTGTTGTAAATTTCCACTATAGGCCAAGCCTAAACTGTACACTAGGTTTGGTATGGAAATTTCCAGCACTAAACATCACTGAATCACTGAACATACAAGTAATACTGTTTTAGTATTTATGTACACAAAGAAACTTCAGAATGTGAAAAATGTGACACAAAACAGCAACCTTTACAACAAACTATGCCAAGAACATCATAATGTACTCATGCCAGCCTTACACCAAAGGACTTTGTAAGCAATTTCACTGTTGTAGACAAATTTCCAATGTCGGACCAAAATCATGAGAGTCTTGCTTGAGTTGCATTGAGCTCACGTCATTTCAATCGTTTAGTGTAAGATGGTCAGTATTTTTCTTGTTTTGACACATTTTTAGTATTACTTTTGTATTACTTACAATACTTGTAATACTCTGTAAACAAAATAATAGCAAATGTATTATTATTACTGTTATTATTATTACTGTTAATTATTATTATTATTATTATTATTATTATTATTATTATTATTATTATTAATTACAATAACTAGGGATTTCCCTGCATAGAGAATTAAATCGCGACCAACTCTGAGGTGAGTCTTAATGGAAAATTACTACTTCTAAGACGTGTTGCACTCGGGGGATTTCTTTCCTAACTGCAATTGCAGCATATTGTGCCGTTGTGGCGCTGTACCCCTAATCAATACAGTGCACCAGAAAAAACAAAATCACAGAGGAATTGCGTGACTGTGCTGTGAGCTGCAGACAGTGTAGAACTCACACAGTGTGTCTTCACCTGTGGAGCTGCTTCTCTAAAACCATTTTAAAACTAAAACATAACTTAAAATTAACATGCATCTGAGCTGCGGCAGAAACACTCCTGAAGTTTAATCTCTGAAACTCTGCTTTTCCTAAAAGCAGCACGCAGCGTTTACTCGCGCAAAGCACACTATCTTCCCTACGTAGTGCACTTCGTGGATCATGAAATAGCAAATCCTTCACCCAAAGAGTGCAGGAAACGTTCGACTAAGTCATCTATAATCAACATTAACAATAGGTTACAAATTCCCTATTTAAAACTCAGCTGCTGGTTAATGATGATCGTGCTTGTTTGAACAGTAGCGCACTATGTAGGGGACACTGAGTGATTTGAGACGGTGTTATTCTCTTCTCAGAAAGTAAACACTGAAAGCGAGACGAGAAAGCGGAGCTGTGCAGATTGAACTTTTGCAGCGTCTCGTTCCAGAGCTCATTTTGGAGACACTGCTCCACAGAAATACGTGTTAAAAGCTTTAGTTTCGATTCACAGTTGATTCACCGATTGTTTTTTCTTTTTTTTGACGCTAAAAGCTTCATTTTATATGATTAACGAACCATAAGCATAAGTTAAACCACACAAACCATGACATTTCTTCTATTTCGAAGTCCACAGACTTCTTCGTTAAAGTTAACCTTGCATTCTTGCAAGTAGCGGGTGGTGGTCGCGAAGATGACTCGTAAAGTTTGATGTGTTGCCCCCTTTCGCCGCTATTTTCTTTCGGCCTGTTCTGCAGACAGGGTGGTCATCTTCAATTAACTTTCCTTCTGCATCCTTATAAAACCCAAAACATGACAAAACGTCAGACTTGGTCTTCTTAGAAGGCTGAAATATCTCTGAATCTCCAAGTTTTTCACACCGCGGTAATCGACCGCGGTTTTAACGATACTTTAAAGTTCAAACGGTACTACTAACCGTCATTAATTTTACCGCGGTTTACCGTGAAACCGGTAACCGTTTCATCTCTAGAAAGGAGTTATTGAAGAAGGTTCTGTTTTTTCTTCTTTTTTTGGCTTTGCATTGCAGTGGTTTCTGACTTCGTTTGTTTTTATGGCTTAGTTCATAACACCGAATCAATAATGCTAAATCGCTGCATGTTTCATTGATGTGTAGATCTTTAAATTAAATAAAATAGTACAGCACATTTTACAGATTATTCAAAAAACATTGGCTGGTGGTACGCCAGCACAGACAACTCCACAGTGAACCTGGCAGAGCCCCAGATCTCTACACGCTCAGCCAACATATCTTTGCATCTACAGAGTGGTGAAGAGAAAGGGGTTTTATGCTTTTACATATCCACCAGGTGCATGATGGGAAATAAACTCAAAAATCTAGTTGCAGTCTTGCAAATAGTGACCCTGCAAGATCCCCATTCTTTGCAAAATCATAGCCTTTGACTAAAATTCTGTGACATTGTCTTAAGATGCGTGAGAGTATCAGACTTTAGTCTTTCAAAAGTCTTTTCAAAGTCTTCTAGTGTATTGTTTGTATCAGTAAAATGCAAATTAGAATGTCTTTTCATAAGTTAAGTACTATTACTAGATGTTGAAACCGACAACATTAGTCACTGGTGACACTTAATCATGGCTCAAGTTTAAACAAAAGGCAGAATAGAAGAGCTTCAATTACAGGCCTTTACAGCCATGCTTATCTTCATTTACCATCAAATATGATGTCATTAGGGTGCACCATTGGCAGCAGATCTCTAAAAGGTACAAAGACCTCTCCCTTGGGTCCTGACCCCAAAGACACAGTAGAAGCCTCCAGCAAGGAGCCATAGTAATTGGCACTCTGGGAATGAAGAAAGAAAGAAACAAGAAAGAGTGGTGAGAAACGGGTCAGACAAGAGTTTGAGTTTGATGATAAACCAATAATTCAAACCATGCCAATGAACTGTCTTTTATAAAGTGGATTTAAATTCCAGGTGCTGCCTAAAACTCAGGCAATACTGCGATTTTACTATAATTATTATACTGTAGCTATCAATGACCACTAATTGCTCTGAGAGTTTAGGAGAGATAACACAGAGTTCAAGAGAAGTATTTCATGTCGATACATACAGTTGCATGCAAAAGTTTGAACTCCACTCAAATCACACATTTTATGAAAGAAAAAATCTCTACATGGAACAAACTTAAATATGGCATTTTTCTGCAAATTTTAGTTCACAATTTGCATTTATTGGCAGAGTTTAACATATTGGAAAAAATAAAACATAAAATGTTAAAACTTTTGCACATGCCACAATTTAATTTTTCAACACATTTAACACTGTTAACTTATTTTCCTAATATGTTATATTTAACAAATAAAAAGTAATTATGCATAAAAATGTGGAGAAGTCTGATCTCTGTCAACCTATTTTCACTTATAAAATCAACAAAACATGACCGGGGTGCCTAAACTCTTGCATACAATTGTAGCTGTTTAAGCCTTTCCTATGAATGCTACGTTAGAACCTGACTGAGGGTGCTTTACCTTGATGCCACTCTTAGTTTTCCATGTGAGGCCGAGCTTATTGGCCAGAACAGCAGCTGTGACGGTGCTGCCATTGTTGCCACCCCAACCCACCAGCATCACCCCTAGCTTGGGCACAGCTCTCTCTGTGCGAAACATGAACTCAGTAGTGTGAGGAGTCACCTAGAGACCCAAAGAGAAAAGCCAAAATATGATTATAGTCAAGGTCATTTGACTAGACTCATACAAACCATTTTACTACATTTGACTACAATTAGGATTAGATGAACATCAGTTCTGCACATGAAAGCCCAACTGAAATTCCTTCAGTGGTAATGGTAACTGGTTCACTAACTACCCTCAGGGTTTCCACTGCTCTCACTCTCATGAGGTCAATATTCACTTCATCCCATGAAGCTAAACAGCCTTTAGAAACACTTTGTTCAATGTTGTTCACTGCATTTGCAAGGAAACCCAAAACATTTGCAAGGGAATGCAAAAAACATCCAAAATAACACAAAATTATTGCGAGGGAATGCAGCTGCATTTTTTTAAACTACAGCCCCTGGGGGGCTCCGTACATCAGATAGCGCACTGTTTCACCTTTTAGAACGGGGTCAACGTCCCCTGACAAGACTTGAGATCTATTGTAGCCACTCAATTCTTACTTTTTTTGTTTTTAGTGATAAATATGTTTAACACAAAAAACGTATTTGCTGGTGGCTGGTGGTATTTTGGGGGTTTCACACATAAAGGTCACCAGAAAGCCAAAGCCAAATATTTATACAGTTTCCTATATTTGGCAAGTGTCACTGAACTATGAAGGCTTATGTATGAGAGCATGATTTAGTGGCAGAAGCTCACCGTGTATGTGTCTCCATCATTGGACACGGTGGTGGTGTAGTAGGAGTACTGAGACTCAATATACTGCTCAGTGTATCGCACAGTCGGGCTGTTGATGCGAATTTTCTCAGGCATGATTAACAACCTGCAAAAAAGACATTCACAAATAAAGAGTAAAACAGTCCAGCACACAGTCAGTCATGTAATATGCATACAGATTACGTCAAGTGCATGTTTCCATTACTCTGAAATGTGCAAGCGGATTAAAAGTGCGTTTTAAATGACTCAGCGCACTGCGTAGGCTTATCTGATACACGGCACACCAGTTTAAACATGCTGAAAGTTAACTAAGAAGTAGGTATTGTTCGATATTTTCCCAAGATAATGTTCAAAATGAAGCCACGCTTCCCAAACAGTTTAAGCTAATTGGCTACTAAAATGAAGCACTGCTACACTGAGTTTTCAGTGTAGCGTAATGCTAACTCACCTTTTACACTGGTGCAAATCTATCGTCTGGTTCTTGAAACGGTGCCCTAAAAAGGCTTTCCTGATTCTTTGTGTAGTAAAACGTGACAAAAAAAAGTCTCCGAACTAAACGGTTTCTACTTCCCTGTCAGGTGTTGAGTGTCACTGATGCTTCCTCCTCAGATGCTCTGTGTTATAGCCGCCGGTTCTAGACGTTTCCTCCACTTTATTCTTCCAGATACTGAAGCCCCGCCCACCAGCCAATGAAAAGCGAGCTCTTACAAATTCTAGAATCTTCAAAAGAACAGTCCTCAGCACCGCTCATCAGAACCGGACACGTGAGAGAACCTTGTTTTTCAAGGACGTATTATGTAATAAAAAGGATAACACAAAAAAACAAAAAATAAATACTAATCAGAGGAATGAAGGCAATATGATAATATTTCATGCTTAAGAATCCTCAGTGCACACTGTAGAAACAAGGCAAAAACAGTGAAAAACTCTGGTAAAATGCAGTAGTGCAAGCATAATTCATTTTAACTAGGGATGCTCCATAGGAGAAGTGTATGTTCTATTACTTTAGAGGAAAAAATGAGAACTTCCTACATTTCTTTCTATGTTTGCGTTTAAAAGGGCCATCTCCTAGATTTCTTGTAGGGGTCCGCTAACGACATTTGTGTAGTTTTATATACTGCAAAGTTAATGTAATACATCAAACACTTTTGTTCCAGAAAGCTCTGAAAATTCTAGCCTTCTGTTTGTAAAACGGGCCAAGAATTTCCTGAGCGAGCAATGTTTGTGTGATGTAATTGCATAATGCATGCTGGGCATTGCAGTGAGACAATGCTGACTGATGAAAAGACATAATAATAATAATAATCTTGTGAAACCTGCAAGACTATGAGATACAATGCTGCTACAGAACACAACATAACATATTAAATGCTAGTTTTAGGCCGGAATGCCCTTTTGTAGTTATAACCCTTCAGTACGCACATTCAGTAAACCTGCCTTAAAAGTGCAGTAAGCTACCGTACATTGGGCCTCATTCGCCAGTATCTTCATAAGTTTTTAGGACCCTAAGCCCGCAATTTGCGAGCAAAACGGTAGGTCACTTCTAGCCTTCATAACTTCGGAACGATTTAAGGTACAAACATGATCCACATATAAAGACATTCAGCAGACTTGCCCCTATTTAGTAGGCATGAGCGGTGACGTCAGCATCAGTGAGTAATTCGGCTCGGAAAATCACCTAAAATCTTGATATTATTGCTCTGCTTTTTGGCCTTCATATTCCAACAAAAAACGCGATAAAAGGCGATAAAAGTGCAGTGTCCCATTCAACACAATGAGTGCACTTTCGCTCTTTCCCTAAAAATCACACAAACAGGCCCTAAAATACATTTTAACAAATAAATAACAATAAATATGACAAATATTATAAAATTAATAATATCTAGCTGTCTTTCAGTTTACATTGATTCTGAGTATTACAAATATCTGATATTAAATATGCAACTCAATTTGTAATTAAAAATAAAGCCTGTCTTGCTGTGCATCAAAGTTTTAGCACTCAGCCTGAATGCAAGAGGACAGAAAATCAATAAAAAACATGTCCCCCTTATGCTAATTGTTTATTTTTGCTCATAATAACTAATTAATCACCATCAAAATTATTGCACTTTCAGCTCACAGACATTCCAGACTAACAATTTCTGAAAAGGCTTCCTGATTGCAACTTGTTTTCAAGATCTCTATAAGCAAAGATCAGAAAGATCCATAAAGATATCAAATTTCTGTTAGCATTTACATGTCAAAACAATGGCATATCTGGGTAGCCCAGGGTCTCCTGAAAATAACAACATATGGCATGTGTGACTGTCACATGTAAATACTTTATCATTAGATTGTAATTGTAATTGACCCAAAATACCAAAAGAATTCCCCATAATTCTAGGGTTCTAAAGGTTAAATTTGTTCTTGAGAAAGGTCCTAAGAAAAAGCCTACATTAGATTCATGACATGTTCTTAAATCACAGAATTGTCTGCACCTTTATGCTCTTGAGAGTGTGTAGTATCTGTTCTTACCTACAAATAAATCTCAAATAAGCAAACACTAGTGAAAGTCTGAATCTTTGTGAAAAGTGCATAAGTGGGTTTTAAGAAGTCATTTCTTCTTAAGAAAGTTTGGTGAGGCAGTATATATAATAATATGGTCACTGAGGGTACAGGGTGGGCTTGAAGGGCCCACCTACTACATTTGTCTTGAATTGAATTATTACTTTTCTTATAACATTGTATGGCTTAATGGACCAAATACAAGAATAATTCATTTATACATGATCATTTTCCATCTTCTCGCTTACAATTAAACAGGCTGTTTTTGTTACCATCCCTTTAAGACGGATGTATATATAAAATAACGTAGTAATAACAACAACAACAACAATAATAATAATAATAATAATAATAATAATAATAATAATCATCATCATCATCATCATCATCATCATAAAAGAAATAATAATAATAATAATATTTTTTTATATAGCACTTTCATGCCAGTGGCAGCTCAAAGTGGTTTACACACATGTCATAAAGCATAAAAGTAATAAAAGAAATCATGAGTATTAATTTGAAATCATATATGAAAATGACACAGATCAAATTAAAAAGATAAATACCAAGAGACAAAGAGTTTTTATTAAATGTTAAAAATTAAAGAGATACATTTTTAAATGTTTCTTAAAAGTGAGCACTGAGCTTGACTGTCTAATAAAAGGTGGAATTTGGTTCCAAAGTTTAGAAGCATAAGAACAAGGCCTCTCCGTGTTTTCTGTATTTTACGGAAGGTATTTGAAGGAGGCCAGTATCTTCAGATCTAAGATCACATGCTAGAACATAAACAGACAGGCATTCTGTGATGTAAGTGGGTACTAGGTCAATTAGAGCCTTAAAAACTAGTAGCAGATAAGATACAGGTAGCCAGTGCAGTTCTTTCAAAACAGGAGTGATATGATATCTTTTTTGTTTGTTTGTTTTTTTTTTAGGATGTGTGCTGACACATTTTGTATGAGTTGTGGAGGATGTATTATTTTCTTAAGAAGCCCAGTAAAAAGAGCATTACCGTAATCAACTCTGTACAGTAATGCTTTTAACAAATGCAAAGTTTCTCTGCATTGATCTGAGATAAAAAAGGCTAAACTTTTGCAATATTTCTCAAATGATAAAAAGCTACTTTAGTGACTGTGTTTACGTGCAAGATAAAACAGAGCTCAGAGTCACACCCAGGTTTCGTACTTCAGGTTTGGTATCTGAAGCTAAAGAACCGAGCTTCTCATAAAGCAGCTTTCTCTGAGTTTTAGTACCAAGGATCCGTATTCCAGTTTGTTTGTGATTCAGTTGCAAAAAATGTTGTGACATCCACTGAGAACTATCTGACACACAGCTAGTAAGTCTGTCTACAGAGTCTTGATTATCAGAAGGAATAGATATGTGTAATTGTGTGTCATCAGCATAGTTATGAAAATGAATATTATGTTTCCTAATGACATCATGTAGAGGTAACATGTACAACAAGAAAAGCAAAGGCCCTAAAACTAAACCTTGTGGGACTCCATAATTTTCCAGTGAAAATATGAACTGTCTATTAACTAAATATGATTTAAACCATTCTAAAATTGTACCTGAGAGGCCTACCCAATATTCAATACGGTGGACTACAATTTTGTGATCAACGGTATCAAAAGCTGCACTAAGATCCAATAAGACCAGAATAGAAAGATTTTATGCATTAGCGCTGAGCCTGAGTTCAATGAAAACACAAACCAATGCTGTCTCAGAACTTTGGTTAGATCCAAAACCTGAATGAAACTTCTTACATAACTTATTTGATATCAGATATGCATTTAATTGTTTGAAAAGCAACTTTTTCTAAGCCTTTATTTAAAAAAGGAAGGTTTGAAATTGGTCTAAAATTATTTAGTATGGAAAGATCCATGCTACTCTTTTTTAGCAGAGACTTCACCAAGTCAGTTTTAAAAGCGTCTGGAAAAGCACCTGTTGACAGAGAACAGTTAATAATAGTTAAAACATCACTTTGAACATGATCAAAAAACATCTTAAGGAGAGAAGTAGGAACAGGGTCAAGATCACATGTGGCTGAACTTAATTTGTTCATAACAGTCATAAGCACCTAATAATTGATAACTGAGAAAGTAAATGTAATGTAGAGTCAATGTAATGCTTTTTAAAGTAACTTTCAGGCACTTTCTTCCTTACTTCTATTTGAATTAATTTGAAAGAAAACACAGAAATGATCTGATATGAAAACATAAGATTAGGGACATGTTTGTGTTTAAACTTAGAAGTCTAATGAATTCTAATGTGTTACTGTCTTTTAGGTTATCAATATGTAAGTTAAAGTCCCCAGAGAGAAGATTTTTATCAGAGCTTGTGGATACAGCTGATATTAATTCTGCAATTTCTGTCAATATATTACTATTTCACTTTAGAGGTCTAAATATTCCAATTAGTAACATAGAAGTATCACTAAAAAGGTTGAGTGCAACATATGCAAAAGACGTAAATTCACTAATAGTGTGCATGCGACTCCTCCTCCTCGCCTGCCCTGTCTTACTGTATGCATAAATCTGTGGTTTTCAGAAGCAGCTTCAAGTAAAGTTGCTGTGCCAGTTGTAGTGGTTTTATTAATGAATTAAGGTAAAAATAAATATTCAGTATAATAAGAAAAAAGCAGAATACAACAAGCAGTGAAAGTGCAAACACACAAACATGTGAAACATGCAACCTGTTTAGTCAGAAATAGCTACTGCACATGCTCAGAACACTCCTCCCTTAATCAAACAAATAATATAATACGCATACACTCATAAACTCTGAATCACACTTTATTATGTAGCACTGTTTTATGTTAATCACACTTTTGGATTGACTATGTTTTATGTATACGTTTGATCATTGTCATTACACAGTTATGATGATTATTACACTCAGGGATTGTTTTCCAGATAGGGATTAAGCCTAATCCTGGACTACACTGTACAAAATAGTAATAAATACCCTTCAAACAACAGTAAAAAACATGCTTGTACCATTTTTGACAGGGACTCTTCATTCAGAATGCTGTGTAGTCCAGGACCAGGCTTAATCTCTGTCCAGGAAACTGATACTTACTTACTGACTTACTTAGAATAATATTATGTTCACTTTGAACTGCATAAAAGGTATTTACATATATCAAGACCAACAATTATATGTAATAATACATATCAAGACCAATAATTACTGCATCTCTGCAGAATTTCTATTCGTTCCTCTTATTGTGGGCCTCAACATGTTGCTTAAAGTATCAAGGTTAAGTTTCTGTCCTATCTCTGGAAACAAAACTCTTTGTTTTGTCTTAGCTTGCTCGCTAATGGAAATTTCCAGAGTCTTACAACACTTTAGAGGCCTTATATAGAGGAGAAAAGTTGATAGATGTTACAGATACCTGCATTTGGCTCTGTACACTGCTCCCAATTCAACATCATTGCCTTTGTTTAACAATAAAACAGAGATTCACTGAGGAGTAACTTGCTCTTGTGTGTTGATCGAGTCCCGAGAGGTGACTTTCATCACCAGGCTGGAAAATGCTGGACTATTCCTTCTAAAGAGGAGGTCCACTAACGGTTTGAAATTTCTGCATAATTAAATGGTTGAGATGTAAACAAACTCAGACCACCCTGAATAAATTACTTCATGTAGTAATAAGTAAATTAAATAGTTGTATTCAGCCTAAATAAATACTCTGAATGAACGATTCTTTCAATCAATGTGATTTTTGAGTTGAATCAAGCTAATTCACTCACTCATCTGATGAGCCATTTTTTACAGTGCAATTCAGAAACGTTTACAGTGGTGCTTACTGGAAAAACGCAAATAGAGACATTTTAATTGCCAAATTAATAATAATTAGTAATAATTAAACATTTAATTACCAAAATGATCTCCATTTGTCTTTTGAATCTTATATGTAATATTGATAATGTTAAAAAAAAAAAGGTATTCTGAAAAATAAGTTGTCTTTAGGTACTATTTTGCCTCTCATTGCCCTTTATGTATTGTACCTCTCCACCATGCATGTAAATAAATAATGTTTTAAGCCAAAACATCATCTCAAAACCACTGCATGACAGTGTCTGAGACATCAGGCTGTGCATCATAATCATTTCATGTAATAACTCGAGGTAGATTTCAGACACATTAAACTTGTTAGATTCCTATCTTCACCACTGTGAGTAACTTGGGTTTCGTAAGTTTTCCTAGAATGAAGCATTTTACATTAAACCACTCAAAAATACTTACTCTGAATGATATAATTTTAAAAAATCTATAAAATCTGGTTAAGGGGTGTGGATTATCCACGTAATCAACTTTGCATGTTTTTAATGCACAATGTATTTTTATACCTAGAAATATATTCCTTTGGCTTTTGTTTTAATGATATCTGTAGTATGTGTGGGATGTTTGTTTGCTTCATGGATGTCAGGGTGCTTGCGGAGTGATTGTTCCTTGAAAAAGTTATTGTAACATGAGATAAGGACTTGTTTATGCCAATCTCCAATCTACCCTACCAGACATGGTGGTGCTTTTTGTGGTACGGAAGCTGGAAGGAACTGGGTATTTCCATCATTGTGAAAGTGGGTAAAAGGTGACTATGTGGAGATTAATCAGGAACCTTCAAAGTCTTGGGCCTTGACTGTTAGTAACTGATTCACTGGTTCACTGGTTCACAACCAAAAACAAGTTCAGTTCGCTTACATAGTCACCAACTAAATGAAAGCTGTTCACAATTTTCTATCCATCATACAATAAACATCAAACAGACAGTCTAACAACAACTGCTAGAGCTAAACAGTTCTGCTACTATAGATCAGAGCTGGTCGATTCGAGCTAACAATAGCTACACTGACCCAAGTTTAGATAATAATGACACAAATCTGAGGGCATAGTTGAGCTGCTGGCGTTGGAGTAACAGAAAGCCGAAATTAAACCTATTCTATGGTGTTTTGATCTGTACCTCACTAGCTAGGCTAATGCTAGCTGGCTCCTCTCCCCAAGTTAACAGCACTTCTACTTAACTTAGCTAGCGGACCACAGCTCCAAACACCACAGCACAGGCTCAATTCCAATCTGGTGCTCTGCTTTTACAAGTGTAGATGATAAATAACTCACGTCTGAGAGAGCAAAGTGGAGTGACTGGTGCTGGAGTAACACAAAGGTGAAATCAAACCTGTTGAAACGTAGTCTGTTAGGCTAACCTAACACTAGCTGATTTAGCAGGCTAAAGGTGGCACACACCACAGTACAGGTTCAGTTTTAGGTAGCTCATACTCAAAAACCACATGTTTAGAGGATAAAGACGAGTGACTGGTGTTGGCATGACAACTGGAAATAAATGTGTGCTCTGTGTGAGAAGCCTGTTAGCCATTGCTGAGCCACTGACCTGCCTAGTTTTACTTCAGTATTTCCTGGTCCTGATTTGGCTGCACAGCACATGGAAAAAGAAACTGTAGTGGGTTTCATGAGTCTGTAAAAACACAGGATGGCACAATATGGTAGTATAAAGGCCTAAAGATATAACTGCTTTGTCCAAGTCTGTGTTAGGGATGTTGGGGGGGGGGCACCTGAGGGTGCTCTCACAACCCTTCTTGCTTATCTCTCTCTCTCTCTCTAATTTGGCTTTCGGTTCTTTTACCGTAGTCACGCCTTTGCGTGTGAGGTTGTGTGTTTGTGCAAACGTGCTGACCTGTTGAAAGAATTTTTCTCCATTTTTATTCATTCTTTCATTTGTGTTTTACATTTCCCTTTTTTGTTCCTGTAATTCTGAAGTGCTTTTTCTATTTATTTTTACAGCCTTTCTGTTTGAATTATAAATAAAGGTCTTCTCGTTTTTGCTTTTTGGGATATACCACTTCACAGAAGTGTTTGTCATACATTTCTAAATTTTTATCTTTTACCCAACAGTGGGTTGAAGGAATGATCTCACACAACATTCATAATTCATCAACTTCTATATAGTGCTTCCAATGTTAGGTTGAAAAGTATCTTTCATGAGGTCAGTGCTGTATGAACATTTTAGTCCCAAAATGAACTATTTTTCCACTAAAATCCTTTGATAACCATTTGAACATTAGTGGGCAGAACTATCATGGGTTTTAATTCAAGACTACTACAGTAGTTTTCCAAACACAGATTGAGAATTCGATGAGACTTCAGTATATATATGACTGTTTACTCTATAGTTGAAAAACCCTATGCTGTGAAAAAGTATTTATCCCCTCTTGATTTCTTTAATTTTTGCATGTTGCACTTAATTATTTCAGAAGACAAAAGCAACCTGAGTAAACACAATATACTTTTTAAATGATCATTTTTTGAAAGAAAAAACTTATCCAACACCACTTGGCCACGTGTGAAAAAGTAATTGCCCCTTAGTTACTCAATCAACCAATTAACAAATTTTAGGTGCTAACTGGGATCAATTAAGGCTTGATTACTATCAGCCCTGTTGAATCGAAACATCACTTAAGCTGAAACTTTCCAGCAATGCGGACAGTTAAAGGTTCTCAACAAAAAGCACACTATGCCACAATAAAAAGAAAATACTTTTTCATGGCACAGCATACATAATATTCCTAGTAAGCATACATGCGCACACACTTATCGCAGGATGTCATCCTCCCACACATGCACTCTGGGTCCCTCTCAAAGATACACACTCCTCTCGACCACTCCACCTACAGCACATCAGGTACTGGAAAGACCCTGAAGAGGAACTATTTGCAGCCTGTATCATGTCGTGTCGAAGGAAACAGAAGGTCAGTTGCAATTTTCTCACAATTATACATTTCTCAAATTATACTATAAGTTCGCTGTTGTGCAAATACGTTACTGATCCTCTTTACAACTGCAGAATTTTCTGTCTGAAGAGTGTATGCACTATTGTTTGAGGGAATAATGACCACTTCATGCATTTCTCTGCATGTTTTCTTGTACATTTTGTCACTGACATTAAAAAACTCATGATGAAATGTGCACCATTGAAAAATGCTAGCTCCCTTTGGGCCTACATTGTGTGTCGGAATGCAAGGTAATATTAGAATCATATAGATAATTTCTTTAAAAAATGTATCAGCGTCAGACAGACATTTAGGCTTGATGAATATTTCATATCGACATTTGATAACATATTTATTGTACTCTGGATGGGCAGAATGTTTTTTTAGCTATGCAAAATGACTGAATTCTATTTATTTCACTGCATTTGTAATTCTCTACAGGTAAGTTATACTTCTCCGTAATGCTAATCCAGGTAGAGTTAGTCTCCGTTTCTACATTTTGTAAATGTTTATGCATCAGCACCGGCAGATTTGTACATGAAAAATATCAGGTGTTGGCACCGGCCCAAAATTCCCAATATTGGTGCATCCCTACTTGTGGGAACGTTTTATGACGAGTTGACAAATATAATGGTCCAAAATCTCTTTATATTAACATACATTACATTCTTTCCTTCTCTTGTAAAGGTTTTTTATTCTCCTGACAGTGGCAATTTGTACCTCAGTCAAACTGGTAAACACTTCCTAATACATAAAATGATTAGTATATTAGAAATGGAAAACAATTCAAATTCATGTTTCCTAATAAAAATATACTGAAATCGTGGAAAAATTTTGTGCTATAACTGGCTGTGGAGGACTCGGTCAGTTATGCAATGCTTTTGAATGCTGGTCCAACACCGCTGACCTCTTTTTCCCTTTTAACTCGGGCTGCTTTCCTACTGAGATGAAGGCATTTCAAAGCAGCCTACATTCAAACGGGTCAAACTCTTTTATAATGCTGCCTGGACTGCTTGACATTTCAAGCTCGAAATCATTACTAGCCACTTTCAGTGGAGAAACAACATAGATTTCAGTATCTTATTCAGATCATCTATGCTGTTACTAAAATTAAAGTACCAGAATCTTGAATGGGGGTCTTTACACTTTACAAAGCCTTTTATTTTCAATAAATGATTAAGAATACTCTCTACTATTTGTGATATATTAATATGCTGCCCAAAATGCGTTGAGAGAAAGAAAAAATATATAGGTGAATTGGTAATCTGCTTTCTCTTTTTTGGTCCATTTTCCTTTATGCATTTAGCTCAAAGGACTAAAGGACTAAAATACTAAAGTATTTCTGTCTAATCACTCATAAGAAAATCCTATAAGAAATATCCCCATCAGAGCTCCAGCTATGGCAGAAACACAGGAGTATCTGGTGGATGGAAGCCCACTCATCACAGCGGCCCAGCTGGGCAAGCTCCGTCTGGTTCGGTTGCTGGTGGAGGGGGGTGCGCATGTCAATGAGCGCAATCAGCGAGGAGAGACCCCGCTGCTGGCCGCATGTCGGGCCATGAGGGGCAATCAGTCGGGAAGCACCATGCTGAGGCTCATCCGCTTCCTCATCAAGAACCAGGCTGACCCCAACGTCCAGGACAAGGCTGGCCGGACCGCCCTGATGTATGCCTGCATGGAGCGGGCCGGCGCTGAGGTGGCTGCGGCCCTCATCTCTGCCGGTGCCGATCCCAGCATGGAGGATTATGCAGGCGCATCAGCTCTAGTTTATGCCATCAACGCCCATGACCAGGACACTATTCAGGTCAGTGGTGTAGACTAGTTTGAAGCCCTGGGCATACTGTGACCATATATACTTTTATGCATGTAAATGTACATGTATCAAAATGTTGACTGTGGATAGTATGACTACCCTAGTTAGCTAGTCACATATATATATATATATATATATATATATATATATATATATATATATAATATATATATATATATATATATATATCACGTTATTGCTATATTCATGCCATCCTAAGAAGAGTTTGTTAGTTGTCATGTTATGCAGTATTCTGTAAAGCAACATTATATCTCTCAGCCCGGTTTGAAAGATGTTTATTATGTTTCCATTTATCACTGTTCTCTCGCTACAATGCCCAACATGCATTACGCAAAAACATCATACGACCATTGGGAATCCCTGTGATGTCACCCAATTCTAACAGCTAGCCTAGACATTGATCTATGGGCTAAAAAAAACAATCAAACTAGCATTAGTGTAAGACTTATCTTGGTCATTGAACCAAATCATAAAGAAAACCTGAATCCTATCTTCATTCAGCTCAAAACTTACATCAAAGATGTGTTTTTTTTATCCTTTCAGTCAGAGAAAAGATACCAAATTGAAGTACAATATCTATATAGCCAGTTTGCTAACTTAACTTTAGCTTTTAGCATTTTTCCTCCTTATTTGACATAAGTGTAATAGGTATAATCCATGCTCTCCATTGTAATCATGCTTTGAAGAAGTTACTACAGTTATATGGCTGCAGTAATATATTCATCTTGCAAACAGTAATGTTGATGCTGTCTTCCTTCTGCATTAACCCCCTAACGAAAAAATTAAAAATCTTTCAAATAGCCTGTCCCCAGAAAGTCACTCAAAGTAGTTCTAGTTTTAGAGAAGTTCCACCCGCCTTCAAGATATTTCAGGTTCCTTAGTCTTTATAGCAGACGCTAGTAAGCATGTTCACAGCAAGCGATGGTTAAATTCAATTAAGGGAGGGTGTTCCCTTAAATTCCTAATAATATTCTCTATGGGGCAAATTACAAGGCTAGTTATAATAGCTGTCGGTAGTTAACTCACCAGGATCTGTGAAATTGAGACGCTAAAGACATTGACCCAGTGATGTTTCTGCCCCAGGCAACTAGCCTAGCAAGGGCAAAACTCTTTTTTGTAATGTTACTTTTCTTTTATGTATCAAAATTTCACATACAGCATTAGTATTAGCCAAATATGCTAATCTCTTACCTTTTCATTTTGTATTTTTATGTGGATATATGAAAGCCTTAGTAGTTTCCTATGCTGTATACCAGCATATAACATAAACTACACTTCTTATCAGGTGCTGCTGGACGCCTGCAAGGCCAAGGGCCGAGATATTATCATCATTGCTACGGATCTAAGCTCCGACGGGGCCACAGTGACCCGCCGCTACCTGAATGTGCCTCCTTCGCCCAACACCTCACCTGTCTCATGCATGTCACCCTCTGACATCGAACTGAAGACCAGTTCCCCAAACTCAGAGACAGAGGGAGAGAATATCTTTAACTTCAGGGCTTCAGGGAAGAGAGGAAGCAGAGTGGGCTCGCCTCTGCCTCAGGAGACAGAGACAGTGAATCGCCAGAGACTGCATTCCGAGCCTTGGGTGGCCATCCAAAACCTGGCTCACCTCAGCCGCACTTATGAGGAAACGGTGAGGCAAGGAACAGTGCAAGAAGAAGAGGAAGGGGTGGCAGGAACAAGCTTGCTTGTTCATCAGTTAGATCAGAGTGATGGGCCACAGGCAGCTGACCACAAACACTCTGGGCGAGTGGTGTCCAGAAGTTATGTGGACAAGCATAGCCTGGAGTGTCTGGCCGTCCCGGAACGTCTACACAGCCGAAGAAACACTCTACCTGCTCTCACCGGACAGAATTTACTTCAGCTGCCCACCCTTTCTCTCAATCTATCTAGCTCAGACACCCGCTTAAATGACCAGCCCACCACTCTAACACTACCGCCGGTTCCTATCAGCAGGAACCTCCACCATTGCTCTAGTAGCACCAGCTCTCTTTCTCTGGCGCCCCCTGCTGCTCCTCGTGAATTTAACAGCATGAGGAAGTGGAAGCCTCAGGAGCAGCTGAGTTTAAGGACTCAAATACGTAGTGGTAGCTTCTTGCCCCCTCTCCCAGTTGCGAACACATCCACATGTTCCTGCCCTGGAGAGCCTAGCCCCACCGCCAGAGCTGAAGAGACCCAAGCGCAAAGGCAGGGTGGTTCAAGGAGCCGAAGACCTACACGCCGCCACTCCATTCAGCTGGAACAGATGAGTCAGGAGGGCAGTACGGAGGAGATACTCTTCATCCTATGAAATATGAAGCTCAGAAGGAATAGTTTACATACACTTTGATTTCAATAATATTAAACTGATAAACTGATTCCAACAATGTTAGCCCTGTAGAACTTCAAAGGTTTCATATAATTTGTAGGAAGACAAATGAAGAATTGTTAGATGAGCTCAGAATGATGGTAAGAGCTGTAGATGATTCCATTATGACTGTGAAAGCTGTAGAACATTGAGAATTAAGCTGTGATAAAATTAAGATCAAAAAGCTCTCATATTTAAAAATAGTGATCAAATCACAACACAGACTACCGAAAGGAAACAACTATAAATAGAAAATAACAGTATATTATGCATCATTTAATAGCTTCAACTTTGAAATATAGAATAAAACATCTAAAATACCTTCTGCTGTCTAGTTTATGCATGTGATGTTTCAATGTACACTGTAGATTGACTTTAATCAACATAAAATACACATAGTGGAAGAAATAAAATACACAAGTGAAAATAAGTTAACACATCCTCCACAGAGAACACACATCTGCACATTTAAAGCATAATTAGTGTTTGTTTGCTCAATGTAACATATTGGAGAAAGAAAAAAACATAAAAGCAAAACGCAAAAGTTATGGCACATTTTATATTTTATGTTTTCTTTTTTCTAATATTAAACTCAGCAGATAAATAGAAATTGTGCATTTAAATTAGAATGCCATTTAATAATATTTAATAAGTGTGCTCTCTGTAGAGGATGTATTAACTTATTTTCACTTAGAAAACCAACTAAACATGTAATTTGACTGTGGGTGTACTTTTGTATACTACTATAAAGTCAAGTTCAGAAAATAACACATTTCAAGACTCATTCAAGGCTCTTTTATTTTATGAAATGTCATTCAATTCTTTTAAAAAAAATGGCACTGATAAAGCTGATGGACTGCATGTCACAAGAGTTTAACATCTCATCATGTCAGCATGTCACAACTGACGTCAAATTTTGGTGGCTTGTTATATTGTTATATTCATGTCACATGTCAAGTAGAAGTACAATGAATGGAGTGACAATAACACTGTTGTATGACGAAACGAATCAAGAGAAAGCAGTTGAGGAATGTTAAGTTGCCTGTTGACTTGCTGAAGTGAGAAGACACTGTCCCATTTGCCATCAGCCCCCACTAAGAGCCACTCTTACATGAACACAAAAAGTAGACCACTCTGTACATAATGACACTGACAAATATAAGGAATACAACATGCCAGTGCTCTCTATACTTATAATTTTTTTTTTCTTCAGTTTTCATACTTGCATATTGAGACGGTACTTCAATGGCACCAAATGCACTAGAAGTGTGCAACTACAGAGACTTTTGGGGGTCAGAGAATTGTTCCAGGAGCAACATAGCATTTTCCTGCTCTAACAGATCCATCAGAAAGTCCTAACGTTTGCCTTAAAGGAATGTTTCAGCTTTTTTTTATCTGCTGCATCTCGTGTTGTTGATCACCACAGACAAATTTCAACATGTTTTCCTGTACTCTTTGCTCTGAAAAGAACAGAAAAGCAACTCAACTCTGAACTCACCTATAATAGAAACCATTGGACAGTAGCTGAATTCTGTGAATAAATGTTTGAAATCCCTGAACATACAACATTTTTTTAAAAACACAACAGTTACACTTTAACAATACACATCTTAAAATAATACAAATACGAGAGAATGCCTTACCACTTTGACTTTCCCTACGATACCTTTGAAATCGATGCCTACATCACAATGCTTGTAACAAATTGCCACAAATTCTTCCCACTGGACAAACAGTCCCACCTCTGAATTATGTGGATTTACAGGTTAATGTCCAAATACCTTAATGAATACTGCAGAATGAAAGTGTTCTACAAAAACATATTACAGCATCTGTCTATTGGCTTCTATTATAAATGTGTTCTTTTCTAAGTACAGGAAAAATGCTGCAGTATTTCTTTAAGTAATAGAATAGCGATCCTTTTAAAGAGGAACACCACTGACTTTTTTCAAAACTTTCAAAAAAATGTAAATAAATTCATCCACAGCGGTTTGATGTGAAATGGTGCACTGTAGAGAAACCTATCAACTTGTATTTTTCTACAGTGGTGGTGACAGGAACCAGGGGTCACAGTGTCTACAGCACAAATAGAGTAGTTTTATTAACTGTTCAAAATGACCAGTGAAACTAGCAGTGTCTTCTGAGTTTTTATAGATAATGTTGATTATGGGAAAAGGGTAGGTTTTTTTCCTTACAACACACTGCATTGACCTCTCTGCCATTACTGGATTTAAATAATACATTTGACGTCAAAGGCGTCTCTTAAAACTATCGTAAAACAATGTCTTAATACCTCAGGCAGCGTGCTAGTAACCATTTCATGTAACAGCTTTCTGTGAGGTAGCTTTTAGAGCAGCAGTTCTTTTTCAGTCTAATGCCCCCCTAAGGTCAGTAAGTGCCAATGTGCCCTCCCTTCATGCCCCCCTCAGCAATGTTTATTTGCTTAAACAAGCATCATTTTTTTAGACATGACCAAAACAAATTTAATAAACTAATTTTAAAATTACTAATTTCAGAGATTTTTCGGCTGCCCTCACACTGAGAACTGCAGTTTTAGACGCATTAAAGGCTTCAGACATCCGGTTCCTATCACTACCACAGTGAATAATTCTGGCTTCTGGTAAGATTCTCTAGAATGGAGCATTGCACATCAAACCACTCTAAATGATAATTTAACAATGCAGAAATTCTGAAAAACTGGTAGAATTTAGGGGTGCACCGATACCACTCTGATGCTGAAACTGATACCAATCTTTAAGTATCTGTGGATACTGAGTATCAATACTAACTCTACTTAAACTAACTAGTTTGAAGAAAAACTTATTTCTGTTCATTTTCTATATCTAATTAGTATTTGCAATCATATACTTAATAATAACCATATTTAACAACTGAAGTAAAATGAAAACATTATATTGTGCAAAACGCTAAAAATAAAACTGAACCATATATATATAGATAAACCTGTGGCACATACACATGAGCACGCAGCAGTTTGTCTGGCTCAGCAAAAACAAAGCCAAATGCTCATTCACACCTGAATCTCTCATTTCTCTCAAGGTCATGTCAAAGTCTCATACATGTGCCCTGTACACTAGCACTACATCTACGAGCAACACGCTCTGCTGGAGTTTATGCATATTACAGTAATCAGTATTAGAGTCTATCAGCAGCAGCTGTTTTTAGCTGATTTCTCAGCTTGATGGAAGCACCGGCCCATGAGACCATGGTGTTGTCAGATGCAGCTGACCGACTGAGGCGCACCACAGATGGGACTATTGGACACAACCAGTATATCACCTACTACTATTGTCTCCTGTGAAATACTGGTGTTACAGATTTTCTATAGGCGTGCATGCATGTCACTTAGTAGGGTGTGTGACAGCAATTGCTTGTTTTGTGGTATCAGTATTCTCTTTCGCCAATACTGATACTGTGTTTAAGTGCCAGTATTGGAACTGATACCGATATGGTATCAGTGCAACCCTAGAAGAATTCCCCTTTAAAGTAATTTAAACTGTTTGAAATACAGCCTTGGGGGCTTTACCATCTCTGTCCACTGTGGAGGCGTACATGTCTTAGGCAGTTATCCTGTCTGGAGAACATTTTACCACAGAGCTGGCAGTGGTACGGTTTCTCTCCTGTGTGGATTCGCTTGTGCGTTATCAGTCGGGTCCTCTGTGTAAAGCCTTTCCCGCATTCCTCACAACGGAAAGGCTTTGAGCCTGCGTGGCTTGCTGGCGCTCTTCCCCGCAGAGGAAGCATGTTTGCTAGGGGGTGAGTGTTGGCAGGTAAGTGTGTTTGTGGGCGGTGAACTGTACCGAATGAATGTCTGTGCTTTGCGTTTGTGTTCGGTGGTGAATGGGAGGAGCTTTGACCTTGTTGTCTTTGTGGTGTCACATGATTTAGACTGTTACCTAGCTGCCCATACTGAGCATCATTTGATAATGTTCCCCCTTCATAACGCACCTCTCTCTCCATTCTAACATGTGTAGGACCAAAGGAGTCAATGGGTTTGTTGGCAATGCTCTCGGAGTTCTGAGGAACCTTCAACACAGGTTCTATACATTGTTCTGTTGGAAGCTGTTGGTATTGCTCTAAGCCAGTACAGCCTCCAGGTACACCAAAATCATCCGCTGCATCATCTTCAACAGGTGACCACAACTGAGCGTCTCTCTGGTCTGTCTTATCGTCAGATGCAGCGTCTGGCTGCACCATCCTGTAATCCACTCTCGGCAGGTTGAGCTCCTGATCCACAAGCTCCTCCACTTGCTCAATCTTCATTTCAAACTCCAGACCGCTAAACTCATCTTCCTCACATGCCTGGTCTTGTTGTTCGCTTGGCTTGGTTGCATAAGCCTGAGCTGCATTTGGCTCTTTCAATATGTTTTGCGAAGTTGGTACCATTTTGTGAGACAACTGTGGTTTCTCTTCTTTGAGTTCTTGCACTAAACTCGTATTAAATATTTGAAGATGGCTTCCATGTGAGGATCCCTTTCCGTGGGCCATTGAATCTCCTAGATGAAGAGGGAAAGTTTGGCTTTGATTAAATGATCATTGTAGGTAAATTCTAAAAAGAAGACTGAAAAAAGCTTGAAGGTTTATGGGTTAATGTAATAAAGAATGACCTAGGAACACTGCATCTTACTGATCACATAGAGTGTCTAATGCCAAAAGAACAAAACTGAAAATGTATCTGTGTATCTAGCCTACAACAATTTAGCTCTAGCCATTCATGCTGAAGTTATAAGAAGTGTTTCAGTTACTGCTTGCGAAACAGAGCAGCCAATCAGTACAGAGGTAATTTTCATATATCAGTCTTGAGTACTAAATTTGGATGGGAGTCGTTTTCAGTGGTGACGTTGGGTAATGCCATTCATTACTGGCGTTTCTCAATGATATCTGAATCCACCAGATCAGTCATTTTTTTATGCACTACACGCTCCTGCATTAGGAAAGATTCCGCTATATTTTACCTACTACAAAACAAACTGTAGAAATAACCCCAGCTCATACTAGTTCACTGTAAACTGACATATCGGTAAAATTATATCCTGTGCAAATTGAACTTTCACATTTTCTCATAAGTATGGAGGCACTCAAACAAGCACCTCCTTGTGTTCTTTATGGTGCAAATCAAGCTGATATGTATCGTACTTCCTCAAGTGCATGACTCTAAACGTTACAACATGCAAAATGATTGAAAAAAAGATTTTATGTGATAATGATTTTTATGTAATTCCTAATGATTACACAAATGACACATTGCTTTCACCTAAGACAGCTACATAGATTGAAAGGGTAAATGAAATAACAATTAAAATGTTTTTACATGTTTTCCTTGTGTGAATCATTCATAAACATTACAGATCAAAACTGCTTTAGCCTACCTACCTATGTAAAACTAGTCCTGCCTGAATACTACTTCAAAGGCACAACAAAAAACAGCCTTCTAAGGGATCCAGAGAGAATGAAAAATTATTATGCAAAAATGAATTACGGCTGGTTTTGGTATGCAACAACACACAAATGTCATAAATGGAGCTCAGAAAAGATGTGACAAAGACTCCTCTCACATCTGTCCCATACCATAATATTACTGAATAAGCATCTTTCCCACTTTCTGCTACCGTAGTCAGTGCACATAAACACTTTAACGTGTTGCAATACACATTCTTTATATGTTTATATTTACATTTATATTTATATTTGCTGCTCAGTTTTCTAACCTGCACATCCTGTATTTATGTATCTCAGTATTTCAGTACTTGATTGTAGCTATACTTATCTCTCATTGTACATCCTTATACTTGCAGGTTTTTGTATAATGCCTATTTTATGTTTTCATGTAGAAAATCGTTTCTATATCTATTTTACTGGATTTAATTTAATGTACACTTGGTACTTGGCGAATAAAGATTCTGATTCTAAAAAAACAAAAATAAAAAAGTGTACGCTATTGGCCCTTTATTCTTTCTATGGAAACACATTATAAGGATGCAGTAAAACTAAAACAACAACCTTGGAACATTGTTGTTTATGCATGATGGGGGAATTCTTCTGGCAGCCAGTCAGGGACTGCTTATGACCAGTAAGGGAAGAAAAAAAACTCAGTTCTGGGACTGGTTATAGAGGCAGTTGATGATCCCTAATAGGGATCTCAACGGTAACTATAAGGCCAATGGTCTTTTTTCAGCAGGGATAGCCTGCTTTACAAACAGCACATGTGGTACTAAAAGGCACGTCAAACTGGTACGTCACCAGTGGTGGCTTTATTATTTTGAAAATAACTTACTACGTAGTGCGGTAACGTTAGTAAGCAGACTGAGACACAGTCGAAGCTTTTTTAGACACTGACCTGTCTCCGGCATTTCAGCCATTTCGACCTGAACTCCGACTGAACATCGGTCAGGAGCAGCCTGCGCTTTCTTCAGTTCTTTCTCGGTGACCTGTAGACGCTTCTTCAGGCCTTCAATCTCCTCCTCTCTCCGCTTTATCTCCAAATGTAAAACAACACTGTCGTCCTGAATGAGCTGACTGATTTCTGCCACCGCTGCTTTTGTCAACACGTCCATTATCGCAGAAATCTGCGTCTGTAACACGACCGCGGAGGCCATCTCGACTATTAAAGACACGGTTCATAAACACGATCGAGCTGCTGCTGTAAAATCCACATCCACTGTTCCTCCGCGCCTCATGTGTGACATTAACACTACAGCTGTTTATACCGTAGTGAAACAACACAGCAGCCACGACAGCTCACGTGACATCCGCCACACTTGGATCATGGGCAAACCCCCGCCAAAATACAAGCCTTTCACGGTCTAGTTTGAGGATTTGTTCAAAAACATTTAGGATTGCTCATAAAGAAAAATGTTGAAGTAAACTGTGTGCAACTATAGCAGACTTACACAGTACCTATGAGAGTAGTGAATCTCATACAGGGTTTCTTATTTTGTCCTCTGAATAATAGTAAACCCAATTTCCATGTCTTTTAAAAGTCCCCTATAGAATAGTAATTCCGTATAAAAATACGATAATATTAATAATGCCTGCTTTTTTTTATGTGGAAATGTTTTAAAAACATATTTCTGTATATTGCATGGATATATAATAATATATTAATAATGCCAGCTTTTATTATATATTAGTTTTTTGCAAAACTGTGAAAGTGAAAAAAAATTTCTGTATATTATATGACTATGTAGTGATATATCTTATTAATATTATTATATATTTCAGCTTTGGAGCAAAAATAAGTTCAATGTGTATGTTTGTACATGAAAACGTAATAATACACTCATATGGCTTTTATTAACTGTCAGGTCACAGCTTTGTTACAAAAATGTGAATGTGTAACTTGCATTTCTTGATTAAATGTGTTAGTAGTCGTCTAATTACAACACAGAGAAAGACTGCAAATCCTTTTATAAAGGTTTTTGTCCGGAGTTTGGCTGCTTCCTTTTTTCTCTGCTAGAATTAAAGCTGAGTCACTCACATCCTATATTTGTCTGTCATTTATTTTTTCTGAGGTTCACTCATGACATTTATGTAGTTTTGTAGTTTTTTGCACCAAGAAGTCATAATTAATTTTTACATTACGATTTTCCAACCTCCTTTCCTTCCATTAGAATTGCACAGGCTGATTTTGTTATGCTGTGCATTTAAGGCATATGTATGTATGTATGTAAATGATCTCTGTTCTGATTGGCTGCCCAATATTGTGCCTCGTTCAAAAAGCAGTCCAGGCTGAAACACTCCTAACTTCAGTGTCAATGGCAGGGTGAAACTGCTGTAGGCTGAATAAAAACTGTAAATTAAAAATGTAAATATATGTATGTATATACATACATACATACATACATACATACATATGTACATAGATAAATAAATACAGTAGCAGCAAAATATGCCAAAATAATAATAATACTGAAATGCAATAATAATAAATTGATAAACATTCATTATTCATATAAAAATTCTCCTTCTTCTTCTTATTATTACATAAAATTAATAAGTCAAGTACAAAAATGAAATAAGTAACAGAGAAAAATAAATAAGTAAATAAATATAAACATGAAGAAATAAAAAATAACAACAATGATTATTATCACTATCACTATTATTATTATTATTATTCAAAGAATGATAAGAAGAAAATTCAGAGGCAAAAAAATAAAGACAAGAAAATGTATTCATACAAATAATAATCATAATAGTAATTATATATCAATACATTAATATTATTATTACTTTTATTATTATTAGAATAAAAATAAAAAGATGATCAATGTAATAATAATAATAACTTTTCTATTACTATTGTTATTATTTTATCATTATTAATATTATATTATTATTACAACATAGAAATGCATTATAAAGACGTAGCTTCACGTGTTTGAGGGAAATGTGGAAATGTTACTCTTTTTCTATTGATACATTTATGGGTTTTGTTTAAATTACTTAGTTTCCACTTCAGACACTTTAGACAGAGATTTTTTTAAGAATTTCATATTTTTTGCGAATAAAAATGCTTTATACTAAAAAACCTTACTTAATCCTTAATCCTGAAAGACCTACGTTTTTAGTTTTGGACCTGAACAGCGACTGAGCATTTATCAGGAGCTGCTAGCTTCACTGTGGCTCTAATGCTATAGTGGTCTGGAGGCGGGTGAACAGGCTGCCAACCCCCCCCCCCAAGTAATATAAAAAACAGCAGAGGGCGCCCGCGAGTGAGTCCTCAATGAATGGCACTCGGGAGCGCCCTCTAGCGTTTGAGAAAACCGGAAGACATTGCAGAGTGGTGATTCTCCTCTCTAACACCGCCGCGTCCTCCAGCACCGCAGCTCTCACCAGGACGTCCATAATGCCAGCTATCTGTGACTGGACCCTAACACGGGAATCCATGTTTATAGTCTTGATCCAGCGGTGCTCTTGTTAATCAGTAGTTCTGAGGAACATGTGTTTTACTGGTTTTACTGTCTCTTCTGGCCACACAAAGCCACAGCACCGCCTCCACCACGCTGCATTGTTTACTACCGCTTTACTCCACAGGCACTTCCTGACTGCTCCTGCTTTAATGAGGCAAATGAACACGCACTACCTCCACCTTCTGGACACTAACTGTCTCTGCATAGACTTTGTAATCTCAAAATCCACAATTTAATGCATATTTACTGTTGTTGAACTTAACATATTGGAAAAATATTAAAACATAAAATGTGGCCTGTGCAAAAGTTATGGCACATTTTACGTTTTGTTTTATTTTTTCCAATATGTTAAACTTTGCAAATAAGTGGAAATTGTGTTTGAAAATTTGCAGAAAAATACCATGGTTTGTTCCCCGTAAAAGATGTGTTAAAATACAAAATTAAGTAAAGCATTATTTTTGAAAAGTGTAAATGTAAAAAAGTCTTTTGCTGTCAATTAACAGTATTGAAAAGGTAAGAAATGTAATATTAATTTTTTCTACGAAGCTCATAGAAGACATCCATGTATTGTCTAAAAAAACAGGATGTTTAACCATACAACTGCTAATCCATCAAACAGAAATCAGTTTATGGTAAACATTTTTTGATATGTGGTGCTAACATGCTAACATCACTGCTACATGTTTTGCAAGCTGATCCTTCAAATGCTCCTGCTTGTTTACTGTTTAAATCACATGAACAACTACTAAGTCCCCTTATTTTGCAATTACTTTTATGCATGCATTTAGATAAAGTTACAAACATGTGCACAGTTGTTCAGTTAGAAAATATATATTGACTGATAATCTGCATCAATAAATCCTTATATCAATTTGCAGAAATATCTGTCAATATCATTGAAATAACAGCTCCCAATAAAAGCATTCATGTTCCTGAGTGGAACACCTGTCTGAAGCAGTGGTCGCCAACCCTGGTCCTGGAGATCTACCTTCCTGTTGAATCTAGTCCCCACTACAATCTGCCACACCTGTTTCAGCTAATTAACTTCTACAGAAGTGCTTGATTGGCTGGATCAGATGCATTAGTGTTGTGTAAGGGGAGGAGCAGCATGTTAGAGGCAGAACTAAACTCTGCAGGTAAGCAGATCTCTAGGAGGAGGGTTGGTGACCACTGGTCTAAAGGTTCACCCCATTGTGGAAGGTTGTGAGTCTGAATCCTAGTGAGACCATGTGTTAGCGGCAGCATCATGCATTCAAGGAGTGGGTGGGAAACGGACCGTGTAATATAAAAATATAATTTATGTAATTATATTTACAGACATAAATTGTTATTTACATTTTCTACAAGCAACTGCAGCCATGTTTTACTGTTTTTTTATGGTATTTTTAACAAGGTGTCTCCCAGAAATTAGACTTCCATTACTTTTTGGCTTGTAGCTAAAGATGCAGATTCAGACATTAAACGAGTTATCCAATTGACCACTCTTGGGGTATGAACATTTTTGTAAACCATTTCGTTAATGTAGTAAAGGTTACTAGGTACTTTGTGGTGCACAAGACATGAGGGTAATGTTTTGATCAAGAAAAATAGAAGGAATAAATAAGAGGGCCATTTATTGGTGGATCATGTCAGCTTATGCTTGATAGGCCTCAATGTAATGGCTTGAGTAAAAAATTGATCAAACTAAGGTCTTGAACCTGCAGCAGACACTATACACTAAAATTCATGCACTAATGACTCTTCTTCAATTTTAGTTTTGGTACCTTAAACTGGATTTCTCTTTAAGATACATCTAGACAAAAATGGTAAGATGGGCAGGGACAAAACTTAATCATTCTTCTCCAGAATAAACAACTAGCATACAAATAGAATATGAACCCTCTCATATAGATTATCTACTCATATCATCAACAAACTATCTAATAAAACTCGAGTGATTAAAACAGTATTAGGTTTAGGGTTAAGTCTGAATTAAGAGAAAAGCATTGTTACTTCTATAATAAAGGTGGCATTCATCATAATATAGCCTTGATATTTCTTGTAAAACATAAAACACTTTTGGAATGAAACCCTTTTTACATCCTATTTGGTTTTCTTTGTTCTTTTTCAAATAAACACCATATTTCAGTAAACTAAGAGAATCAATGAAATTCAATTCAAGCTGGCCCAATTATGACCAAGGTGCCTTTTTATTGCACTCATGGAATACTGTTCAGTACAAACAGTCATGCGAAAAGCTGACTGTATATCAACACACAATATCAACATAACGGATCAAATAAACCAGGTAAATGTACTGCAAAAAACAGACAGTTTAAAGGGGCAACATCCAATATTTTTCTTTTCCCGAGGTCGACTTGCATTTCTGTGCGTTTGTCAGTCATAAGTCATATATAGTTAATCAGTGTCACATGGCCAACCTCTCTTTATCAATTTAAACTCTTCAATTGGCTATTTTTTCACTGTGCCTTTGTGATATATGTAAATGACCTCTTTTCTGATTGTGCCACATTCAAAAAGTCCTTATAGGAAAATTGGTTCACTCATAAATCTGAAACAGACAGCCACACTAACATTTCACAAACATTTAAAATCACTGGTAAAATCAGACAAATAACACCATACATAGTTTGTAGAGTTTGGCTCAAATAAGATGTGCTTTTTTAGGTGGTTTTGGCTTTTGCACAGGCTTTTTTCCAAATGAATGGCACTTTTTATTGAAAGGCGGGACGTCCACAATACAGCCGCCATGTTGTGCGTCATGAGCTATCCAGTCTGGACTGCAACACTTCTTATAATCCTAACTTCAATATGAGTGGGCAGGGCTAAATTTGGCTAAATAGGCAAATATGTAAATATGCAAAAGTTTTTTTTGACATTGCAAAATGAATTTAAAAAAATGCAGCTTAAACCAAATTCAGGCTCGATGCATTTTACCAGAGAAGGTCTGGCAATGTTACTTGTATAAGACTCAACTGGTCGGTTCGTATGGGATGAAGTATCTGTGTAATTTCCCCGAACTACTTTAAAAAGCCCAGTTCAAAATGTTCGCTGGACGTTCACTTCAGCATTAAGTCTAGAATTAAATGGATCCAAACATACTATAAACATTAACTTCAAGTTAATAATAGACAGAAGAGCGTTAGACTAGTAGTGAGGTCATTTTACTTAACAAACGCTGCCCAACATAAGAGAAATCACTCTACCTTCAAATATTTAATTTTCCTTTGCCTTCTGATTAGAACATCAACAAGAATGTTTTAGATTACAGTAGTCCCATTTTGAACTTAGGGATATAAGAAGTGTGTCAAAAACTAAATTTTAGCAGTTAGCCTTGCTCGCAGTCTCCAAAAAGCAGAGATACTGATGTCTCTTACCAGGAATTGTCATTACATTATCATTGATTCAAACAGGACTGCTATTGCTGAAAGAGCTCAGAGTGTAACAAATTATAGGAAATAATTTGCTCTGGAATTATTACGTAGCAGACTATGGACATGGTAGATTCGTTCTGGATTAAAATTATGGATCTGTCATCATATTACAGTATCTCCCTAGATAAAACTTATCCAGCCTGAATAGGGTTTTAGTTCCCATATATGGACTGCAGGGAAAATGGTACTTCTTTAACGTTCATGTTTACATGATACATCAAATTCTTTAAGTGATACAGTTTTCCACAATATGGGCCCTTTTACCCAAAGCAATAACGTCATATTTGGTAAGTGCAACTGAATACCAACACAGTTACATTTAAGTCCCTTCAAATAAAGGTCTGAAGTACAACTAAAAGCTAATAATTTTTCCGGAGCAAGCTATACAAATTCTTTGATTGATGCAAAAACATTTTCCACTGGAAATCAAAACAAAAGACATCACTGAAAACTATACCTCCAAAAAAGCAACTGATTATCTGTCCAAACAAATGAAGCTGAACTACTTTGAAGACTTTGTATACCAAAAGTCAGGGCAGCAGTGACAAATTTACTGCCACCCCAACCCTCCTGAACGGTATCCAAGTGTCAAACAGCAGGACCATAAAAACAAATGTCAGACTCAAGTATAAATCGATGCGCAGTTTGAACAGGGAGCCTTACTGCGCAGGTGTGCTTTCCGGAATGTGTCCTTACACACCTGTGAGGATCTCAGTCCACACACCTCACAGGCATAATCGGGGGCGGCATGATTCAGCATGTGTTTTTTATATTGAGACAAATTGGGGAAACGTCTAGGGCAGAAGCTACAGCTATACGGCTTCTCACCAGTGTGCACTCTCTCATGATTATTCATTTGACTTTGCCCTATAAATGTCATTCCGCAAACCTTGCACTTTATTTCACCTTTCTTGAGATGAAATTTCGCGTGGGCCTGCAGTTTTGTCTTGCTAGGAAATTGCCTCGGACACTTGGGGCAAACTATCCAGCTTCTTGGTTTTTGTTGTAGTCTTTTGTCAGCCTGGTCCTTCTGACTGGTTTTTAGTGGTAGATGTTCTTCTGTCTTGGATAAAAACTCATCTTGAAGTTTGTTTTTCAATGGTTCTGGTCCATGTACATGATTTTCTTGGCCATTTAAAATGGACTTGGCCTCCCCAAAAGGTATAAGCAATGGGTCTAGAATTTTTCTAGGCCTTCCTCTCTTATTTGTCTGTAATCCAATTGTTGATGTACTCTGCGATTCAGCCGTAGACACTTTGTGATTTAATGAGGTCTGATTGTGACTGAGCTGTGTTGCCTGCAGCTTATTTGCGCTTTCCTTTTTTATTTGTGCTTTCTTCGGTTGTTCTTGAGCTGAGAATATTTTGGAACTTTTTAAGCTAACTGACACCTCTGCTTTCCTGGGTCTTCCTCTCCCCCTTTTTGAAACCTTGCAATCAGGAGCAACTAGCTGTTTTCTAGGTCGTCCTCTGCCTCTTTTCTGAGTCATCTCATGTGGGGCACTCTCCTCCTTGCGTGCAGGTCCTTCCTGGTGTGTTGTCTCTGTGTGGCGTGTGCTCTCATCCTTCTGGATTAGCTGTGAATAACTGTCATCCTCCTCAGGGGGCAGTTCAAACTCAATGCAATCCTCAGCTTCAATCTCCTCAATGGGTGCTGCAAAAAAGAAAAGTAGTTGCAAACATATTAGTATTTACATATGTTAACTATTATGCTACATGATATATACCTATTTAATTCCAGGTGATGATACATGTGATGAATCGCACATGCACATGGCCACTATTTTAGGTACATTAGTAGGTATAGGTATTCGTTTGTTTCTACATTCATTGTCCATTTTTTTGTAATTCATCAATTAGACTGTAGTCCATTTGTTTCTCTGTATAATTTGTTAGGCCTTCTTTAATAATCAGGATCCCCACAGTACCACCTCGGAGCAGGTATTATGTATGTGGTGGATCAATCTTAGGACTCCAGTGAAACTGACAAAGGCAATGAAAAAACTGCCAATGAGTGTAGATAATCTAATAAAGTGGCCAATGTGTGCACTTTTCTCATTCTGAGTTCAAGATTCAATTCAGCTTTAGATATTTCATGTAGTAAAATGTGTTAATCCTACAGAGCTGTAAATATATACTGTTTTAAACTATATGGACCATTCTGCTGAATTAGTTCAGTGTGGTCCCACAGGGTTATGATCTACTTAAACCCAATGAATTAACAGAGACAGTAATAAGGTAAGTATACAAAATCATCACATATTGGGTAATTTCTTTTAGGAGGTGGCTGTCCCAAACCTTAACCCCTACATTCCTGAAAATAATATATATATTTTTTCATCAAAAAGATCTTTTGTTTTTTTTTTTAAAAGATTTCGATTTATCATGAGTTTAATGTCTAAATAAAAAACTTATAATCAAAAACTATTCAACGCTGTCTCATGGTTTTTTATAATATAATAGCTGTTTCTCAAAGCTAAGAGATGCAGCTGAGAAAGGCAGCATTTCTCAGCCATTATGTCACTGAAGTCTGTTTCATTTTGTACAATCCTTTGAACGCACCTGAGAAATGCATCCTTCATTTGTGAGAATCGAAGATTGCGGTTAGTCTTTCAGTTTTGATATGCTTCAAGACCTTCAGTCTCCTAACAACCTTCATGTGCAGCTCAAAAGGATATGAAAAATGGCTTAAAGAGCCACAAGTGGATGCTGTGGCACCAGAGTTTGTACTGAAAGTTTGTACTAAAAGTGTCACTTATGTCAGTAAACTGTGATGTGTCAGTACAGCCTGCTCAGACCGTCTCAAATGTGAGTGAACAATGAAGACAAGCTTTCGTATACCAGCGCTAGAAAGGTCTCTCCTACCTCGACTGCATCCTTAGCTTCGAGAAATTACTTTAGAGTTTTAGTCCATAGAGTTTTAGTCCATAGGCAGGGCCTTATTTTAGCCACACCCCAGCAGAAAGTAAGACTGCATCCCTGTCCCGCATGGCCAGATGGTGAGCAGTTCTGAGTAGTTGTTATTGAGTAAATGTGACCCAAAGTCTGAAGATCGGTGTGTAACCTTAAGAACTGTCACTACTTAAGTAAACTTAAGTAAACTTAAATAACCTGGAAAAATATTATGATTTTATGTGTGTACTGTGTTTGCTAGTCATGTACTGGCTAGTGTTTTTAGGTTATGCTCACAACTAGCTATAATTGTCACTACTGAAACATCTGGTGAAGTTTCAGAGGCATCATTATTGTATTAGTAGTGATGGAATGTAATGTTCTATCGTTCATTTTAATAATTATTAGATAATAACTAAAATATAGGCCTTCAAAAATATAGACATTCAAAGCAAAATGATGCAAGTTAAAGTCAGTTATAAGTCTGACGTGTGTTTTCAACTATGACTTGGAACCAATTTGCTAAAATGATCCATCCAAAACAATTTACAGGTCTTTGTGCAAAATAGTGATCTTACCAAATACCAACAATAGACAATATAAAAACATACAGAATACATTTTTTTTTTATTACTGACAGTGGTTCCCACTAAGGGCAGCAAATGAGAGATCCTCAGGCTTTTAAAAGTCTATAGTTTTCATCCATTTTCCCTATTTTACTGTATTGACATCCTGTTGCTCAGACTGTATTTCTTTGTCAGTTATCATGGAAAATCCCACTGATAGCTCTGAATCAAATGCAATGGGAAAATATTTCATTTCATCACAAATGATTCCTCACCATGATCCATCGTTTGGTCATTCAGATCTGCTTCTAAATCCTGCGGCAGATTGCTGTCAGAGTCAGGAGCTTTGTGATTCTCCTCAAGTGGGATCATAGTGTTCAGGCTGACCCCACACTGTGCGCATAAGTAAGCTGGTCCAGATCTGTCTTCATGGTTAAGTTCGGTCTCAGCCACTTCGAGCTTCCTTCTAAGGGTGTCGATTTCCTCCTGTCTTTTATGAAGCTCTTCACTGAAAGCTTCGAAACTGCTGTCGAAAAGTTTGATGATCTCCTCGGCCGCGGCTCTGGCTGATTTGTCCAGAATACTCGACACGTGATGTTGCAGAGTTACCATACTTTGGCGTTATTTCAATACCGGTCTTTGCAAAAAACAGGCAGATAACCTACGTTAGCAATTAAGCTAACGTCTCAGACATATAAACATTTCACAGTTTGACTGAACACTCTCTTCTAACGTGAACTGGGGATTTGTTTGATCGCAAAATACTTGCAGGAAATTTTCGCGCGAAACACTGTTTTAAAGCGATAATACCGTTAGCAAGTTCGCGACTTAACGGTTAGCCACAGCTGGGTTAACTAACAGCGGCAAACGCATTAACGAGGCGTTTGGAGGTCGGGCAGATACACAAAGCCGGTATCAGTTCTTATATTTCCTGTAAGCTTCTTTGAGTGACAGCAAAACCATATCGTGTCTCCAGAACGAACGTTTCGACCAGAATTTAGTAAAACATCCCCAGTCGGTCGGTACGTTCAACTTATTCTTGCAGGGCGCTGTGCACGTTTTGCGATGTATATATCATACGCGGCAGCGGTTCCTGTGAGGACATTATTTGAAGATCTGTGAATCCGCGTAGAACGATGGGAAATCTGATCTTCCTCTCTTTACAAGCTGTGTTTTGATGGGCCGCAGTCCAGCTTTACCGCCACCTACTGAAACCAGTGATTTTGTTTCCTGCGCTCATTCTCGACTGATTAATCGCGATGAGAAATTATAGTGGTCTTTTTTTCAGTACGGCTGTGATATCAACCTATCAGGAAAACATGCAATACCATTAGTTAGTACTGGACACCACCAGAAACCAACATCCATTTTTAATGGTTTACAGTGGTGGACGAAGTACACAAATCATGTACTTGAGTTAAAGTAGAGATATCCAAGGTAAAATATTACTCCAGTGAAAGTAGAAGTCCTCCTTTTAGACCTCCACTTGAGTAAAAGTACAAAAGTATTTGCCTTCAAATGTACTTAAGTATCGAAAGTAAAAGCACTAAAAGATTAATTATGACTCTAATGTCCTATTACCATTTTTGTAACAAGACTCTTGCTCATTTTAGGTGAAAATACACTGATGTCTATTAAAATGTCTATTAATAATAATGTCTATTAAAAGCACAAAACACTGAATGCAAACAATTTCCATGAGGTAGAACCGAGTGGCTGTGAAATAACTTTTTGCAAACAAGCAAAGTTTCAGTTTAAGATTTATTTGCAACTTAGTTACCAGTTTAAGTTTAATAAAAACTTGCTTTAAACACAGGTTCACAAATGTGTTTTCCTTCACTATATTGCATCTGTAGGTCTCTGTTCATAAACATAAACTAGCAAAAACAAGTTTACTACAGAATGAAATAGTGTTTGTATAAATTCAGACATATGCCAGTCACAACTGCATATGTGTACATAATTCTATATTGTGGTCTATTTACACAAAGTTAGGTTAGTTTCATCATTTATGTTGGATTAGACCAAAATTTTACACTGCTGCACTGACGTTGAACCGTCTGCTTGCACTAGGTAGGTGTGTCCAACAGGTCAAAACAAGCTCAAAACAAAGTTCACGCTATGCCCTGATTGGTGTACTTGCTTCACACTTATTTCGTTTTGACATGTTACGTTTTTATACACACATAAGCCAAAAGGAACGACAGATTTTGCATAATGTAGTGGAGTAAAAAGTAAGATATTTGACTTTGAAATGTAGTGGAGTGAAAGTAAAAAGTCGCCCAAAATGGAAATACTTCAGTAAAGTACAGATGTGCGAAAAAACTACTTAAGTACAGTAACAAATTACATTTACTTCGTTACTGTCCACCACTGATGGTTTATATGATTTTTTTTCAGCAGGGCACTCATGTTTTACATTAGGAATTTCTGCTTCTTCCATCATGTAGATGCTTTTGAACACCAATGTGTTGAACACATTGATCCAATCACTCATTCAACCCTATGTCAAAGAATTATTTAGGTAAGAAGCTGATGTGAGGTATAAAAAATCCACTTACTGGGGAATATATGTATGTATTGAATTGTATAGTCTGTGTTTGTCTGATTATGTATACTGGTCTTTGTATAGCAGTGGACCAAAGCAAATTTCCTTTATCGTTAGTCCAATCTAATCCAGTCTACTTTAATGCATACCCATTGATGACACAGGTCTTCAGTTGTGTGCACACATATGTATGTATAATTTCCATGCAAAAGCATTGGCAACAGAATGGGATGCTTTGGAGCGGCTTACACAAGCCGAAGGTCACTATGCCTGATGCCAAGCTTGGAGTACAAAGTCCCCCAGCATTCGAATGAGGAGCAGTGGAACTGCATTCTCTGGATTGATGGACCTTTGGGATGAATATAAGTATCTGTCACCAATGTTCATGACTGGATGCAACCAAATCCTCATAGCAATGTTCTTAATGTAGCTTAAAGGCTTTCCAGAAGAGTAAGGGCTCTTACTGAAGCAAAGGGGAACAAATGTTGCATAAGCAGGTGTCTACAAATGTTAGGACATGCAGAGAGCACTGTGGTGGAATCTGCTGAGTTGTGTAAGTCATATATTTGTACACTTTCTGATTTATAATAGTTTATAATTACCTATAATTTCCATTTTGTCAAAGTTTAGACATTTATTTTCTTTATTGTGTACAATTCTTTAAAGCAATTTATAAGACCCAGTCATTTCTTTACATGATACTATTCCACTTAGTCAGGTGAAGACACCTAGTGTTAAACAGCAACTCTTGTGTTATAACATGCTAACTACTTTCCACTCTTATACACTTAGTTTAAGGACTTAATAGGCTTAAATAGGCTTTTGTGCACAAGTCTTAATGTTTCCAGTTTCTTCAAAGAAATAGTTCAAACCTTGTCTTAGTATCAGACAAAAGTATGGAGATGCAAATTGAGCCATGCGGGTTCAAAATGTTGTGTTCCAAGAATAGTTTTTATCTAATTTACCTAATATCTTTTGAAAATTGTTTTTATGGGCCTAAATGTTCTAATACCGCAGCATTCGGGCCCTCACAGCCAGACTGTGTTTCTTTCCACAAGCCATCAGATTCCTCAGCTCCCATGGACTGAATTGACGGACACACACACACACACACACACACACACACACACACACTTAACAATATGACACCACACAAATACTTCACTTAATATAATTCATATATCTGACTACTTGCATTTTTGCACATTTTATTTATTGGCTGCTGGAATACTGTTATCATCTAAACACTGTATGTCCTTTGCTGTTGTTCTGGTTGATACCACAGGGACTGCTGTGCTCATATATGCTAGGCTAGCTGCTAATATGTCATAGTATGTTACATCCTGCTTTGCACAATCTATTTTCTTAGTACCGTGTGCAGCCTGTGTTCTGTTTTGTATTTATTGTCTTTCGTATTTGTTAATTGTACTGTATTGTCTGCACTGTGTATATTGTATTGTTTTGCACTTGTGTTCCTGTGTTGGTCCTGGAGGAATGTTGTTTTGTTTCACTGTGTGCTTGTATATAGCCGAAATGACAATAAAGCCTCTTGAACTTGGAACTAATTCTGGCAGGGATAATACACCCAGTTTCCCGTCAAAGGGTTTTAGTAATTATAAAGCAAAAACTGCAGAAACTCGTGCCATGTCAGAATCTGTTTCTGTTGTCTTTAAAAATGAATTGAAATGTATAAACATTTGTGGCAGGCCTTTGTGATTATATGATAACATGTTTCTGTACTTTTGACTATTTTGACTAGTTAGATGGAATGTGTCAGTAACTATGCATTACGAATCCCTAAATATCTTTAGAATAAATCCATGATACCAAATTAACCTTTGTGTAACAATTTGTATTTAAATATCAAATGAATCAAATTTTTGCCAGAAAAACTACATCAAAGTACATACTTATGAAGTTACAATAACTAATAATTAACAAAGTTAAACTGACAAAATAACACACAGTAACACTTGATTTTCAAACTTGTGAACCAGTTAACTGGCAAGTTGAATAAGTATCAGGCACTCTGTCCAACAGAAAATACAAATAACTCATTTGTATCAATGGACGCATGTCTTTTCTAGAAATGTGCGACACAAAGGAATAGCTCAACCAAAATGCTAATATGGCTAACAACAAATGGAAGACAGTAGCTAGGGATGTAACAGTACAGTGTATTGTGTTTTACTGTGCCCTAGTATCATGACTAGCTTGTTACCTTTTGGCTATTGTGTTAGCTTGTGGGTAGAACATTAGTCGAGGACACTAAGAAGCACAGCGTCTGTTTAAAAAAAACTGTACTTTTATAATGTTGAATGCTCTTATAAACTGAAAATGGAAACAAGTATTAACATACATCTTATTATATTTTAATTAAAAATTTAATATAAGAAAAATGTATCATATCAAATCAAATTCTGAATTTTGTGTATCGCTACATCCCTAGTGGTAGCCACCAATTAGCATGACTATATTTGCATAATGCTAACTGGTGGTTATTTACTTTCATTCATTGTTAAAAGAATACTCCCAAAGATTTTTTCAACCTAATCTCTATGTGCCCATCTGTAGCGTATGTTGTGTGTTTACTATGGACAAAAACTTTAACACATTTACTTGTACTTAGTAAAAGAACAGAAAACATGTTGGCTTGTATACTACAAACAGTACTGTGCAAAAGTCAGAGACCACCCTTCATTTATTTAATTTTCAGTCAACTCGGCCATTAAGTACAAGTTGTTCATTTTTCAGTGTCAAGAAAAGAGCAGAAAACATATTTAACAGAAAATAACACGTTCTTTTCAGTAGACTGGCTTTCATTTTTTCTAGGAAAACTGCATGGATATTTTTCCACACCTCCAAAATACAGTCTTAGAAGTTGGTTGTAAACCCATTCACACTCAACAATTCTGACATGTGGACTCCGGGGTGGTCCTGTGATACTCTGAGTAGACACTGAGCTTTTTTGATCTGCAAAATTTCACTTTTTTGTCTATTTTCTTGTCTCAGTAAAGTGCTTTTTCACAGCTACACAGCCTTTCAGCCCAATGATGCAGAGTTGTCTTCTCATGATAGAAGGATGGACAGAAACACCTGTGTTTTTTTTTCAGAGCTGAAGCAAGAGTGGAGTGATTTTCTCCTCTCTCTCACAGATGAAAACTTTAAGTACTGTTTATCTGATGGTGACAATTTTGGTGGTCTACCAGGTCTCACATGGTTTATAGGAGTCCCATTTTCTCTGTATCTTTACAATTTTAACTTCAGTTTTGACTGAATTTTAACTTCCTTTCATTTGACTTTGCCCATCCTTATTCAATTTGGTTTTGTATATTTAATCTCCTCGAAAATATATTTTGAAGATGAAAACTTGTACTTAATGGCTGTTTTGTCTATAAATTAAATAAATGAACGGTGGTCTCTGACTCTTGCACAATACTGTATGTGGCACTTAGAGATCAACAAATGGTCAAAAATGCTGGAGCTTTCCTCTTCAAACATTAGCTTTACCTGACTAAACTATTACTTGAAAAAGTTGTAACTTGTAAACAGTTTAAAGAGACCAAATGCAGTCTTCTTTGGTTGCCAGTCACCAGTAGGCGTACGCCTCCTCCTCTGTGTGGCTGCGCTGGTGCAGTTTGAGGGAGTTTAAATGCGAGTAGGACTTGCCACACTCTTCGCAACTGTAGGGCTTCTCACCAGTATGTGAGCGCTGGTGAGAGATAAGGTGCGAGTTGCAATAGAAGCGCTTTCCACACTGAAGACAAGTGTACGGTCTCTCACCTGTGTGGATGCGCTGATGGATCTTCAAGTAGAAGCGGGTGGTGAACGTTTTACCACACTGAGGGCAGCGTGAGCTTTTTTCCCCCATTGCCACCCCATCACTTCTCTGGTCAGTAACTGGAGGAACGATGTGAGCAGCTGCAATATTAGCAGACCGACCAAGTCTGTGTTGAGTGATGGCATCACATTCTGTGGCTTGATGATACTGGATGATGTTGTTCTCTCTTCGGCTTGGGGATATGTCCATGTTCGGCTGGCCAAGACTTGTATTAGGAGCTTCTTGTGATGCCTCTGGTCTCTGTGCTGTGTTCATGTTAAAATCTCCCACTTCAGGAGAATCCCAGACAACACCAGGTTTGGCTTCGCTAGGTAGATATGCATCACAACCTACAGAAAATATTATGAGTCAATGTACATAATAGAAGCAACAGCAAGTATATATCTTTTATACTAGTCTTAGGAGAGAATGAGAACATAAGATATGAGGGAAGATATGAGCGATTTAGAGTGGTTAGGTGTTTTTCATGTTCAATTTTTATTTTTTTTATTTTGGATTTTAACTCCATTTAGTTGTTGCCAACTCCACCCACTAGCTAGGTCTCCCGAATCACATAATCCTACCAACCTGGGAGGGCGAAGGCTAGCATGTGATTCCTCTGAGAAACGTGAAGCGCCACCACATCCTTTGAATTGCAACTAACACGATGCCATTGAATGGCTCAACGCGCTTGGAGGAGACCGTGAACTGCTAATTCTGTTATGTCAGCTAACAGATGCCCACATTGGCAGGCATTGCGCTGACTGATGGAGGCGAGAGGAAGAGCCAATTATGCTCTCTTGGAATCCCAGCCATGGACGGCTGTAGCATCACTCAAGAGCAAATTCATGATCTCTCAATTAAGGTATGTTTTTGGTTGTTGTTGCTTACGTGTTTAGCTCTTAATGTTCTATTCTGAATGATAGTCTAACGCTTGCCTTACAGCATCAGTTCAGTGAAAAATCCCATTTATCCTCTGGAATTCTTCCCCTTACCCCAACTGTAGTCAATCAGCCAACACATGTTAAGTGTCTTAGTTCGGATCTTTAGTTTTGAACTGGAGCTGCAAGGCTGATGCCATACTATTATGTATAAAAATGGCCAAAACTTTATCCAAAATTCAGGCTAGATAACATTATGTTACACACTTACACATAAGCAAGTCTATTTGTGATTACCTAACAACTCAATGTACTTTAAGGCAAGCATGTAAGTCTACACAATGCTAAATATTGTACATACGCTTACAGTACTCTTGAGCTTCATTAGCCTTGTAGTTTGAGTCCAAGCTTCAGACAGTAAACATGTCTTGGCTGGTTGACTACATGTGATATTTGTTTTCTTTTTGCCAAACTACCACTTTAATCTGGTTAAGTTAAGAAATGGCCTTTGATGTTCTTGCCCCGTATTCACAAAGCTCCTCATATTAGAAGTGCTGATATAGGATCTGTTCCAGTCAGTAAGATCACAGACATGCATCTGATCCTAAGTTAAACCTACTCCAAGAAACTTTATGAATATGGGCCCTAAACAATATCAACGTTAGTCTGATCTTCACCATCTCCAGATTTGTTGGATGAATCTCTCTCCTCTTCCCAGCAACCTTGGCTCTCCTCTACCTGTGGATCTGAAAAACAAGAACTATCAAGAAAAAACAGTCTGGCAATGACTGATGGCTGGTTGAAAGTTTTTGGGGATTTGCTACAGATAAGTGGGCAGTGCTTTACCTTCTCCATTGTCCCATGGCTTCACTTCAGTCCTCTCCTCTTTGACATGGAACGGTTCTACTCCACTCTCCTGTAGAAATGTGAAAATGTATGAGTTAAATACAGCATCACAGTGATGGAAGATAACAGACTAAAAAAAACAAAAAGTATACCTTTGTTTTGGAAGACTGTGGGGGGTTATCTGGGTGTGTTTCTTGGTGTCCTATAGTTAGAAAAAAGTAGATCTTTCAAGATGATGCCTTCATGATGTCTTTACATTTTGAATTCCCACTGCATTTTCAAAACTGATGCCTAATTAAACTGTTAAGATGTAAATAAAGTCATTCAGAGTGATTTGATGTGAAATGCTCTGTTCTAGAGAAACTTAGTCAAAAGTTGGAATTGTTCACAGTGGTGGTGATAGGAACCAGACATCTGAAGCATTCAATGCCTCTAAAAGCTACCTCACAGAAAACCATTACACAAAATGTTTACAAATATGCTGTGAGATGCTAGAGACATTGTTTTATGGTAGTTTTCAGAAAAGGATATGGCCTGAAACATACACATTTTTAAAATACATGCAAGGCAGAGAGATACATGTATTATAAGGCTAAACAGTCCCCAAAGAAAATCTGTGGTAAAAACAGTTTTACCATTATCAACATTACATATAAAACGACTTGTAGATTTTGGATAGTAAAGAAATGGCTATATTTGAACTGTAAACATTGCAACCCCCGGGTCCTGTCCTTTCAAAACCAGTGTAAAGAAATCAGAGTTTCTGTGCAGTGAACCATTTCACATGAAATCACTGTGAATGACTTTGTTTACAGACTTTTGTTGACTTTGTTTAAAGAAAATGATGGTGAAATTGTTCATTTCCAGAGAAACCTACCAACTTGGTTTTCTTTACAGTGGTGGCGATAGGAAGGGTCCTGGTGTCTACACAAATAGACACAAATATAGCCATTCTATTTAATATTCAAAACCACCAATGAACCTACACGTGTCTTCTGAGTTTTTTAATGTAACATTGATGATGACAAAATAATTGGAGAAAATAAGTTTTCTTTGGGGACTATTTTGCCTCATAACACCCTTCATGTATCCCTTCACCATGGCTTGATTAAAACAAACTGATTACGTTTTGTTTTAGACTTAAATAATATCACAAACCTACTGTAAAACAATGTTTCAGACATTAGGTAGTTTATTCATAACCGTGGCATGTAAAACTCTGTAAGAGGGAGCTTTCAAGAGGCGTTAAACTCCTCAGACGCCTGGTTCCTATCACCACCACTGTGAAAAATTCTGACTCGGTAAGTTACTCTAGAACAAAGCACTTCACACCAAACCACTCTGAATGATTTTGTTGACATGTTAACCACTTATTTACGCGGAAAATTTGATAAATCAGTGGAGCCCCCTTTTAATGTCCATGATGGAGCCTACCTCGTAGTGTAGAGGCGCTGCTAACTTGAATTCCCACGGAGCGGAGGCTGGGAGGAGGATGCTGGCGGGCTGCCTGTCGTGCTGACCTCAGCTCGCTCTCTGCAAACTGTAGTTTACACATGAGCGACTCGATCTCCATTTGTCTTCGCGATATCTCCGCGCGTAGCAGCGCAGAGTCGTTATCGATTATTTTAGTCATCTCCACCAGCGCACATTTGGCAAACCTCTCTATTATGGACGCCAGCTGTGCGTGGACATCGACAGAAGTGGACATGGTGCTAACAAGTGTAGTAAGTACGCCTGGAAGACCTGCCCCACACAGAACACTGATTTTGTCGCTAAAACTGTAGGCTGTTGAAGAGTGTAAAATAAACCATGCCCCAATAGTCCGCCAGGTGGAAGATGGCTGTGTCCTGTACCCAAAACACGTGATAAACTCTACTGTATTGTAACCATGTCTTCTAACGGCTGGTGTTTTTCAGAGCGTCCAGTGAAAATGTTTACATTAGTTTCCACCGTCAGTGACCACTTCCTGAACCAATGACGTCACTCCGTGCGCTGTCCAATAGGTTTGCAAGCGCCGATTACCGTAAAGACAGAAGTTTCATGATGATAGAGAATTTTTTGCAAACTTTTTTTTTTGCATAATTAAAACGATGTAAACAAAGTCATGTTTTGATGTGAAATAATTAATCGTAGAGAAATTTACCGAGATTTCTTTATTGTGGAGGTGAAGGGAACCAGGATTCACAATGTCTACAGCACAACTGCAGCCATTTTATTTACTATACAAAACCAAAAGTGAACCTTCCTACAGTGCATTCGGAAAGTCCTCGGACTACCAATCCCGCCCCCAAACATTCTCCGCTCAGTACCCTATAATGACAAAGTGAAAACAGAATTTTAGAAATTTTTGCAAATTAATTGAAAAGAAAAAACAAAAATATTGCATTGACATAAGTATTCAGACTCTTTACTCAATACTCAGTTGAAGCACACTTGGCAGCGATTACAGCCTTCAGTCTTCCCGGGTATGATGCCATAGGGTTTGCACACTTGGATTTGAGGATTTCCTGCCATTCTTCTCTGCAGATCCTCTCAAGCTCTGTCATGTTGGATGGGGACAGTTGGTAGACAGCCTTTTTCAGGTCTTTCCAGAGATGTTCAAGTCAGGGCTCTGGCTGGGCCACTCAAGGACATTCACAGAGTTGTCCCTAAGCCACTCCTGTGTTGTGTTGGCTGTGTGCTTAGAGTCATTGTCTTATTGGAAGGTGAACCTTCGGCCCCATCTGAGGTCCCAAGCGCTCTGGATCAGGTTTTCATTAAGAATATCTCTGTACTTTGCTCCATTCAGCTTTCCCTCAACATTGACCAGTCTCCCTCTCCCAGCTGCTGTAAAACAACCCCACAGCATGATGCTGCCACCACCATGCTTCACTGTAGGGATGGTATTGGGCAGGTGATGAGCAGTGCCTGGTTTTCTCCGGATATGACGCCTAGAATTGAGGCCAAAAAGTTAAATCTTGGTTTCTTCAGACCAGAGAATCTTGTTTCTCACAGACTGAGAGTCCTTTAGGTGCCTTTTTGCAAACTCCAGGTGGGCTTTCATGTGTCTTTTACTGAGGAGAGGCTTCTGTCTGGCCACTCTGCCATAAAGCCCAGATTAGTGGAGTGCTGCACTGATAGTTGACTTACTGGAAGTTTCTCCCATGTGCACACAGGAAGAGTGACCACTGGGTTCTTGGTCACCTCTCTTATCAAGGCCCTTCTCCTCCCTCTACAGGCAGTTGTGCTCTGATATGCATTGTCAGCTGTGAGACCTTATGTAGACAGGTGTGTGTCTCTCCAATTCATGTCCAATCAACTGAATATACCACAGGTGGACTCCAATCAAGGTGGAAAAACTTTCCAAAGATAATCAAGAGAAATGGGAGGCTCCCAGAGCTAAATTTCAAGTGTCATAGCAAAAGGTCTGAATACTTATGTCCATGCAAAATTTTTCCTTTTTAATAAATTTGCAAAAATGTCTAAAATTCTGTTTTCACTTTCTTATTATGGGGTTTTGAGTGCAGATTGATGGGGGGGAAACTTGATTTTATTTTATTTCAGCCCAAGGCCTCAAAATAAAAAGTGAAAGTGTCTGAAGACTTTCCAAATTCATTGTATGTCTTCTGAGAATAATGTTTATAATGGTATGTATGTAATGTTGTTTAATGGTATGTTATTATAATTATTGTTACTACTACTACAACTAATAATAATAATAATAATGTGTTTCTCCAGAATATCTTGTCTTCTGTTTGGGCCTCCAAGCTTCTGAATGGCTGGTTTATGATTCCTCTGATTGTATCCATTCATCTTGTAGCTGGTCATCCTTTTCCTCTTTTATCTTCAACTCTTTCAGGCATAACAGTCTTTTCCAATGAATTGATTCTTCTCAGAACATGTCCAGAATAAGATTCAGTTTAGTTATCTGGGTTTCGAGTGAGAGGTGAGGCTTGATCTGGTCAAGGATTGATTAATTTGTTTTCTTTGCTGTTCAAGGTACTCTTAAAAGTTCAAAGACATCTATATCCTGTCTCACTTGTTTATTGTCCAGCTTTTGCATGCACTTTCTGAATGATTCTTCATTGCATTTGAAGATCTTTCCATGCTCATTCATCCTTGTTCTGTTCTACCCATTTTTTTGGGGGGGGGCTACTTTGCCTCTACTACTACAGCGCCCTGCATGCACCACTCCACTATGAATGGATTTACAAGTGTAAGTTATAGGTCAAAAACATACACCAAAGCTATTAAAAACAATGTGTTGTGCTTCAGACAGCATATTCTTAATCATTTCATGCAATAACTGTCTGTGAGGAGGATTTTAAGCACTTTGGATGCCTGGTTCCTATCACTACCACTGTGAACAATTCTGACTCAGAGCGTTTCACATTCAACCTCTCTGAATGACTTTGTCTTCTTTTTAAAATGTTTAAAAAGCAAGGACACTTTGTTTGAACAAAAAAGTGCATTCCATTGTGAAAAGATTTTATTAGATGGAAAATGTCAATACTGATAAAATGTTATAGAACATTATGTCCTATACATGCTATATAGTTATACAAATGTGTGCACACCACCTATACCCATATAAATTTACATATAAAATTTAAGGCAGTCTTATTTTTGAGATACGCATCACATTCAAACCTAGTTTTGTGTACATATTTAAAAGTACAGTAGATTTCTAATGAGCCATAAGGAGCTAAATAGAGGCTTTTATTTCATTCTTCATAGTGAAATCATGCAGAGCATCTGTTGGTTCTGTTTATTACTCCATTCAGAGTCCATGTTTTTTGGAAGGCAGTACCTTAATCTTTAAATCATGTTAATGTATTACACTTGAATGCTGTAGGCCACTTATGGTCAAGTAAAAAAGCATTATTTTCTAAAATACACATACTGACTGGTGAAAAAGCAAAAGGTGTGCTAAAATCTAAACTCAGTAGCATTTAAAGGTGCTCAGTTACAAACAAAGAGAACGAGTCCATTTGTGAAATCTTTTTTTTTTTATCTACAAACACAATATTTTACACCTTCTTACACCTTTTTTTAATGTCAGTCAGTTTTCCCTTCTTCCTCTCTCTTTCTCTGAATCGATCCCTCTTTCTGGTCACCTCGTTCCCATTGTAAGTCAATGAACCTGTCTTCTTTCTCTCTGCATCGTTTACCCGTTGCCCTAGCAACAGCCTCGTCAAAACAGATACTGATGCCACTGGCTCTTTTTGTCTCCCTGTCTAACTCCTTCTGCCCATCCTTTCTCCAGCTCCCTCCATCCCAGGTCCCTCGTCTTTCTCCCTGACCTTCTTTGTCCTCCCCCTTTCCTGGCTCCCACACCAAAATAGGGCACGTTTCTCCTGATGTATCTTTCAGCTTTGCCTGGTTTTCCTCCACCTTCTGCTCATCTGTCCCATTCCCTTGGTTATGGTTTTGCCTCAGATCTCCCTGTTCTGCCTCTCTGGGTTGTCTCTCACTGTCTTTCTGTTGAAACTGTTGTTTGAAAGCGGTTATTTTGGAATGCTGTGGTTTGGGGGGTACCACCGGTACAGCTCTCACCTGGTACACTCTAGTAGGAGACTGTTTGGATATTAGCACTGTCCTGCCCACACCCGGCCCAAGTCTCACCCCCTTTCCTCCTTCTAATTCTTTCATTCTTGGAGGCCTCAAGGGCTTCTTACCACCTGCCATGGATGCCTCTGCATTTGTCTCCTCCTTTGCTCTTTCATTTTCTCTCTCGCTTTCACATTCCTCTAGAAGATCCCCAGAATCTCTGGAGTCACCACTATCATCTGAAAGCCTGTCCTCCCCTTCACTCATTTCTCTCACCACCTGCTTTTCAGGAACACTCCCCTCTTTTATTTCTGTAACCCATTCAGGATGACTATCCTTCCTGGCTTCAGTTTCCTCCCCTATGTTGTCCTTCTCCTTCTGTCCATCACTCTCTTCCCCTCTGTCTCTTCCCTCCTTCTCCTTTCCGATAGTAAGTTTTTCCACATCTTCCTCATTCCTTTCTAAGACTGTCTGCCCTTCTCCAACTGCTTCTACTTCCTTTTTGAGCAAATCCTCAGCAACCTCATGTGTTGCATCGTCCTCAACATCTTTATTCTCACTTTTGTCTAGCTGTTCATCAGTAACCCTTTCAGGTTCTTGCTTGCTCTCTTTGTTTATCTCGCATGCTGCTTCTACAGGGTTCACTTGTTCGCTCTCACTTTTGTTTTCCTCATTGATTGGTGAGCTTTCTTCGTCTCTGTTCTCTCCCATTGACTCTGGAATTTCTGTGATCTCTTCCTTCATAACGTTCTCCCCTACTACTGAAATTTTATCTGTCCCTTCTTCTCCCTCTTTATCAACTTCCCTTGTTCCACTCTGCTTATCTCCTACCTCAACTTGGTCTTGCTTGTCATTATGCAAGGTAAATTTTTGTTCCATTGACAGTTCAGTAGTCTCAACTGTATCTTGACTACCTGATGATGCAGATTCTCTGGCTAAGTCTGGCTCATCTATCAATGTCACCTCACTTGCAACGATATCATGGCAACCTTCAGAACCAGCTTGCTGACTACCCGTGCTTGAATGTTCCTCTTTGACAGGAAGTTGGTCATTGGTGTAGGAAGTCTCAATGCTGCTAGGCTCCGACGAGATGGAAGTCACATCTGGACCAAAATAAGTATCCTCTTCGTCTTCACTGTCCATAGAATGCCTCTCTTCTTGGCTGAAACCATGCAGCAGGTCAGATATTACATCAAGAGCATTTGCTTGCATATTTCCATAGATTTTAGCAAAAACAGTCAATCAGCCAAGCCATGTTTGGTGCCTGAAGTTTGCATCTGTCATTTTGCATGGAAACTATGAGGCTAATTTCACTAACAAGGAAAGAAAGCTTATACCCCACTAGTTAGCACTGTGCAAACTGCATGGATAAGCATTGCATTAATGTCTCACTGCATGAATGCCTATGTCATGCAATGTTAGAAACCACATAAACAAGTCTATTTGAGATTGCATAATAGTTTGACATGGTTTGAGGCAAGTGTTTGATGATTTAGACAGCCAGCTTCCACAATATTAACCAGTGGTATAATCTTCCATTACTTGTTTTACATCTGGAGTAACTTGAAAATTAAACCATTCCATCAACACAATTTTTCCTTTGTAGTCAAATATATTAGCCTCATAGCTACACTAAAGAAGCAAACACTGGACACCAAACACACCTTGGCTGTTTGACTACAAAGGGAAAATTGTGTTGATGGAATGGTTTAATTTTCAAGTTACTCCAGATGTAAAACGGCGGCCCACGGCTTTAAGCCACACTGTGAAGTTCTCTTTATTTTTATAGTAAGTTGCACTGTTCTCTAAACCACATCAAGAAGACTGAGTGACCTTAATGAAAAGCTGGATGTGGTTTGAGTGGGTTGAAAGAAACTTTGAGGATGTACTTATGGAAAAGATTTGGGTGTCTGTTGACTTCTAGTATTTGTTAGCAATGTTAGTTCCAGCGCTAAACTACAGAAGAAAAATCTGGACACCAGACATGTCTTGGCTTACCAGTTACATCTGGGTCAATCTGATTTTTTGCCAAACCATTCCCTTAACTTGATTTTTCGCCAAACTATTGTTTTAAACCACACCATTAGCAGTACCATATGTTGTGTGTCTTTATTTCTGAGCTACATACCCGCAAGTGTGTGTCTCTTCTTTGTTGTCAGTACTTCCCATCTCTTTATTAGTTTCTTGCACGGGTTCACTTATATGCCCAGCCTCCTGTGATCCACTTTCTTCTTTTACATCCTCTGTGCTCTTGTCTTCAGTCTTCTTCTCATCTACACTCAAATTATCTAAAGTTTCTAATGGAAGTGGACTGAGATCGCCTTGGTTCAGGCATTGCTCAATGGCATGAGTGTCCATCCCATTACTGGGGGTCATTTCAGTATCTGTCTGGGTTAAACTCTCTGATTGATTGACAGGGGTCAAATCTTGACTCCTCTCAGTTACTTCTATGTTGTTAGTTTGATGAAGGCATTCTGATTGGTTGTTGGAGTGTGAATCTACACTGCAGTCAGCAGAGTTTGAAGTAACAGTCTGGGGACATGTCCAGTTCAACCCCTGGAAGTGACAAGCAGATGGGAGACTTTTACAGAACATGTCTTCATATTCACTTTTATCAGACTCATCTTCATCATCATCATCAGGCTCTGTGTAATTGTCTTCATCAGAAGAAGAAGATGGGACTGGTAAGAAGGGGCAGGACTTATAAGGTAAGCTGTGTGATTTGCCTGATTGCGCCCTGTTTGTGCGAGCAGGAAACTCTGTGCAGGATACAGAAAGTTTTTCTTCATCAAGGTGACTCTGTGTCGGACAAGGAGGCTGATTCTGATTGTAGTCATCGTCTTCCTCTTCTTCCTCTTCAAAACAAGGTGGCTCCACTGAAAACTCATTTAGCTGGGTAAAATAACACAAGATTGTTTTTGATTCAAGGATATTATTTGAAAAAGACAGTGAGAATGATACAGTTAAGGGGATACAGATCAAAGGGATAATTTCTATCAAACATATACCTGGCTTGGAGCAGAAGTGTCCATCAAGTCCAAGAATCCAAAAGTATCCTGAAAATCCAGAGGGAGCTCCTGGTCTGGGTACTCTTCTTCTATAGACAAGGGATGGCGGGTCATCTCACTTTGACCCACAGCTGCAGCAGAACCTTTTAGCAAACCTGGTTTCATATCTGAAGGAACAGTACAGGTGGATTTAAAACGATAGTTTGGCCAAAAATCAAATTTACACATTTTCCCGCTTACTGCAAATGTATTCAATAAGCCAAGACATGACTGGTGTGCAAAGTTTGCATCTGTAGTTTTGCATTACATCTACAAGGTTAATCTAGCTAAGTTTAGCATCATGCAAACTGCATTCCTAAATAATCACACATTTGCCTCAGACCACATCGAGCAATTAAGTGATGTCAAATAGGCTTGATTAAGTTGCTTCTAGTGCTGTATGATAATGTTAGCTACAAAGATGGACAAAGGTTTTGACAATTCAGTCCTCAAAGCAGTTGCTACTACTGTTTTAGTCATGCAACAAGCTCGCTGTACATTGTTCAGAGTCATCATTCAGTATTTCAGATTACTTAAAGGAATGGCTTGGCAAAAAAAAATCAAGTATATGCAATTTTCCACTTGTTCCAGATGAAGTTGTGCTGGCAAAACATGTTTGATGTACACATTTCTTTAATTTAGCACTGGAGCTACAAGGTCAGTGTTGCTAACAAACACTAGAAGTCAATAGTCACCCAAATCTTTTCCATAAATACATCACCAAAACTTCTCTCAACCCACTCAAACTGCATGCATATCTTCATTAATGTCACACAGACTTGTAATGTGGTTTTGGACACAGTAGGATTCACTTTGGTACTTCAGTATGATTGGTAAATTTGGTATAACAACTGTTGTCTAAAGTGGCAGCTTTACAGTGAAGGTTTGTTCATTTGTATAGTTCACAGGAAGTCATACTGTGTCCAGAACCACACTATGTGACCTTAACAGAGACCTGGATGCAGTTTAAACAGGTTGTGAAAAGTTATGAGGACGCATTTACAAAAAAAAAGATTTGGGTGACTTTTGACTTCTAGCCTTAGTTATCTATGTTAGCCTCGTAGCTAGAGTGCTAAACTGCAGGAGCAAAATTTTGACACCGAACATATCTGATCGACTACAATTGAGGTAAAATTGTATAAATTAAATTTTTTGCCAAACAGCCCAACACTGTGATGTGATATTTTGGGCATACAGTGCTGTAGCTAGTGGTTAATATAGCTATAGCTATATTAACATTTTATATTCAGAACTAAACAAAATAAATAAACAAAACTGAAGAAGTTCGGCTAAGGAGAAAATTGTGTAGGTTTTGGCTGAACCATTGCTTTAACATAACTCTGCCCTATAAATTATTACTGTCTGTTTACTATAACTAGTTTATCGTCTTACCCATATAGTCGCTTTCCACTGGGTCTTCAGCGAGTGAAGGTCTGTTTGTATGATGTGTCTCGCTTGACTCAGCTTCCTCACTCAAATAATCATCCACTTCATCTTGGAATTCCTCCCTCTCCTCAAGTCCTGCCTCCTCCACCTCTGTTTTAACTTCATTCTTGTCCTCTTCTTCACTTGGGCTGTTCTCATTATTATCCATCTTAACCTCATCTTTAGCATGATCCTGTTGGTTGCATTCTGTTTTCTGATCTGTTTTCTCCTTTTCTCCCTCTGCTGACTGCTCCTTCTCTCCAGTGTTTTCTGGCTTCACTTTTTTTGGCTGTTCTTCCTCTGTCACCCCATGCTGGGGCAGTTCTTCCTCGGCTCTTCCCCCATGGAGGACCCCCAGTGCCAGTCCAGAGGTTATGTGGAGAGGAACGGTCACACAAAAAGGCCCAGAAATGTGCATTCCCGCACGACGTTCTGCTTTGCTGGCTGCCCCGTGTAATGTGGCTGGTGATCTGTCTGCACCAGCCGTGCTTCCAGTGTCCAGGCTCTTGTAAGTGCCCTGGGTCCCGCTCCCTCCACTGACCATGCTCACGCTAGCCCCACCCGTGCGCCTGTATGTCACTGCATATCCACTACCCACACCTCCACTGTTCACAGTCCCACTCTCTGGGGTCCCAGAAGGAGTGACTAGAGGAGAAAGATGTGAGGAAGGGTGCCTGGAATCTGAGAAATCAAATTGAATATGTTAGCACAGTGTACACATTGACACATTAAAGAGGGATGTGTTGGAACAAAGCAGTTTTCACGAAGATTTTATCATTCACCAGTGTTTTCTTATTTAGGCCTAGTTCTTAGGCAAGAACAGAATCTATGCACACTCAAGAGCACAAAGGTGTGAACAATTCTGTTTTTTTAAGAACACATCATGAATCTGATGTAGACTTTTTCTTAGGACTTTTCTCAAGAACAAATTTAAGAAAAACATAGGAAGATATTAAATGAATGCTTTGAGAATTTTGACCAATCACAGCTCCAGGGCATGTTTTGATTAATCAAGCTCTAGTGGATTAAATTCATGTAATCCAACAAAAGTAAATTTATCAGAATAATGTAGGCCAATCTATATTCATGTCCAGTGTTGGAGGTAACACAGTACAAAGTAACACATTATAGTAATGTGATTTTTTGAGTTATTTGAACTTCAAATAATGAAATGACATTATTTCTTGTACTGTTAACTTACTATTTGAAATTAATTTTTAATGCATTAATTAAATAATTAATAAGTAAATAATGGGGCAGCCCAAACATCTTACTTCTAAAGGTTAGTTTCTAGGTTTTCAAACAGCATTTTCAAAATTTTAACCAGCATAACCACTTTTTCTTGCTCAAAGGCAAGAATAGCGACATGATTTTTTATGTGATTTGCTGTTTCTTTCTTAATAAATCTTAGAGAGAAACACAGAGGTAATGCAGTAATGAATAATGAGTAATGACATTTTCCAGGAAGTAATAAATAATCCCATTAGAATTTGCCAGAAGTAATTTGTAATGGATTATTTTTCTGAGTAACTACCACAGGACTGACCACTATTGATTCTCCGCTTTGTTTTTAATGTATCACATATCATAACAGTAATACAATCGCAACACTAGTATTTTGTCCCGTATAATACAGCTCTAGTTATTACATAGAAAAAAATGTACACAACCACAAATGAACTAGTGTTTATCAGTTTACTAGGGCTGCAAAGATTAGTTGATAATGTCAGTTATGGTTAAGGTGCCATTTACTGAAAAACAGAAGTGCTATATTATGTTTCTACAACGTTCATATGATATTTGCAGTCACTCGGTCAAATTGTACATCACTGCAGGAAGTGTAGATGGTCTCTATTGTTTTGATGCACCACAAAAGAAGAAACTGCTTGTTGCACAGACAGAACTTTAAATAATGGCGGTGCTGTGACAGTGCAAAGTGAGAGGAAACCTCATAATATTTAATTAGTCATTAATCAAATGATAGTCAACAGACTATATATAAACAATCGTTAGTTGCAGCCCTTCTTGCAGTATTCACCATACTCTCCTACTGTATATATACCTTCCAGTGTATAGGGTCCTGAGCTCAGAGAATCCATACTCTTAGCAGGCCTTAGAGACGTCTTCTCTTTCTCTGTGTAGATAAGTGAAGAGGTGATGAGGTAAGAAAAGAAAACACAGAAGGGATGGGAAGCCATGAATGAAACTAAATTGTGAAATAGTAGGTGACATCGGGCACTGAATATACCATCAAAGCAGCAGTGATCTTTAAATTCTGGTATTAAATATTGGAACAAGATCTAGATGTCAGCATGAGCAGAGTAAAGTGTCTTGCAGTGTATGCTTTCTTCTTAGGGTGAAGCTCATACCCTTGGTGGTGTACTTGTTCTTCTTGCGAGGATCTTGGAGTCTCCCACCTAAATTGAAGATAGACTTCCATTTTCTGCCTTTTAGAGATCCTTTTCTCCTGAAAGGAAGGAAAGTGGTTGACCGATACATACATATGTACATATGCCCTAAAACTGAATTGACTAAAACTCCAGAGTGAGTTCCAAAGCCTGAGTTCATGAACTGTCAGTGTGCGACGAAGGAAAGGCATTTAAAAGGTCGAAATGTTTTAATTACACTTGCATGTACACTACCATTCAAATATTTGGGTCATTGTCAAACATTAAACATATATCATTTTAAACCAATTTGGTTGCAGGTAAAAAAATACATGTCTGTAACTTTTAGTGTACTATTATTTAATAAATTATCATTGAAACTCTGCAAATACTAATGCTCTTTCATGGTTATGTTTTGTTTGGAAATGAAAGGGTTAAATCCTTGAAATGTCTAATGGAAAGCTGTTCATTTAGAATTTTTTTCTATGCTGATACAGTCAAGCAAGCTCTCATATTAGTTAGGACTTCAGGAGCTGGACCTGATATGTTAGATTAACCACCAGAATACTTAGGAAATGAAAGATGAATCAACCAATCCTGTTTTGATTTACAATGGGTGCAACGAATATGGTGAGAAAAAAACATCACTCTAGGCCTTCTGGAAGTCCTATGTATGTCACTGACTGTGAATAAGAGTGGTAGCCCAACTGCATTTCAGTCAGATGTCAGAAATGGAAAACAGCAGCTGCTCTATGGTCAAACTTATGTCAACATGTCTGCTACAAGCTTAAAAGAAAATGCTGAAAGTCTTTAATAAGGTTAAAATGTCCGTGTTTAGTCTACAACAGCTAAAAAATGTTCATGTGAATCGTTGTTGCCTTTGCACTAACAGACTACTAGAATCCCATAGGGGAGCAAACATTTGCAGTGTCATGTTTTTTCAATGTTTTTGACCAAGATTTGACATTTAAGGCCTTGCTCTAATAATCATGGTTCACCACTGGTATGCTAGTCCTGTGCAGCTTCAGAAACTTTAGTTGTGTCCAGAATGATGAATGAGTTGTACAGCATCAAGAATGAAGCTATAATAAAATTCATTTCCAGGATGACTCATTCTTGATGAATATCCAGAATTTTTCCAAAAATTGACAAAGATAACTTGACAAAAAGAATGTAAATAAATAATTACATAAGATTAATTTTCATTTTAAAAAACTTGTTACACATAAAAATAATATTAAATGCTAAAAAATGATCTTACTATGTTAAAATGATCTAAAAATTCTCTCATTATATTACCTTTATAATATTTAAATTAATAGCACATAAGTCACAACTGCATATAAAGCAACAAAAACTGACAGTGATTCTAAAATTTTGAACAGTACAGCCTTAAGAAGGGTCTCATCACAAATTATGTCAAAAACTGAAAAACGCCAAAAATGGAGATACAAGGTTTTCTTCCAACAGCAGGGATATGTAGAACCATGACAACTCAAAGAACCACTTTAAGGCATAAATAGTTATTTCCATGGTTAAATTGTTCTTCTCTATGAAGGAAAACCTGTTGTACATAGTTCTTCAAATAACCTTTTAATAAAATGGTTCTACATAGCACCAAAAGGGGTTCCACTATTGTTACAATATATAGAACCCGTTTTGTTGAGAATATGTATTTCTATGCATAAATTTATGTATATCTTTATATTGCTTGTCAAAAGTAGGAAATCTTAACTATTTAGGGTGTGCAATGTATGTGTACGTATGTGTAATATTAGGCATATAAAGGTATTATCCTTGAGAATCTGTAAGACTATACAATGAGTATACAAAACCTTGGCTGATGTTTTCTACATGTAGCTGACTGGAGCATTATTTAGTGGAAAATAGGTTTGGTGTGGTGTATCAGCTAATACTGCTGCCATATTGGGCAGCAATTCAATTGTAAGTCGCTCTGGATAAGAGACTCTTCCAAATGCCTAAATGTAAATTGATATAAGGAACTGGGGTCTAGAAGTAGATTACATAACGGATGGTTCTGGAGGTTTCAGACTTACTTGTCTGTGCCGTCAATGATAGCATGGTAAGGCCTCATTTGTGGAGGGCCATCTCCAGGACTCAAGTTGCCAGGCAACTGGAAGGGTATGGCTTTGAAAAACATATCTTCATGACCCGACAGCGCTGAGGGCGAAGGGAGGGACTTCCTGCGCTCAAGAGTCAATCCTGTGGTTACATATGGGAATTATGTACATGAGACAAAATAAACAGGACCTGCACATAAAAAACAAAAAGTTTGGAAGAGATTTGTTTTTAGATTTGTTCAGTACCTGGATCAGTACCTAAATCAGGAAATAGTTGAGGAACGTGAGTTAGAATAAATTCCACCACAATGGACTGTATTCGCACCTCCATGAAGGCTGCAGTGCCATTGAAACCAGATGCTTCAATGTCCTTCGATCTATAGTGAGAGAGTCCACATACTGAAGAAACAGGATGGTAAAAAAACTCATTTACACAATTTCCCCCTTTCTCCATGTGTACTTGATCAGCCAGGGTTGCTTCTTTAGTTTGGCACTGTTGCATACCTAAAAACAGCAGCAGCAGCCATCTTGAAACCTTAATTTTGTCTATAGTTTTGTCCAATTTTACAGGTAACAGTATGTTATACAATGTGCGAAGCCATATAGGCATGGTTGTTTGAGATTACTTAACAATTTGACACAATTTAAGGGAAGAATATGACTTAGGCATGTTGTTTGCATAATGCTAATTTCGCTAAATATTCACACATTCTATCACTTGTGCTAAAAAAGTAAAGACATGAACTTTGGACATCAGGCCTCTTTAATCAACTACATCTGATAAGAGGGGACAATTATTTTGGTGTCTGAAGAGTAACTACTTGGATGACCAGAGAATGACCTGGTTACACACACCTGAGGAGGTTGGGAGCCCATACAATGGCAAGGTTTCTGGCATGCATGTTAGTCTGATCAGAGAATGTTGACATCTTGACTAAATGTCTCATCAAATATTCCAGAGTCCTGCAGAAGAAACATAATTAGAGCCCAGGTAGTGTACAGTGACTGTTGGAAATCTTCTGAAGTGGTTATCTGATTTTTTGTTCAATTGTTTATTCGATCCAAGTGTATGTATTTACTTGTAGTGGGGGGAAGGAAGCTTCTCCAGCACCTCTTTAATCTTCACCAACCTTTCATCTTCCAATTGAACAGCGACAGCTTCCTAAAGTAGACAATAAGAGTTTACACAGTTACAACTGAAGATATATGAATATAAGTTGTCATGAGCTGCACAGTCACATTGAATTGAGACTTGAGACTACAAAGTGTGTCTTTGTCTCTGTGTTTTAAATTATCATATGGTGAACAATCTACACCAAATGTAGTCAATCAGCAAAGACAGGTTTAGTGTGTAAAGTTTCCTTCTTTACCTCAGTAAGCAAAAGAAGCATGTCTAAACAATTATCTTGACAATTAGCACTGTGCAAACCACATGTCTAAAACATCACACCACCTCAAACTGCTTCAAGTTGTTTAGTAATATAAAAAGCCTTGCTTTATGGTAGCTAAAAATAGTAATAGAGATAAGCCAGTCTAACAGATATAACAACTTGACATACTGTGAAGCAAATATGTGATAATTTTGGTATGCAGTTTGCACAGTGCTAACTGTTTTTTGGTATAAGCTTCCATTACTTCTGAGCTAAATTAGCTGTGGCACAAAACCAAAGAAGCAAACTTTGTAGAAGAAATATGTCTTGGTTTATTAACTACATCTGTTCAGATTTGATACTCACAGCGAAACAGTCGTAAAGTTGATATGTGAGCAAAGGGTTGGGCAGTTCTCTGAAATACGCCTTACACAGCGAACTGACACAGTGAATATCCTGCAGATACACATCCTTATACAGATCAGGTGTCCCTTCATTGTCAAACTCGGACCTGTAGGAAAAAAAAAAGATTAAGGGACTGTGCAGCACACTGAAGCAATAAAAATTCACTCTAATGCCCCTGGAACTATTTTGTGAACATAAGTGCTTTATCATGCATTATCATGTTGGAGTCCTGTTTCAATACATCCTTTTAATGTATCTGAGTTAAATAAAACAATGTATTACTAAACACAGGAAGAGAGGGACAGAAAGAAACTGATGGTGACTGGGGCATAAGGAGCAGATCTCACAGAGGTTAGTGATTAAGAGTGAGTGAGAGTTGTTTAGACTTTCGATTATCTCTTCTGCTGAAATTCACACTTGTGTTCACTCGGCCCCTTGTCCCGCCAAGGATTCAACTAATAAATGTCACTTGAACTAATAAAGCAACAAAACGACCCTTAAGATGGCATCTGGGATTGCTGGGGAGCTGATGAGCTTGTTAACATGAGTGCTAAATGGGCAGATGAAGTGTTCATCTGAGAGTGGATAAACTGTGGCCATGAAGGGATGAACTTGGTCAGATGTACTGTGCCATTCAGATGTCCTTCAGTATCATAAGCTCTAATATGCGCCAGGAAAATGCACAGATGCCATTACACTGCATCCACCAGCCTGTATATTATAGTATTCTATTGCTGCCAAAAAAGAACAGCTCAATGGACTCATTTTGCCTGCATCAAATTCGGATTCTTCCATTAGCATGATGCAAAAGGAGCCTGGATTTGTCCAACCAGGCAACTTCTTTCCTCTTCTCAGTGGTCCAGTTTCGATGTTATTAGGTGCGATGCTTGTTCCTTCAACTCAATATGGTCTTCAGGCTATAGCCCATTTGAGACAAAGTCCCATAAGTGGTGTGTTTTGAGCTGACACTCTGCATGCCAATGTTTCATTTGGGTGTAATTTTCCTGCAGCCAATTTGCTTGCATGATTCTTGCCATTCTCTTTTGACTCCACTGATCCATAGGAATGTTAATTGCTGGTAATTGCTGGCTTTTTGCACCATTCCTAATACATCTTTGAAACGATGGTCCATGGAAAGTCCAGGGTAATGCCAGTTGGAAGATCAGGGAACCTAGCGCTACTTATCATCAAAGTCACTGAAGTGACTCATTTTGGCCAAGCCGATGGATGGTTGAGCACTAACTGGTGTCAAACACAGCAGTACACTGTAGTGGGTAACACTTCAGCCCTCTACATGGCAGACTGAGGTTCAGTTTCCCACCTTGGCAAAGACATCACGCAATACCAATAGACGTCTTGGGCAAGATGTCTACGGCTACATTCACCTACATTTCTAACATGAACAAATTGTAAGTCACTGTCGATAAGTGTGTCTGGCAAATGGTGTAAGTATAAATATGACTTGTGGGAGGGTTTACCTAATCAAATGTATTAATAGGTGAGATTTAAGTAAATGTGATCAAATGTAACAACATAGTAAAATTTGCAGCCACAAACACACCTTAGTTTCTGGGTGTTGGATGACACTCCAGAGAGTCGGTAGATTCCATCAACGATTCCATACTCCTCAATGAACTCACTGCAGCTGCGGAGCACCTGAGGAACTATGAGAAACAGAGCAAGGGAGTAAAACACAGTGAAGAATCAGAGGATTGTGAGAATGTAAACATACATTAGACTTGGCTACTCCCCAACAAAGTCTTCTTGGCTGATTTTTATTAGTCTCTTCCTTTTTTAAACCTGAAGCTCACACTGTGTGGGCTAAATGAAGAACATGAAACACACTAGCACATTTTAATGCTTTCTATGAGCCAAAGTCACAATATAAATGACATTATTTACTCTTTACTGGTAATGCTTAATTAATGCTGAGACATTTGTTTGTAGATGTAGCAGCAGCATTAAAATACAGCATGAATGCTCTAACCTGCCTCACATTATTTATAACACAGATCAACCAAAATAAAAACTGTTCAGAGCCAAAATCGGCCGATTCCAATTGTGGAATCGTATCCTTAAGGCCCTGTTGTAATATGAAGCACATATCAAACAGTAAGTACTCACTTTCTTGATTAGTCGCTGCTAAATGCTCTTGCAGGTCACAGCCAAACACTTTATCTTTGCTCCCTCCTTTTCTTCGTCCTCGTTTCATTTTGCAGCTTTCCTAGCACCACTCACATCCAGATGTATGTGTCTGTGTGTAAGTTTGTTTGCTTTAATGAGCTCAGTGATATGTCCCACCTAAACAAACCATGATGATTTTTGTGTTGGAATATTCAGTTTGTCTTTGCAGCTGAACCTTAACTTTTACTGAGATGTATTGTGTATTGTTATGGAACGCTTCAGTATGCTGCTACATTGTGTGTCAGTGTTCTCATTTTTCTTCTGATTTTGCTGAAAGATACAGTGTGTGGAGCTGGATGGCTGTAGCCTCTGCAAAAGAGGTAAAAGAAGGTATCTAAATGATTGACAGTGAGGTGAAGTATACATTCTTTACCAACAATAACAATTAGCCTCATAAATAAAGCCAAGAAGAAAATATACATGGAATAATAACATATTTATTAACACATTACTCCATTCCATTGGTAGTTGTGATTTTGTTGTACGGGTTCCGGTGATTGAACACCTAATGTCACATCTACCAGTGATTGCAAAATCTAGAATCGAAAATTAGATTCAAGGTCCAGGTATGAAGATCTCTGCCACAGAAGAACCAGTATTGGGTGGTTCTTTAAAGCAATGGCTCCCAAACTGAACGTTAGGGACCTCCAGATTCAATCCCAACTCTAAATACAAAGCAAAACAGCAAAAATGTAGACTGGCTGAGGGGACCTGAAGACCAGTTTCTAATTTTAAGAGACACTTTTCTAAAAGATGTGTGAGTGTGAAAAAATTGTTACCCTTCACATACTTTAAAGGTTCTCTACCAAGGTTAAAGGTTCTTCCTAGAACCATACACCCAAGCCCAAAACCATTCAGGGATGTTCATTCTTAAGAGGGTAAATGTTTATAGAAATGTCCATCACAAAAGTAACCAAAATCAGACAATCTCCACAGCATCAAAGAACAACACCAAAAAAGAACATTGTGGTTCTTACCTAGAACAAAATGAAATCAATACACTTCACACTCCGTTACAGCATGATGATCTTGACAAACTGCCAGCACTTCAATTCCCACATCCTCACTGACTGCAACAAATGATCTAGAAGGTCGAAATCTTCCCCTTTACAGACAGCAATCTAGAATTTATTAGCACTCAATGGCAAGAATCCATCCTCAATCTGAGGATCATGGCTGGGTACAGTGATGAGTGCCACTGTCTCTACTTCCTACTCTCGCTTTGAGAAAGTTCTGCCTGATATCATGGCCACACCCTCAGCCTCAATATATGTCCACCTTTTGGAATCTCTTCATTGCTCATTTAAGGACAAATATTTCTGTTTTGACAGTGTATCATATGAAGCCTTCATTAAAGGAACTCTCATTATTTCGAGTCTTTGTCAGCACTCATGGCCACGTCTCTACTTTTCTCTTTCTCTTTCTCTCGTGCTGTCTGCGGAAATGAACGATCTCAATGCAAGGCCTGCCTCTTGCTGTGCATCAGACATATGCTGTCAAAGAACCTTCAAATCTCTCTATACCATACAACGCTCAACAAGAAACAAACAACAGGCTGATTTCCACCACACCTCCAATGTCTATGGGCCTTAGCTGGTTTCAAAAGCAGCACATAAAGAAGAAAAAGATTTCAAGAGAACAAACCGTCCTTACCTTTTCGCTGCACCGGCACAAGTAGCACCCCAGCAGCATTGGTGACGCAAGAAACCACCAAACTTCCCTTAGTGACTTCCTGACTATATGGTCTCTCTGAGTCTTAATTCTCCATTTTTAATCCACTCCTATGTTCCTCTCAGTGTCTCTGTCTATCTATCTATCCATCTCTCTATCTATCTATCTATTTATATATATATGTATATCTGTCTATCACATGAACATTCATGCTAAGCTACCTAAAGAACTGAAAGAGCTACAGCTCTTTTTAAGCTTGTTTTTAAGCTGTGTAAGGACATACAGATGTATTTAATAAATTAAAAGGTATCTTGGTGTATGTTTACGTGTAGACTTATTCTGTTGTCTTCAGCAGCAAACACAAAAAAAGTCCACATTGCAACGGTAAAGGCACAATGTGCGATTGCACAACAGCAATGCAATGATATGTTCTCTTTTTTTGCTGTTGAAGGTGTGTTGTGCTGTCTGTAACTGTTGTTTTGTCTCCCACAAAATGCAGTAATAATAATAATAATAATAATAATAATAATAATGCAAAATACTGGTCAAAAGCAACATAAAGCAGCCTGTTTTGAATTAACTGTTGTTGTGATGTCACAAAAACCAACATATTTACATATATCTGCATATTTAGGCTACAGCTGTTTAGCCCTGCCCATTCATGCTGATGTTATAAGGAGTGCTTCTGCCCAGACTGCCTTTTGAATGATTCACAATACACTGCAGCCAATCAAAACAGCTTATTAACACACATCAGTCTTAAAGGCAGTAATAAAAACAACCTGTTTAATTCTAAGGGGTAACGAGAGGTTATAAAATGGTCATGTAAAAATGAATCAAACGTTTTTGGTCCATAACCACTCAAACATAATAAGTGGAGAAAAAGTAGGACATGGGCCCTTTAAGAGATTCACTTTAAAAGCAGTAACTGCTTAAGCCATGATGTAGTCGCCCTGAGGAATCATAAATAAATCTTTTAAATAAATAGTAAGTTGGTAAGTAAGTAGGTAGGTAGGTTGTAAAATGACCCTAAAAACACAGTGTGACCTTCAACTGTTTCTCGTTTGATAATGTGGCTAGACCTGTAGGCTAGTCAGTGTAACAGGTAACCTCTATGTGTTGAGGCCTAGCTCCACCAGGGGAACCCCACCATTTTTTTTTTAATTTCTGCATAATTAAATGGCTAAGATGTAAACAGAGTCATTCATAGTGGTTTGATGTGAAATGGTCTGTATAAGAAAGTCAGAATTGTTCACAGTGGTGGTGATAGAAACCATACATCTGAAGAGGTTAATGCCGCTAAAGGATTCCTCACAGTAAGTCACTACATGAAATGGTAATGAACATGCTGCCTGATGGCTGAGAATTTATTTTATAATAGTTTTGGCTATTTTTTTTAGTTTTTCACTAATTTACCATTATCAACATTACATATGAAAAACTCAGAAGACAAGGAGTTGGTTCACTGGTGGTTTTGGATAATACATAAAATGGCTATATTTGTTCTGTAGACCTGGGGACCCCGGTTCCTATCACCACCGCTGTAAGGAAATCTGAGTCTGTAACTTTATCTAAAGCTAACCATTTACATCAAACCACTCTTCATGACTTTGTTTATATTACAAAGGCGGTTTTATGCAACAAAAAAACTCTATGGAATTCCCCTTTAACTGAAAGATGAATGCTTGTTTTTTCCTTCTAATTCTTCTACACGAGGTCACGTTGTCATCTTTCACAGTATTCAATGTGCAGAAAAGTGTTCGTGTCTCGATTAAGGTTGCGGACGACATAGAATGTTTACGGTAGTGACGTAATTCCATGACCGGAAGAGAGAATATGCGAATATTTGAAGAGCTGGCGATGCGGACAGCTGCTGTGTTTACTACGCTAAATAACCATTTACGTTTATTTTATAACAACAGCTTTTATGAAGAAAATATATCGAGGCCTAGGCAGCTGTGAGAACTAATTCGTGCTCAAACGATACAAAGATAAAATGGCTCAACACACTTTCCAAGAGCAGCTGGTGTCCATCATGGAGATACTGGCCAAAGCTGCCGTTGCTGAAATTAACAGACGTGTGGACGACAGCTGTGCAGTAATTCGCCTGGAGCTGTCCAGAAGTCAGAGAGATATTGACTCGCTGAAGAGGAAATGTCAAATGATGGAGAATGAATTGAGGAAGGCACGGGCACGAGGGAGAAGGAAAGGTACCACAGCATTTCCTCTTGTCTGTAAAGCACTTTTGTTTTTGCTCAGTGTCCAGAGATAACTGTGTCTATTGTGGTATTAAATTCAGTTTGGCCAGTGGTCACTGTCTTGCACAGTTGACCTCTAACCCCCCATTCACCATTCATAGAGTTGGCAAACATCAAGCAATGGCCTTGATGCTCAAGGGTTTACAATAATTCAATTAGTGAGACTTTAAGTGATTTTAATATTTTTTTTAGATCATGGGAATAAAACCAGTGTCGAATATATTAATGTTTGTACCCTTCTCTTGACAAGCTACTCCCAGATCCATATCATTATGAGGGGTGTAATGACTTCAATACAGTATCAAAATCTAAAAAAAATAATGTGCATGATAATTTAAATCACTGATGTGCCTCTTTTTTCTTTAGAGTCTCTTATTTTTTGACTTTCATAGTAACCACTAGGCATGTAGATGCCTCCTATCCATTTTAGCACAGTTGCAATGATTTATAAGTATTTATAGTATGCATGAGTACACTATCTACCGCTCTTCCGCTTTTCTTAGTTAAATAAAAATTGGTATTTGTCTGAGCCTAATCAGTCTTTATAGGACATTATCAAGGCTCTGGAGAGTGTGACCTTTTTTTTTACCTAATTTTCTTTTCAATTTAATTTAATCATATATAATTTCGCCTGCTAGCTAGATCTCCTGGCATCACACAGTGCTGTTAAGCTGGGAGTCAAGGGCAGCACCGATGTAACTGAACACACTCCTAGCCACGGATGGCTGTGGCATCATTTGGGATCAAACACGCAATCTGAAAGAGGTTGAACACTTGGATGGTTGCATCACTTGGGAGTCCTATCAAGAAATTTTTAACACATTAAATATCAAAAATCAAATCTTGACCTAAAAATCAAAAATCACATTGTGCCTGAAAATATGTATATCGTTACACCTCTTTGCTGGATCAGATATGTAAAATCTGGGTTGGAGCCGAAACCTGCATTAAGGTAGACCTTTCATAGTAACCACTAGGCATGTGGATGCATCATGTCTATTGTTGTATTGTTTATAGCTCAGTTGCAATGATTTATAAATATTTATAGTATGTATGAGTACACTATTTTCTGCTCTTTTTCTGAGGAAGGATGGTCCACTAAACTTAGCTATTCCTTACCAATTATACCAATTGATATTGTGGTTACAGTGTGATCACGTGTTAATTATTAATAAAATGGCACCTTACCTTATTTATTTTCCCCGATTAACTTGGTCAGTTGAAATATGACGCTTTTTTTCCCCGCAGTGTTTTTCTGCAAGACCTCTGAGAAGCTGCCTGTGCCTTTTCCGAGTGTATGGGTCAGAGATGCTGGTGCAGATGTGTGCAGAGCTGAACAGACTGTTAGTCCACAAGAGGCAGATCCGGAGCAGTCTGCACAACATGTCCACCAAGTATGGAAAACATTACACTAAGCACATCTTAATTAAGTTGATCATCGATTAATGTTGATCGTCAATTCATTATCATATAACACTGTGTAATTATTTGCTGCTCAGCTACAAGATACGTAAAACTGTTGACTGTTCCTGTATTGCAGGCAATCCAGATTCTGGAGGACACGCCTGAGGTACCGGTCATCAAAGAAGAGGGAATTGAAAATGAAACATGGAGTAGTGGAGAGCGTAAGTGAACAAGAAAATCAGATGATGGCTTTTCAAATTCTCTCATGCAAGCTTCTTTTCATTGTTGTCTATGGAACCATGTGTATAAAGGGTTTTTTAGGCTGCTCTTTTAAGTTGAAAAAACATTATCTTTTGTGCTGAGCATCCATGAAAGAGAACAATACATCATTTTAGCTGACGGGTCAATATTGAGGATACCTTCTCTTTAGCCTCTCATCCAGCATTGAGGAATGTTTTGGCTGGTTTTAACTACCTGTTTTTGGTGTTCTCTCAAATTGTTGTGGCGTGTTTACCAAAGGTGCTAACCTGACCCCAAGAAGCATGCCTTGTGTTTTTCAAGGTTCATCAAAAAATCAGATTTGCACAGTTTTCCACTTACCCCAAATGTAGTTGGTCAAGATGTATTGAGTTTCACACAATTGCAAATTAGCTATTCAATAAATTAATTCAATTTTATTTGACTTTTTGGGGAAACATAGGTAATAGTGGTTACTTATATATTTTTTTCCTCTTTAAGCTGCAGGACAATTTCTTTTTGAGCATCGAGACAGCTTGTCCCGCAACCTGGCTCAAGCAACACCTGAAGAACAGAACCAGCTTCATGAAGGCATGGAGAAACCAAGTGCACACTTTACTTGTGTACCGTCTTCGTCAGAGCCGGTTAAGAGCGATGATGAGGGTCTGAGTAAACTGAGCCTGCAGGTAAAAGCTGAGAAGGAGCAAGAGGAGGACAAAGGAGGACAAGACGTCGTAGTGGAGGGTTCTGAGCAAAGGATAGAAGAGACTGGAGATTGCCTGGAGTTTACTCAGAGGGATGCCCAGCTGTGGTCGTCTGCTCATGAGCAGGGGCATGATGGTGAGGCAGAGTGGACAGACAAGGCCTTCACATCTCCTCAGCTTTCTCGTGACCTTGCAGCCTTTTCCCAGCCTGTGGACACAGAACAGTCTGGAGATGGTATCCAGATGGACCTATATGGTGCTGGACAGGTCAAGGTGCAAAAACAACTTCAGGCATCCTGGTGTAGAGAAAGACTATCCAGTTCTGCTGTTAAACAGTTGAACACACAACTAACCACACAGCAGCACCATAGGACTCCGTCAAGAACAGGAGACATTGTTCTTGGAGCCAACATGGGTGGCCAAACAGGATCCAGTATGGCCGCTCAGGCGCTTTTGGGCTATGGTCGTGGTGGACTTAGCACCGCTAAGCGTTTGCGGACTCATTGGCGCACAAACGTGGCTGGAGAGCGGCGGTTTAGCTGCACATTCTGCGAGAGGCGTTTTGTCCGTTTTGGCCAGCTGAAGGAACACCTGCGCAGCCACACAGGTGAGAGACCCTACACCTGTGCTCAGTGCGGCCGCAGTTTCACCAAGCAAGGGAATCTAATCCGGCATGCTGTGGTGCATAGCGGGGAGAAACCGTACCAATGTAGCCTTTGTGGGAAGTGCTTCACTCAACGCTCCAGTCTGAAATCCCATCAGAAAACTCACATGCCGGAGAGAGAAGACGTTCTGCAGGGATTGCCTGTGTGCCAGTCAGGCAACAGCCGGTCTGTAACACAGAGCAGGGGTTTTGTATAAAATCAACGTTAAAATGGAACTGATGTTTATATTGTGTGGCATAGAGTACTTTGCAGAAGTCAGAGACTAGTTTTCATTTATTTAATTTCCAGTCAGAACAGCCATGCAGTGTGAATTTAGTGTGTCAGCTCTTTTTGGGAGACTTGCTTTCAGTTTTTCAAACAAATCTGCAGGGATATTTTCCACACCTCAAAAGTTCAGTCTTAGAAGTTAGTTGCATTTTTTTTTTTTACATATTAAGTGATTTTGAGTTCTGGACTCTGGGGTGGTCAGTCTATTTTTTCTGAGAACACCAGCAGCTTCTTTGATTTGTACATTTACTTTCAGACCCGTAGCATTGAGTGGTCTTCTCATGGTGGAAGGATAGACAGAAGCACCTTTGGATTTTTTCAGATTTTGTCTTGACAGTTGGGGCGGTCTGCCATGTCTTGTTAGGAGTCCTGCTTTCTCTAAACCTTTAATTTTTTTTTTTTAACTTTTTGAAGTTTTGGAAATTCCTGTTTCACTTCTGTTCCTTTTTGATGTTCCCCTTTTTTATGCCAAAAATGGCAAACTTGTACTTAATGGATGTTTTGACAGGAAATTAAGTAAAAAAAAAATGGTCTTTGACTTTTCAGTACTGTAGATGTTTGGATAGTGGTCATGAAATTTAGAATCTGTAGTATATGAGTTTAGGAATGTGAAGATCCAACTCATTGTGTTCTTTTTTTGTGTCTTCTAACTGGGTAATGTCAGTGTGCTTAATTTAACAGTTTTGTGCTTAGTGTGTAAAATACTTATTATTGATATAATTTATAACCTTTTTATTTTACTTTAGTACTTCCACAGTTCTTCTATCTGTTAGATTAATACAAATAAAAGCTTTACCCTCAAAGTATTTGAGTGAGTTACTGGTTATGGGACTTATTCAAATTCAGTCCAACACAAGGCAAAACAATTAAGCAGCATTCATACTTACTACTCGCACATAACAAACTTACACTATCCAAAAGTATCCAGGTACTACCTTCCAAGTAGTGAACTCAGCTACTTTAAGGCCTGCCCATTACTGACAAGCTGTGTATTCAATTGTGCACAGACAGCTTGAATAATCTCCATAGAAAGGTGCTTATCAATAGAATGGGACACTCTGGAGAAGCTGCACATGAGTCTATGGTCACCATCTCCACTGCCAAGTGTCAGCTAATGGGGTATGAAGACCCCCAGCATTGCGTTCTCAGGAGTTGTGGAGTTCCATCTAGTACCTTTGGAATGGGTTGCAGCGGTGTTTCTGATTCAGAACTAATCATTCAACATCAGTACTTGACCTCACTCTGCAGATGAACTGAAACAATAAGCAAGTTTTGGGAGGTCCGCGACAGGATTCTGTAATTGCCAGTTACAAAGTCATAAGATTTACCCATTTGTTTCCTCTTAATTCACAAAAAAGTTCTCTTTAATGTAAGCTGCCTCTTAATGTTCGCTTAAGAGCCACCTCAGTGAGCAAATGAGCATACTTTTCACCTCTTTACGAAAGACACACTGCTAACACATATCATTACATGTACTGTATGTACCAGTGGGACACAAATAGCACCCTATTTGTGGAATCAGCCTTTTTAATACAGACAGAGGCATCACTAGAGGTTCACGGATTGGGGTGCTAAGTCTGTACTAGGAGGGGTCAGGAGGTCATGGTCTCCCAGCAGAATTTTTTTTAATGGCCCCAAAATGTCTGTTAATCATGACGTTTTAGAGAGGAACAGCCAGAAAATGTATCAAAACATGGCTGTTTGGTTAAATTGGCACACAGTAGTTCTGTGTCTTTGTAGTTTGTATTAAGCACAGAGCTAATGACTATAACACTATCCACTCACAACAGGCACAGATCAAGCAAAGGTACTTAAGTCAAGCAATGCTCTCTCCCCTCTCTCAGATAAGCTGTGAGGTCCTAAATATATTATTCAAACACAAAGATTATAGATCAGACATATATATTTAACCGAAAGCTTAAACAACTGTCCCTCACTTTCTTCTTGATCACTAACCTCCATCAGATCTGCTCCTTCAGCTGTCAGTCTGAACATTTGTTCTTGAGGAAGGTCTTTAAAAAGGTCTACATACTTCATGATACAGAATTGTTCTCACCTTTGTGTTCTTGAGTGTGTGTGTATTGTGTTTATACCTAAGAACGAATCCCAAATAATAAAAAAAAAACATTGGTGAATGTCAGAATCTTCATAAAAACTGCGTAAGTGGGTTTTCAGAAGAAATTTCACCTTGAGAATGGTTGGTGATTGAGGCCCAAAGTTAGCAAGCAAGCTAACAAGAAACTAAGTAAAGTAAAAACCTCATAGCCAGCTATACTGACCATAATTTGCCACAAGTCCATATTTCAGGTGGGTGTCTTCACTATATAACTACTTACTGTTTCACTTTGTAAATTTTAGATTTTGAAGAAAGGTCTCATGTTTATTTATGTGCACTTTTAGCCAAAATCCTGTCGCAGCTTGAGCAGTTACCAACTGACGTTACTTTGCAGGGAGGGTAAAGCCAGAGACCCTCCCCCTAGGTCTGATATGATTGGCTTACAGCTTCCGAGGTCTGATATGACTGGCCGAGCCTGAAGTTCTAATTTTTTACGTTACGTTAGTCAATCTCTGGTAGCACAGCAGAGGCAGTGCTATGTTAGAGCTGTAGCAGCGCCTCCCTCAGGTCGTGATCTGCAATCAAATAGTATGTGGTGAACGAGAATAAACTAGCTGTAGATGATTTAAGCCAGTAATGTTCATTTATTTGTTAAGGGAGGGGGCTAAACCCCCCTAAAACTGACTAATAGATGCCCAAAAATAGACATGAAATGCTCATTCCTTATTTCCAGAGCACTTGCTGACTCCTTTTTTTTTCATATCAACATTCAGAAATCTCTCATCAGCACTGAGTCACAAGTGGGATGAGTCACACTTGGTTGTGGGCACTGAGTGTTTACATACAGGCAATGGTTGCAGGCCACAAAAGTGACTCCCTCAGTGAGACGAGATTGACTGCACTTGGTAAGTACGTAGATGTTTACGTGTACTATACACAGCCAACACAGACTACCAGGTATGACAGGCTGTATGATGAAAGATGACCCCAAAACTGAACTGAGTTATCCCAACTTTGAGATGCCAAAACGTGTTTGACTGGAAACGCATACTACGGTGCTCAGAATGATTCATAAAATGTTTAAAGTTCGTAGTCTGTAAAAGCCAAACACCGATCACTGCCTGTAACTACTGTGAACGGATATAGACCCACATTCTACCGTTATTACGGTAACTTGGATGTCAGCAAAACCGGAAGTAGCCGTTCGTACAGGAACCACAGCAGGACATGTCTTTTTAATTCAGCTATATCAGAAATATCATTTTCGTTTCGACATTTCCCTGCAAACGTTTTATGACAAGTTGATTTATAGAAGCTAACGATGCTGTCGGAGGACGACGTGACGAGCAATAGCGTTTCTTTCCACAGTAGACTGGCTTCTGTTATGGCCACGGTGGCTAAAACTGCTGTGGCGGAGATCGGCAAACTGTACGACGACGGGTTGGTCGTTCTGCGTTTGGAGGTGAGCCGAAAAGATTCAGAAATAGAAGCGCTGAAGAAAAAACTTGAAACGGTAGAAAACGAACTGAGGTCTGTGAGAGAGCCCCAGCGTTCAGTGACCCCGACGCTCCCTCCCTGTTCTGGAAAGAGACAAGGTAAACAAAGCGTCTTCAGCAGAGATGAAACGGTACTTTTAGTTTAGACGGGATTTTCGATTCCGAAGTTCGAGATTCGGTTTCTGACCAACGCACGTGGCATAAAATTGCCAGAAAATATGACCTCAGCCACCCCTCATTAGCATATTTTGAAAGGGAAATTCCACTGTTGCATATAATTTCTCTTTAATTAATAGTTAATATTAATAATATAATTAATAATACTTAGTGGTAGTAAGTATGAATGTTGCTTAATTGGTTTGCATTGTGTTACACTAAATAAAATTTATACATATCAATATGTGTATATATACATACATATATATATACACACACACAGCTGTGTATGTATGAATTCCACTGTTTTTGCTGTCTTCGTTATTTATTTGTTGAAGTGTAGAGTCAGTCAGAGTGGTTTGATGTGAAATACTGTGTTCTAGAGAAACTTACATAGTCAGAATTGTTCACAATCTTGGTGATGGGAACCAGACATCCAAAGAGTTACTTTTTTCCTGATTTACCACTATTTTACCAATCAACATTACATATAAAACTGAAAACATGTTCACTGGTCCTTTTGGATGGTAAATAAGATGGCTGTATTTGTGCTGTAGACTATTTCACATCAAACCACTCTGTTTGTTTACATCTCAACAATTGAATTATGAAGAAATTGTGTACGGTTGGTTGTTATGCATCCATACTCGAAATGAATCTCACCCTCTTGAACAAGCCGCCGTTAGTGAATTATTGTTCACTTTTGGTATATTCAAATTTGGTGTAACCTAGTGCCGGACAAGTAGGCAACATCTGTTTTCACTACTTGCAAGTAATAAACCTAGCTTCAGGATATAAATAACAGTTCCGTTAACATTTTAATACAAATGGCTTTTTTCATAATATTACCACAGGAGGCTTATGTGGGCCACTGCACATTATGATTAGCATTTGATCTGATCTGAATATATGCACTCATTTATTTTCCCCTCAGGTCAAGGAGAATGCATGGAGACCAATCAGCAACTTGTTTTGAAACATCAAACATCTGATGCTGGCTTGTGCGACAGAAGAACAGAGGTTCAAGCAGGGAATAGTCTTTGTGCATCTTCTGAAGGAATTAACCTGCAGTCCACCCTCATTAATAACAAAGACACAGATTCACATACCACAATTCCACCTCCTGTGGAGGATCTTAACAAGGCAGCGTTCAGGGATGAAGAGTTTGGTGGACTGGAGCTGCAAATGAAGATGGAAGAGTCTTGTATTCTAGACCAAAGCAATGCAGAATCAGGCTCAGAGTGTGTTGAGATTGAGGAAAGAGAAACACAAACATGGTCTTCCGTTGCTGTTGTGAACGACATGGATAATACAAAAGATGCAGAAGATCTTGAGTGCTCTTTTGTAACTGAACAAGCTCCAGCGTGTGCAAACGCAGAGCGACGTCATTTTCTCTCCAGCGTGCACAGTGCTGGTGCTAGCTCTTCTACACCTGTTGCTCAAAGGACAAACAGCCTCAACGCAGAACCAATGAGACAGCAGAGGAGGATGCAGCCCCAGTGGAACGAAGCATCAACAGACTTTAATCCCTCACAGCAAATGCAGCAGTCATTGTTTTCGCAGCAGAGATCAGAGAGGATGAACCAGCAAAGGTTACTTTTTCCTGTATCACCTCCAAAAAATTCAGTAACTCAAGACTGTCCCACACTCTCATACAATATTCTTAACCATAACCGCAACAGAGGCGTCTTTACAGTGGACGATACAAATTTAGGTAGAGCAACGTCACCTCAGAGGAGAAAGCCCGTAAAAGAGAAGTGGTTCATTTGTTCGTTCTGTGGAAAAAGTTTTGACCGCTTCAGCCACCTTCAGATGCATCAACGAATTCACACTGGAGAGAAGCCCTTCAGCTGTAGCACCTGCGGGAAAAGTTTCTCCCAGCAAAGTAACTTACGCACACACCAAAGAACCCACAGAGATGTCCGGTTACCTCAAACTAAAGCTTTTTAAAATGGGAAAACAAGAGAAAAACGATAGAAAACTTGTACACTGAAGTGTAGTTTTTATTCCTTATAAGGAAACCCAACCCTGTCATTTTGGTTTTTCCAATTTTAGATGTGTCTTTTTATTTTTACAATTAACAAAAAGTTGACAACTTTTGTCCAGCTGTCATTACAAAATGTACAGAAAAATACACCAAAAAAAAGAAATATTGTTTTCTTTGTTTTTGTCTCATGTTCATTTTCTCATATTTACATAAACAAATCTTTCACAATCAGAAATAACAGTTGAATACTCAGGCAGGGGTCACCAATCTTATCCACAAATGACCAGTGTGGCTGCAGGTTTTCATTCCAACCAAGCATGAGCTCACCTCAACTAACCAATTGTTTACAGACACGTAAGACCACGTGGACCAAGTGGAATCAAATCTGCTTTTTGATTGTAATGAAAATCTGCAGCCTCACCAGCCCTTTGTGGATAAGATTGGTGGCCCCTGCTCTACGATAATGACAAACAGAAACTTGGTTGCCAAACTCAGCAGTGTAGTTGAAACTAAACCCCAAATTGAAGATTTAGGTGGCAATTACTTAGTAATACAGAACTGGAAATCAGAATACACTGAGGTACTTAACACAGAGAATACACAGTGCTCAAAAGTAGGACATCTGTACCATCATTTTTTAAAGAATTATTATTTAAGTTGCTAATGTATTATGGAAATTGTTTTACTGTATTCTAAAGTACGATATTTAAGCTATATCGTAACTTTAAGTCAATACGTTGGGTTACAGGGAACAATAGCAAACTAGAAGACTTTCACTTAAATATAATGGGTGGTTAGGTGAAAGTTTGCACCTAACCACCTATTTTACTTAAGTAAAAAAAAGACTGGGAGATGAATCCATATACCTACATGTTATGTTCAAACCAGAGATCTCCAATGCTAGTACCACCATCCAAGCTTCCTCACAGAAATACCAGCCTCAAATTTTCATTAGGAAAGATTTGGATTTAGAAAACATTGAGTTGAATTAATCAAACACAAAATATTGACTCTTGGTAACAAAATGTCTGTAAGAAAGATTGCAGAGTCATTGAAAATTCCAAAATTGAATGTAAAAATATACTTAGGTCATAGAAAAACACAGGAAGTCTTCAAACTTTCTACACTGGCCATCCAAAAGAGCATCAGTTGTGCAAACGTATGCACTCCATGCCATCAAAAAGAGAAGATATGTAACAAAATACCAATCTATGTAAAGTACTAAATACTAACCTATAGGACTTTTCAAAATCTCTGCACAATTGCAAACAGCAGTCATTAAGATGCAAATAAGGTCATTCGGAGTGGTTTGATGTGAAATGCTCAGTTCCAGAGAAACTAACAGAATCAGAATTTTTCAGTGATGGTGATAGAAGCCAGATGTCCAAAGTTCCACCACAGAAAGTTATTACATGAAATGTTTATGAACACGCTGTCTGATGTCTAAGACATTGTTGCACAATAGTTAAGGTTTTAGCCTAGAACATATTTTTTAATCCTTTCATGGTGGAGAGGTACATAGTACCCAGAGTAAAACTTTTTTCCCTAGATTTATCATTTTACCATTGTCAAAACTCAGAGGACACAATATTTTGCGTTGCAGACATTGTGACATTTGGTATCTAACACCATCAATGTCAAAAAATCTGAGTCTGAGTGTCTACAATGCAACATTTCACATCAGTCAACTCTGAATGAATGTTCATATCTCAATCATTGTCTAGAAAAGTTTGAAAAATGAATAAATGATAACGTTACCACAGGAAGTAATAAATTAACAAGACATAAATTGTATTCAGTGAGTGTTCCAAGATTACTTTTGAGCACTGTAACTCGGAAAATGTAAGCTGTTGAAGCCATAAGGTGGCCCCAACTTATGGCATTGTAACAGCTGGACATTCCTCTGACAGTAAAGGTTGTTAGCACTCTCTGTTGACATTGTGTGGTTTAAAGTTTTGACACAGCACCAGAACAAACTCCAACTCAGCTGTCTGGCTGGTGTGTTGCACTCGCCTTGTGGTGCTGACATTTGCTTTAGAATCTCTGGTACGTCTCTATTCAGGCCAGACTACCAGAGTAGGCCTGGACCATGACAGCCTGTAGACTTTAGCGGGCCCGTCCTGGTTACATCACAGATTGGAAAAGAATAAAACATTGTGTTATTAATCCAGTTGTTCGAAATCGTAAAAGCTAGCAAATGTACAGATGATATTATTGGCTCTGGGGTCACTGCGTATATGACTTAGAATTTATCTTTTAAAGGTGTGCAAATGCTAACAGAGTTTTACTGTCTTGCAAGTGATACTTTTCTCATCTGCCTCTGCTTGGGAGGCACTTCTCTAATAGAATATTTTGCAGTGAGGCTTATGGTCTTGTATAATCCATGTTGAGTGATTTGATGGTGACCCAAAGCAACTGGCCACAATGAGTTTTCACTTTCAAAGCACCTAACCTGCTAGGCCAGGCAGAGGTCATTGGGTACAGGAAGAATCTGAAGGTCATTCAAGGTTCACTTGTCTGGATGGGTGATATTGACATTGGCTTGCCCCAAGGAGTGTAGAAAAATGCTAAGCATTTGCACCGTTTCTTTAGTTGAAGCAGCAAACAGGCTAAATATAAAGTTCTTCAGGGCAAGCTCTGCTGGACCACAGTTCACACTTGGGGATCCTGGAGGCTGAAACCAGCACAAAAGTGAGATGCCCCATGAAAGAACATTTTCTTCCTTGATGCTATGATGTGCAGGTAGTCACAGTAGGCTGAACAGATCAGATGATTTGGCCCCGTGGGTGCAGTAGTATAGCATTAGGGTGAGGCTTTGGCCTGAGGAAGCCGTTGCTGTAGTGGAAGTGATTGGAGAGAGCCTCTGAGATCTGATAGGAGTTGGAGGTGCAATCACCCTTCCTCTCCCTCTGTCACTCCCTCTCTCTGTCCCCATCCCTCTTTCTCCATCCCTCCTTCTCTCGGAGGCCCTGAACTAATGGACAGCGGCGGAGGGCTCTGGTCTCTATGAAGTGAATCTGAATCCTGAGGAAGCAAAGAACAAAGGGAGGAGAGAAAGAATAAGTGTTACTCATCTATACACATAAAATATATTGCATTAACCAGGCAGCAAGGACCAGATTCATAAAACTTGGCGGTAACAGTGCTACACCATCCAAAATGTGCACCATGGTAGATAAGAGCTATTCATAAAGTCACTCTGGCTGTGATTTTCTGATGAATTTCTTTATCAGAAAATGTAACAAAAATCAAATAACATCTTAGAATTCAACAATTTAATGATAGGAATTATAATTTAGCATTTAAGATTTAATTTCCCAATTCAATAATAATAATAATAATAATAATAATAAGCTGTAACAAGCTGTTTTACCTTGTATTTATTTTTCTTGATCTCAGGGAATTCAATTTACTGAAATTTTGTGAAAATTTAATTTCAACTAGTAACTATTTCATATTTTATGGATATGATTTGCACATGTGAAAATTAAATATTAAACAACAACTAGAAAAAAAAATTTTCTTACTAGTAAAATGTAATTTTCACATGTGTAAATTGAGTTCTTTGTAAAATCCTTTGTAAATGGAAAATGGTAGTAAAGCTAAACATGCTTGCAACAAAATTCGAACATGTAATTAGCATCTCAACATGTTATTTAAATTATGGAAACATCTTGCAGTGTGCAAGCGGTAAAACGCCATTAATCCACATTTTATGAATGAGAAAATGTGTTACCAGCATGCTGTTTGCTCCTAATATCACTGTACATCAACCACTGAACTTAGCCACATATCTTTTCACATGCTGCATGATACATCAGTGAGTTATTTGTCGATAAATGAGAACATTTATTATTAATATTAGTCCGATATCCACTGAAAAAGCTGCTTTTGGATGAATAAAACATTTTGAAAATACTGACACCACAGTGTCAGGTGCATGATCTGTGCTGTTTTGCTACGTTGGTGTTTCAAGACTTACATATCTGACATGGAATGTGGGCTGTTTTTGTATGGTCGGCAATATTGAGTTTGATAATGTTTAATTAATTTAGCTTTATTATTACACTGACAGGTCACACATATGAATACCCATTGTATTAATCATTCTTTATTTTCTTAATACTTTTAGACACAGCCATTGTGCTGTGTTGGAAACACACAGTCTCGCCCTCTCGAAGGCATCTGAGATCAAATTTTATGACATACTGCCTCCTTCTAAACAGGTAGGAGGAGACCATTTATTGGTTGAAAATGAATGAAAAGACATGTAACATTCAACAAGGGGCCCATTTACTGGGAAAGACCTGCCCTTCAATAAAAAGTTCTTATCAGCTTGCTTGTAAAGATGCAAGCAGGAAAAGCCTTGCAGAGTAGCCAGTACAGCCAGAAAAAAGCATAATTTGAGCCAAACACTACAAACTATTTATGCATTTTTTGTCAGATTTTACCCGTAATGAGACGGTAACGTAGCTTTCAGCTTCAGGTTTAAAGGTCTCTCTCCATTCAAAGAGACACAAGACTGGTCTTGTATGACTAGAAATAACTGTTTAGGCATGTTGCCAAGATGGCTACTGAATAGACAGACTTTCCTAAAAGGACATTAGCTTCAGGTGTGCATTGCAGTTTGTGACGCCTTGTGAAACGAGCATGACAAAGGATGGAAAAAAATCCCCCATTTTGGTGAGGTTGGCAATGTAGCTAACTAGCCAAAAACAGTAAAACACAAAAGTGAACACGATTATATCAGATAATTATATACTTATAGGAGTATAGCACGGCACACAGATTTTTAGTAAAAAAAAATATAGATAACTAGCATGGTTGTGTGTAGCTGTGATTAGCCAAAGAGCTAACATAGCAGTTAGCAAGCTGGCTGGCCTGCCTACCACAAATAGTAAAAACACGAAGTCAACATAATTATATCAGATAATTATATACTGGCCACAGCATAGTGCTGCACACTAATCTGTAGCAAAAAAAGTGTATGTAACTGCTGTTGGCAGGTGACTTGTGTGATTTCCCCCTGGAAGTCTGTGAAGCAAAACTGCACATCACAGCACATTCAGTTGTTTTTTAGTCAAAAAAGATGGCCCCCCAACACTTTGTTTTCTAATACCAATACTGCAGTATCATTGGAGGTTTGATCAGATGATTTGGCCAAAATGGCTATATTTGTATACTGTAGACATTGCGACCCTTGGTTCTTTACAGTAGTGGTGATGGGAAAGTTCACAAGAAGTTTCTCTACAAAGCACCATTTCACATCAAACCACTCTGAGTTTGTTTACATCACATTATTGCATCCTGACAGAGAATTTGCTCATTCATATATACACAAAGCCTCACCAAAGGCACAGTGCTGTTGGTTACAAAGGATTCCACTCTGCGTCTTCGTTCCTCTCTTTCCACCTCTGTCTCTTTCCTCCTCCCGCTCCCTCGCTCTGAGCGGTAGGATGGGTAGATGGCCGGACGACCAAGGCTATCATACTCTCCTTCTCTGAGCCCATCCTTCTGGTCACATAGTGTGGAGTTCCCCTGTTGAAAGAGGTCAACATAACCTCACTGGCTCATTTTAAACTATGGATTTTTCATTATGAACATTTTGCAGAGAATCCTAAAACTGCATCAACGTACTCTTAAAAGTGCCCATATCATGAGTTGTAATTCAGCTGTAATTCATTTTTACATTATGTAAATGAGCTCTATTCTCATTGGCTGCTCTGTATTGCGCATTATTCAAAAACAGTCCAGGCTAAAATACTCATCATAACTTCAATGTGAATGGGTGGGGCTGAACTGCTGCAGGCTAAATAGGTGTGGGTTTTCGTTACATCATTAAAATAATAAATTCAAAACATGCTGTTTTCACAGTATCCATATATGGACTTTATGGACTGGGCAGTGAATGGTAAGTTTTGAAACTTTTTCTTCAAAAAGTGAGAAATTCTGTTTTCCACGAAAAGCAATAAAGACAATAAAAAGAGAGAACCACTTATGGTTCCCTAAAGAACACTTCAATGGATGGTTCTTTAAAGAACCATGTTGTAAATAAGATATGAATATGAAGATCCTTTTTAAAGAGTTTAAAGAGCCTCCACATGATATAAAGCTTCTATACCATGTAAAGCTTCTCTGCATCTAAGCCAACAACCATTTGGGAAACTTCATTTTGAAGAGTAATACTACATGACTTGGTAAATGAAACTAACTTAAAATACACCAACATAAAATTAACTACAAAATACAATTATTACTAAAGTCTGAAAATTATTGAATGAACGTACCTCTAGAGATAAAAAGCTGTTTTTCAGAGCGCTGTCCAGTCTGATTAGGGCACATTCCTCAGTCTGGGAGAAGAAGAGAAAGACGAGAAAGAATTCAGAAAAGTAATGACATGTTGTACAAGCAAGTTTGAACATTCAGGCGAAATGAAGTTCAAGCATTTATGACATTTGCATACCATTAGTAGTGGTCACGTAAAGGAGTTTCAACATCAGTTGTCAAGGACGAGTCAATCAACATTTTTGTTCTACAGCCCATGACATAAAGCCAGCTGTTCGACATTTTACAGATAAAATGATCGATACATACTGAGAGCTGCAATAGAACAAAAGATTTCCTGCTGGTTCCTGAGAACTGGGCCCTTACGCTTACACTGGCCACATTATTAGAAACGCATACTGTGTTGGCACAAATTGTTGGGGTACAGTTAGAAAGTATAACTCATCAGAATATAGTGGTCAACTTTAAAAAAGTGGGGGGGGTTAGGGGCTGTAGCTATCACTACTTTTTTATTATTATTATATTTTTGTTATATTATTATTTTAGCACATGTATGTAATACTGTGGTTAGAATGGCATCCCTTTGTAATGTTAATTACTAACAAATAGTTCTATATAGTACACTCTTAAAAAAGATGATTCCTCAAAGGAATCTTTAGTAAAGACAGCAGGTCTACATAGAACCATGAACTCTCAAAGAACCATTTGCATGCTTAAGATTGATGGAGAATGTGTTGTATATGGTTCTATACAGAACCTTTTTGGAAATGGTTCTATATAGCACCAATAAGGGTTCTGCTACTACAAGCTTGACATTCCACTCTTCACTCTTGTAGAAGCTTTCTACAAGATTTTCGAGTCTGTCTGTAGGGAATTTTGCCCATTCATCCAGAACAGCATTTGTGAGGTCAGACACTGATGTTCTAGTTAATCCCAAAGGTGTGATGGGGTTGAGGTCAGGGCTCTGTGTGAGCCAGTCAAGTTCTCCCACACCAAACTCACCCAATCATGCCTTTATGGACCTTGCTTTGCACAGTGAGGCTCAGTCATGCTGGAACAGAAAAGGGCCTTCCCCAAACTGTTCCCACAAAGTTTGACACATAGAATTGTCCAAAATGTCTTGGTATGCTAAGAAACCTCTACTAAACTTTACAGCTGGCACAATGCAGTTAGGAAGGTTACATTCTCTTGGCATTCACCAAACCCAGACTCGTTCATCAGACTGCCAGATAGTGAAGTGTGATTCATCACTCCACAGAGCATCCACATGAGAGTCCAGCGGCAGTGTGCTTTACACCACTCCCCCCAATTCAAAAGCATTGTGCATTTTGATCTTAGGCTTGTGTGTAGCTGCTCGGCCATGAAAATGCATTTTGTGAAACTCCTATGCACGGTTCTTTTGCTGATGTTGCTTCCAGATGCAATTTGGAACTCTTTAGTGAGTGATTCAGTAGAGGATAGGCACTGTGGGCTTCAGCACTCGGTGGCCCCACTCTCTGAGTTTGCATTGTGTACTGCTTTGTGGCTAAGCTGTTGTTGCTCCTAGGTGCTTCCAATTTACAATAATAGCACTTACAAGTTGACAGGGGCAGATCTAGCAGAGAAGAAATTTCACAAACTGCCTTGTGGCAGAGGTGGCATCCTATGACAGTGCCATGTTTAAAAGCTGAGCTCATCAGTACAACCCGTTCTACTGCCAGTGTTTGTCTATCAAGACTGCAAGGCTATGTGCTTAAGTTTGAGCCATCTGTTAGCAATGGGTGTTGCTGACACACCTGAACTGAAAAATTAGGAGGGGTGCCCCAGTACTTTTGTCCATATGATGTATCTATGTATGATTATATATACATCATAGGGGAGAACTCCGGTCCTGGAGAGCCGAAGTCCAACGGGGTTTGAAGGTTTCCTTGCTCAAACACACCCACTAAACCTTGCAATTAACAGACAAGTTTAATCAGGTGTGTTTGAGTAGGTTAATCACCAAACTGTACTGGACACTGGCCCTCCACGACTGGAGCTGTGCACCCCTGGTTCAAATGATGACTTTAGGGGTACTTTAACCTAGTAGCATGGAGCTTGTGAACTGCCTGTAGATGAGTTAGACCAAGAAGCAACTAAACACCCACATGATGTGTACATAACAACATAACCACAATTAACTGGAAGTCTTGCACACTATGTTCAGCATTGGTGCCTCAAGCCAGAACAAACTGATATGTTGGTCATCAGGGCAAAATAAAAAAGTCCTGAATCTTAATTTATAGAAAATAATTGCTATTTAAACCGCAGTCACAAAATTGGTCTGAAAAATCACAATCCCATAATCCTTCAGCCTGAGATGATATATCGTACTAACATACAAAGTGCACTGATATGGTAGGTAATCTTAGTAAACTAGCAACTAGCGGAATATGTTTTAAAATTCACTGCAAGTGTAAATGGTCTACTGTTGCAGACAATGCAGACTTTGTGTGCAAATGCTTTGTTCACTAATCCCACACTATGTGTCAGCGTTCCAGCAGCACTTGGAATAATATACACAATCATATTCATTTAAACCAAGAAAAATGGGGCTTTTGAAAATAATTTAGAAACAACTGCCTGCTAGACCTGCAAGAGCCACTGACTTCGACTAAATTATACTGAATTATATAAATATGGTATTCAGTACTGAACATCATCCTTTAGTCATGGGCTCTGCCCATAAAACTGGCCATTATTTAAGGCTAAGTCTTTCAATGAATTGAGACGATCATTAAAATAAATAAGTAAACAAGTAACTAACTAAGTAAATAAATAAATAAAACTTAATAGTAAGCCTAGTGGTACCTGTATCCTAGGGTCAGTGCTGACAGAGTTGAGTCTCCTCATTGAGGTTTGTCTTGAGAGATTATTTATCTCCTCTCTGAAAGAAAAAGAAGGAGAGAGATAGAGGTGTGTACACAAATACAGTGGTGTGAAAAAGTGTTTGCCCCTTTCCTGATTTCTTATTCTTTTGCATGTTTGTCACACTTAAATGTTTCAGATCACCAAACAAATTTAAATATTAGACAAAGATAACACAAGTAAACACAAAATGCAGTTTATAAATGAAGGTGTTCATTATTAAGGGAAAAAGAAATCCAAACCTACAGGGCCCTGTGTGAAAAAGTGATTACCCCCCATAAATTAACTGTGGTTTATCACATCTTTGGAAAGCTGAGTTCAATTTCCCTAGCCACACCCAGGTCTGATTACTGCCACACCTGTTCTCAATCAAGACATCACTTAAATAGGACCTGCCTGACAAAGTGAAGTGGACCAAAAGATCCTCAAAGCTAGACATCATGCTGTGATCCAGAGAACTTCAGGAACAAATGAGAAACAAAGTAATTGAGATCTATCAGTCTGGAAAAGGTTATAAAGCCATTTCTAAAGCTTTGGGACTCCAGCAAACCACAGTGAGAGCCATTATCCACAAATGGTGAAAACATGGAACAGTGGTGAACCTTCCCAGGAGTGGCCGGCCGACCAAAATTACCCCAAGAGCACAGCGACGACTCATCCAAGAGGTCACAAAAGACCCCACAACAACATCCAAAGAACTGCAGGCATCACTTGCCTCAGTTAATGTCAGTGTTCATGACTCCACCATAAGAAAGAGACTGGGCAAAAATGGCCTGCATGGCAGAGTTCCAAGACGAAAACCACTGCTGAGCAAAAAGAACATAAAGTCTTGTCTCAGTTTTGCCAAAAAACATTTTGATGATCCCCAAGACTTTTGGGAGAATACTCTGTGGACTGACGAGACAAAAGTTGAACTTTTTGGAAGGTGTATGTCCCATTACATATGGCAAAGAAGTAACACAGCATTTCAGAAAAAGAAACGTCATACCAGCAGTAAAATAGGGTGGTGGTAGTGTGATGGTCTGGGGCTGTTTTGCTGCTTCAGGACCTGGAAGACTTGCTATGGTAAATGGAACCATGAATTCTGCTGTCTACCAAAAAATCCTGAAGGAGAATGTCTAGCCATCTGTTCATGACCTCAAGCTGAAGCGCACTTGGGTTCTGCAGCAGGACAACAAGCCAAAACACACCAGCAAGTCCACCTCTGAATGGCTTAAGAAAAACAAAATTAAGACTTTGGAGTGGCTTAGTCAAAGTCCTGACCTGAATCCGATTCAGATGCTGTGGCATGACCTTAAAAAGGCAGTTCATGCTCGGAAACCCTCCAATGTGGCTGAATTACAACAATTCTGCAAAGATGAGTGGGCCAAAATTTCTCCACAGCGCTGTAAAAGACTCATTGCCAGTTATCGCAAACGCTTGATTGCAGTTGTTGCTGCTAAGGGTGGCCCAACCAGTTATTAGGTTTAGGGGGCAATCACTTTTTCACACGGGGCCCTGTAGGTTTGGATTTCTTTTTCCCTTAATAATAAAGACCTTCATTTATAAACTGCATTTTGTGTTTGTGTTATCAAACACTTTTTCACACCACTGTATATTTAATTAGAAGCACTTCTAGTTAATCGTGGTCCTGTTGTTTACAGCACAAGTTATCATTTAAGGATTTATATTACGAGGATGTTTTGATGTGAATGATTGCAGACTCACTTTCTTTCAGTGAGCTCCCTCTTCAGCTTCCTGTTCCTGCGTCTGTGGTGGCGGTTCACCAGAATGATGATAATCACCATGAGGACAACTAGACCCCCAGCAGCTCCACCCACTATGATAATTAGGAGGTTGTTGAAGGAGGCCACCAGCCTAGCAGCTTCAGAAGTTACTTGAAATGTTGAGGATAAAAAACATTAAATAGCACTGAAACTACCACAAGGGGGCAGTGTGCATATACAAACTTCACATATCTAAGCTGGCCGATCAAACGTTGCTTGATGTCACAGAATTCTACTGATGCATTGTTAACAACCCAAAGTTGACCCTTCCAAAGGTCTTGACCTTTCCAAAGAAAATATGTAATTTAAGCAGAGAAAAGGTGAACTTTGTCATTGCTGATTTGTGCAATGCCATTCAGTTTCAGGGCCAACCATAATCATACAATAACTTCATTAAGAGAGTGAGAAAAAAGTGATTTTGAAGATGAGGAATGCTGTGTTTATCTTCAGTTCAAACTGTGCTAACTGTAATAATATACTGCAGCTAATACATACTGGGATCTCTCTTTGCTCACTCACATTGGCTATTCATAATACAACTAAAGTTCAAAATTTATAAATAGTCTTGCTACAAAAGACACAAGTAGAGTGGAGCAACATCTTAAATTTAAAAAAAAAGGGAAAAGCTGAAGAGGAACTTGAGATGAAAAATCCATTTCTTTTTTCGTCAGCAGATGGTGTTTCGTAATTAAATTCACAGTCATTTGTTAATGCTCCACGTCCATTTCCTTGACTCAAATTACAACCCTGTCATTTTGGCAAATATGTGTCACTTCTGCCTGCTGAGAAATAAATACACACCTTCCCTGTGGGTTGTTTTGTGGAAACAGAGCAGTGCCATAATAAATCAACAGATAATTCCAAAATGCAAGCAATAAATATTTTCCATAAAAAAATTAACACTTGTAACATATGTAAATGACCTATGTTCTCACTGGCTGCCCTGTGTTGAGCCTCATTCAAAAAGCTCTTCAGGCTAAAACACTCCTTATAACTGCAGTACGAATGGGTGAAGCTAAACTGCTATAGTCTGAATAGGCAGATACCCTTGTATGCAAAAGTTTGAACACCCCAGTCAAATTACATGTTTTGTTGATTTTCCAAGTGAAAATAAGTTCACATGTCCCCTACAGGGAACACACTTAAATATGACATTTTCCTGCTAACTTTAGTGCACAATTTCTATTTATTTGCTGAGTTTAACATATTGAAAAAAAATAAAACCTAAAATGTAAAATGTACCATAACTTTCACACCTTTTATGTTTTATTTACTTCCTATACTTTACTATATACTTCCAATGTGTTAAATTCAGCAAAAAAACGAAGTGTGTCCTCTATAGAGGATGTGTAAACTTATTTTCACTTAGAAAATCAACATTTGATTTTCATGCCATTTGACCAGGGGTGCCCAAAACGTCTGCAAATGACTGTACATGTAAATGTTTTGGTTTTAGTGGCATCATAAAAACAACAAATTCAAAACAGGCCGTTTTTGCATCTTAGTTTCCATATAGACTGTGGAGTGGTGAAAATGTTTACTATGTCAAAGTTTCATAAAAAAAAAAGTAAGGAAAATTCTCCACTATATGAGTGCTTTACTGTATACATAATCAAATAATTGTTTAGGTATTCCATTCACAGCAAAGTATCTTCTAAATTTATTACGTATTAAACAAGGAAAACATTACAGGTTACTAATGCAATCCACAAAGGGCCAGTTCATTCCAGTCAAGCAGAAGCAAACCTAATTCCACTTTAATCAGTTAGTCTCTGTTGTGAAATAAATGATTCACGGTATACTCTTGCTTGGCTGGGGTGAAAATCGCTGAGTAATAAAAACAAAACAATAAAACTACCATTCTGAGGCCCTTACCTGGAATCTCAACATTAAACTCTGCCCGCACAGCCCCCATGCTGTTTCTGGCTTCGCATTCGTAAGCACCCTCGTCCGTCTTATTCAGGGGGCGAGTAAAAATGAGCCTGTTGCCCTCCACAGACACGCCTTCAGGCAAACCTTTGCCCTTCCTATACAAAATAAAACAGATCATATAGACAGACTGCCCCCATGTTTGGAGTGTCTTTTTATAATGAATGTACATACACAGGGATCTGAAGTTTGCTCCTTTAGTTTCGCACTGCAGCTATGAGGCTAATGTAGCTAACAAAAGCTTCACTAATTAGCATCATGCAAACTCCATACCTAAATCACCATCAGTAACCTCACCTCACCTATAATGTGTTTAACACCTATGAAAATGGAGAAAAAGTGTATGTCGCACAGCTAAAAATAGTAGCAGGCATCCTGAAGCCTGAAAGTTTTCTGTACTTTTTCCATATTTGTAACAGCACATCATATGGCATCGAAACGCACATAAGCAGGTCAGTTTCAACAACAGTTTCACACGTGATTTAGACATAGTTTGCACAGTTCTAATCTACGGAGTATAAACTTCCATTACTTGCTAGCTATGTTAGCCTCATAGCTCCAGCGTAAAATTAAAGAACCAAATTGGCTAAGCAACTATATTTGAGGTATTGTGGTCAGGGGGAAAAAAAGTATACACTGTATACATTTGCCTTTCTATTCCTTTAATTGTGCTTCGGTAAAGCTAATTCAGTAACAGTTATGAGAAATAAAACAAATGGATACTAAAAAGCTAAATGTAATATACAAGGACTACTACTTGAAGTAGTTACATCATCTGTGATCTATTTCTTAGGTTTCAACACCTACTATAGAAGACATGTGTCAACACTTATTTCACCACTGGGGAAGCATAAGCGGAGGAGGGGAAAATAAGAAGCAAATTTGTTCGATTTGAACATGCTCCCTGCTTTAGCCTCAGTGAGCTAATGCAAACTTTGTTCATAGAAAATATTTCTTGAGATGTCTGAAAATAGCATATGCGAATAATTGCTTTGTCTGGCTATAAGCTTTGGTTTAGCTTTACTGCCAGCTGTGTAGCCTATAGCTCGCTAACTAGCAAGCTAGCAAAGATAAGTAACAAAGTTTTATTAGTAGTCATGTATAACAGAAGGAGAATGTTACCTAAAGCCCAGTCTGAACACAGCAAACTGAATTTTACAGTTTTGAAAAATGAAATATTTTTAAGTACTTTTTTTTAATTTGGCTTATAAATAGCTTTGCCCACCTTATTGGGGTTTTAAAAGAGAACGTGTCAGTTTGAAGTGGACAAGTTCTTTTCTGCTAAAGTTGACACCTGCCTTTACATAGTTCTCTGCCCTTAAAAGAGCTCATCTAATAAACTTTACTTGAGCTAATATCATAATGGACAGCCATTAAGATAATGTCAGGGATTTCCTAAATGGAAAGGAGGCCAAATCAACAATAACTTGTTAAAATGACTTATTAAAAACAGTATTGAAAACTAATGAAGAGGGACATCACAGATTATCTTATAAATGTACACTTATAATCTGGACATGAAGCTAGATTTGAAATCAGCGCAACCTGTTAAAGTCCATAATTGACTCATTCTGGTCACATAAATGACTGACTCATTTCTTCCATGACTTACAGTTGAAGTGCAGATGCTAATTTCTGTTTATGGGGCCTCTTATCCCTGGTGCCAGTAGATCTATGAGCTAATGAATGACTTTGAAAAAATACAAAGGGGAAACATCTGCACATTGATGTTTCAAACTCCCATATTATTTCTTGATGCAATGTTTTGACTATTATGATCTTCATCAGGCTCCCATGGGAGAACACACAAAAAAAAATTCTATAGTGCTAGAAGCCGGTAGTGCAATGTATTACTCACAGGAAGTCACATGATTTAAGAGCAACAACATTAAATAAATGGCCTAACTCATACAAATCTTCCTACAGTGGTAAAAAGAATAAATAATAAATCATCTAACAACACAAACACCTAAAAACAGTACTGTCCAGTGAAATATGTGCATGTATGTATAAGCATTTTGTCTCCATTTGTTTCATTGTTTCTTATAAGTAATTATGTACTAAACCTTACAGGGCTACTTTCGCAGACATGGATTATGCCTAGTCTAAACTGCAGAGCTAATGATGATTCACCATTGGAAGTTCTTCTAGTCCAGGCTTAGGTTTAATCTAGGTCTGTCTGGGAAACTGGCCCAGTGCATCACTGAATCACAGTTTAAAGAACAGTTTGGAGAAAAATCAGATGTACATGTTACCCTAAAAGTAGTCAATCAGACTATCAGACATTTTTGATGTCCAAATTTTGCTTCTTTAATTTAGAACTGGAGCTGCTAAGCTAACATTGCTAACAAACACTGGAAGTCAACAGTCACCATTTTCATAAATACATGACCAACCTTCACCCAACCCGATTCAGGTCTTAATTTAAGTCATGCAAAAAAGTCAGTGTGGTTTAGAACCCAGTATGACTTACTATGAACTACAAAAATGAAAAAAGTTTGTTTTGAGTCTTGCACTTAAGCTCTGAGGCTAATGTAGCTAACAAGTGTAAACTGTGTGTGGGAAAATATAGTACATTAAATTTGTTGTTGTATTATATTTAGCAATCTGACATGCTCTTTTTGCCTGATTCTAGTCACGTAAGTGATTAACTCACTTCCTCTAAAACACACAGTTGAACTTCAGATGCTAATTCATATGTGTGGAACCTTTTGTCCCTGGAGCCTGAGGATCCCTGAGCTAATGAATGACTTCACCTTCAATATCTCTCCTCTTTTTTTCCCTTAGGCTTGCCCAGCAGGTCTGTAATGAGTATCTATGAGTAATGCACTGAGAGTGAGAACAGTAGGATCGTCTTCAAACCCTAAAACCCCAAACATACTTCACTTAGCAGAGCACAAGACACACCCTGATACTGAGCACACACACACCCCAACGAGACCCCATTGCTCTACTAAAAGGGGCCATGGTAACCATAAACCGAAAGGTTCTCATGTTCATGCGTGACCGCATATGCCCACACAAAACTCTTAAATGCTCTTTATGCATCACAAGAATATTGTTGATGTTGTATCAAAAGCTGGATAAAAAAAACATTTGTAATTTACTATACATTAATCTGACAAGATTCTACATCATTTTGTCTGTTTAATATTGGTCCATTCACCATCCCTCAAAACTCATGTCACACGAATTTCGCATGTGAATAAAACACATGGGGTTTTGCACGTTTCACATGTTAAAAATATGTTATCACATATGAAAAAATATTTGAACATGTGAAAAAATATGAATGAGATGAAATGTTCATATACAAAGTTTTTTATATATGTGGGTGAATGACAAATAAAACTTTCAAAATGATCATTAAAAAAAATTCTTATTAAAAAAAGGCATGTGCATATTTGTACTTGCAAGAATCTATTCAAATGTACTGATTTTGATTCATAGCTTTCATATAAGGTATAAATTCATTAAACAGGATCATCAGACTTCTACCCAGCATATGTCAGATGGTGTAAACACACATTAATTAAAAATATATTTTAAAAATAGAAGTTATTTAAGTACAGGTTTAATCATATCCATATTTCATATATGAAAACATATGAAATATGGATATGATTAACTAGTCTTTGTACTTAGACACCCATATAAACCTTTGTGCCTGAACCTTATATACAATTATATACAATAAAAATATATTATCATAATAAAAACACATGTTGATGGTTTTCCTGGGCCATACCAGCTAAACCATGACTCAAAATTGACAACTTTTTAATAACCTAATAATAAGGACTAATAATCTTGGCATTGCACCATTAAGGTTACTTCTTTATTCTGCAATACCCTGCACTCTATCTTAAAAGCATGTTAGAATAAAAGTCCTTTCTTTTTAAATAGTTTACTTATAATCTGCATATGTGACATTTTTAGACTTTGGGAGGCATAAATGCCTCAAATTATTTTTTTTCTGAAGCAATGAAACACAAAAAAAATCATGTCATGCCTTTGACACATATGTACACTGCATTCAAAACATGAATCACTTGCCATATTAATAATTGTTAGTCAATAATAACTCATTCAATGTAGATTAAATTGTTATAAACTAGACAGCAAAATGTAAACAGTGATTACAAACTGCTGATATATATGGATCATTCTACCGAACTGGTGTGAAGTCAGAGTTGAAAACACTTTGGACTTCAGGGTAAAATTCTTTTTGCTTTGAATAATATTTGCCTTAATTATGTTTGTTTTATTAAAATAAATGATCAAACATTCCATTTTGTCACTACCAATACAACAATAACAAGCGTGCATATCTCAGAAACACTAGTCAGTACATCACTAGTAAAAACAGCTGTGAACGGGTTGTAGAAAATATATGTTGCGGTAGTGACAATTCTTAATGTTACACACTGACTTTCAGACTTTGGGGCTGCGTTCAAAATCACATACTACCATACTAAATACTACATCAAAATAGTACACCACCAATAGTAATGCATTTAACAATGCAGTATGTTTAGTGTGGTAGTATGTGGTTTTGGATGCAGCCTGGGAGACATTTATTTCAAAACAATGGGATCCAACTGCTCACCATGTGGCAATGAGGGACAGCGATGCAGTCTCTGTCTGCTTTAAAATGCAGGGTTGTAGCTAAAATAAGGCCCCACCTCTTGACTGAAGCTCTTTGTGTTTCAGTGCTGATGTGAAATCGTGGGTCAGCGTTTTTTATTTCAAAAATAAACTCATGACAAATCTAAATCTTTAAACTTCACTTTCAAAGTAATCAAAAAAAGATCTTATACACAAAAAATACACAAAAATTTAAGTATTATTTCACAAGTTGAAATTTGGGTTTGGGACAGCCGCCTTCCAATAGAAAGTACCCTATAAATGATGATTCTGTATAAATTTAGCTTATTACTACCTCAATTAATGGCCTTGGGTTTAAATAAAGCATAACAATCATTGGAAATATCTAAGGTCTGAATACTTAATTGTCTGTTTATTTTTTATTTTTATTTTCTGTAGGACCTTCGAATTGTGGGAGTTTGAACTAATTCTGTAATGTTTTTGTTTTAAATGTAATAGAAGCTGTACAGGGTCACTATGAAATCGATATGATTTCAAAGACATATAATTTTCATTCAATGTCAATAAAACATTAAAACTATACTTGGAGAATCAGTGCGACTGGGAGTGCCGCCAGTTAGTGTTCAGCGCTGCTGGAACAGAAAGCAAGACTTTTTTTTTTTGAGTTTGGTGGATGGGTGCCCAAGCATGACACAGCAGCGCCAAGTGCCACATCAGCCTACTGTAATAATGTCTAACTCGAGAGATGAAAGATTGTTGCAGTAATTGCACAGGCGTCTCTGCTGATACCCTCCTGCATGGCGTCTCTAATCAAAGTAAAACCCTGTCTTTTTGGGCGTCCATTAAAACAATATTTAAGGTGCAGTATGGTCATTTAAAGCTTAGGATGCGTCTCCCCCTGCGCTCCTCCCTCTCATCCTCACCCTCCCTCCTTTTTTCTCTCTCTCACTCTCTCTCACTTCCCCCCCAGCTCGTGTGAAACGGCCTCCCGCTGGCTCTTCGGTCGCAGGTTGTAACGCTACACCATGGCTTTTATTTTACCCTCAAAAGAGCATTTGAATAAGCATGGCTCTTGGAGTTTAATACCTTTTGTGTGCATGTAGAGTGATTATATGTGAGGTAAAGAAAGAAAGGGAGGGTGAGGTTGTGGAATTGTGCATTTAATCCTGATCGTGCAGGGATTTCTGCAGTGTCATGAATTCTTTGAAGCAGGCATGGAGGCACATCATACTAGATTGTAAAAAAAAACTGGCAGACAAAAGGTATCAATTACAGAGATCTGATAGAAGCAAAAAAGGTCTTCCTAAGTTGGTGTTAGAACAGGAAAACGAGGGTAACTGTTTTAGTCTAGGTGATAGCATCTTACCTCTTGCACATTATCACCAATATCCTTATTACAATGTAAAATAATCACTGTAAAGCTGTACTCTAAAGTTGTAGTGTTTTCATAAACAATAATTGCATAGTGCTAAATTATAATTAGGGGTCCAAGCACCTGGTGCTGGAGTCCTATTGTTTTTGTTAGGATGTTTCTGCTTATTATTATTTTTCTAGTTTTGCCTTCAAACAAAACATGGACATCGCAAGTCATACAGACATAAAACTTGGTTAACAGATAGTGCTTCCTCCTGCATCTGGGGCATGTGAGATGAGCCAGAATGACCTGAAGGTGGCACTAGAGGTAGGCAATATGGAAAAAATATCATATGACGATACTTAAGGACATTTTTACCATACACAATACTAATCACAGTATTTTGACACACATACATAGTGCCCTAATTGTGGCACATCTAAAAACTTATCAAAAACTCAGAAAGGACATAATTTCACATATTGTACTGCACTAAACCAAATAAACAAGATTAGTTATGCTCTCTTTTAAAAGAAACAAATTAATGACGATATACGAAGATGTGCTCGGAAAAGAGTATTGTGTATTATGATAATAAAATGCATCATGATAATGATAAAATACCACTATATCTCTCCCTCCAGCAGGTGCTATAGGGTTTTTGAGCAAAAAAAGTATGCGCTACAAGAGAAAGCTTTAAGTATGTTATGTTGTAGCCCATAACTCCTCAACTGTAAATTAAACATGCTAAATTGTTTTCTCCTGTTATTTCTTGGCTTTAGATGATCTGATCATGACCATGCCTATTTATTTCTGCCAGAGATGCAAAATTGCATAATGTGCGCAAGCTACTTTATTGTGATGGTAGCAACAGTATTGCGATGTTGCAGAGGTAAGCAGAAGTGTCTTGACATATTGTCCTACACTGTCTTTTATCTACTAATATTTAGTCGGTATACTTTTGTACATAAGGAAAGTAAAATAAAATGAAAGCGTTGAGGACAGTGCACAGCAGAAGCAGTCAGACAGACAGAGATTTAGGTGCAGACACACACACACGCACACACACACGCACGCACACACACACGCACACACACACGCACACACGCACACACATGCAGAAGACAGACACAAGCAGACGGTACCTGGTCCAGGTGAAGTTTTGTGGTCGGGGATTCCCTCCACTCTCACACCTGAGCTCCGCTCCTATCCGACCAACTGACCAATTTTGATCATACCCAACAACCTCAGGATTAGGCGGAACTAAAAAACACAAACACAAATGGGATGTCAAAAAGGGGACTGGAATCCAGTCTTGGTTTAAGTTAAGCTACATTTGCCTGTTGTTCAGTTCCATTTTTTTCAGATCTGATCTTTCTGCTGTGACTGTTCACATTCTTGTTTGTAAGTAACCCTTATCTGGGTGTGATGTTTAAAAAATGGAAATATATCCATTCTGGATATGTACCTGATCTACAAGCACAAATGAAAATAGCTCTAATTTAATTTAAAATGATCTGACAGGATTTGCATCTGATTCTTCTGTTTACACAGCTCTGAAAAAAATCAGGTCTATTTCACATTCAGTGAAAATATCAGATTTGCATCACTTATAATGGTCAGATATGAGCAACCCTGTGCTGTCAACGCAGACTTAAGCACTGCAGGAGCTAGATTAGTTTTACCAATGGAAATTGCATAATGGAATTTGACTGGTCAGTTGGTTCTGGATAAAATATCTAAGTAATCCCCCCAAACTCTCAGTGATAGCCCAGATGAACATGTCAGCAGGACACACTCAATAACAATAACAAGACACCGCACAGCTGTGTTGCTTTGTTACTCTATTGAAGTGGATGGGAAGAGGACTACATTTAGGGAGCCAATCACAGGAGGCTATTCGCGCCACAACTATTACTGTCAGACTATAAAAACTACACACATTGCAGATTCATACTGGATTAAAATAACTGATCTTGTCTGTAACTGTTCAAATTTCAGTAGCTTTCCAGGTAAAACTAATCCATCTCTAATAATGTTTAAGAGTCACACCAAGTACTGATAAGTCAAACTGACAGCAAATGACCAATCAAATGGACTCACAGTGCACTACCAGTGTGTTGCTGAGCCTTTGGGGATTCTCTAGAGCAGGATGCCATACCAGACAGTCCAGCTTACGGCCATTCAGGCTCCTTAAAGGGTGCAGTAGGAAGGAAGAAGTGATGACCTTATCTTCTGAGCTTTTGTTTTGCGATTGGCCAAGGAGGTCTGTATCCCAGGAGAGGTGGGGCCGAGGCAAGCCAACTGCACGGCACGTTGCGGCCACACGGAACGTTTGACCCTCCTCCAGAATGACAGGTTCCAGCATGGCGATGGGTATTCCTGGAGTCAGAAAGAGGAAGATAAGGAAGAAAGGAACATTTGGAGATAAAAGATTAAAAGAACATGTTAAGCAGTTAGAGCAGGGGTGTCAAACTCAACCACTAAAAGGGCCATATTAAAGAATCTCAATATATCAGTGGGCCAGAGAATGCCTATATTTTTATTTCATTTTTAAAAAACATCTTGCTATAACATGAACTGGCCATTGTTTATTCAAAATACAGCAAAATGTCAACAACAAAATATAGGCACTTGTAGCAGACCTTGAAATATCACATGAAAACTTGAAATATTTAAAAAGAAATTCCCCAGGAGGTAGGTCGTTTAGACATATACATTTGCCTAGACACCATTTTTTCTTTGCTGAAAGTTCATTCATTCCTGGGATAAATTTCTAAGCTGCTAAGTGTTCATATTAGTTGAACTGTAGCTTAGCTAATATAAAGAATATAAAATGGTGTGCTTGGTGATGACACAGATGTGGTAGAATTGAGGTGTAACCACTGTCTCATACATTGCTGTTGGTAGAGGGGAGTGGGAGCGCAGATTACATTGCAGTGCATGCTGGGGATTGGAGGACAGGGCATTGTAAAATGGGGTAACATTAATAAAAAAGTAAAATAATTTTGTGGACCGGATAGGATTGTGTTTGACATATGTGACTGCATGATGCCATGCAGTGTCAGAAACCACACGAGCAAGAATATTTGATATGTAAAAAGTTGCTGCATATTCAGGTAAGTGTATAATGATTTAGGCACACAGTTTACACTATTAACAGGCAAGGCATAAGCTTTCATTACTTGTTAGCTACATTAGCCTCAAAGCTCCAGTGCAAAGCTAAAGAAGCAAAACTCTTGGCTGATGTGGTGAAAGGGGAAATTTTCCCTGTGTAAATAAGAATTTTGTTTTTGCCACCAAACTAACATTTTAAAAATTCCCTAAGTGATTCTATGTAACATTTTGCTCATTATCGCAAAAATGTTTTTATAAAGATTAGGTCTGCAGAGTTATGTTATAATAAACATTGTTACAGTAATAGTAACAGTAGCATTATCATTATCATCTCTGAGAAGCAAAGATGTCTAGGCTCATTTTTCTAGTCAGTTTTTAATTTACTCTTATTTTGTCATTGTACATAAAAACAGTTATTGGAGAAAGACAGAAAGAAAGAATTCTTACTCCAGACAGTGAGTCTGATTTGTTTCTCGAAGTTTCCTGAGGGAAAAGTAGATATGTGGCAAGTGTACGTGGCATCATCTGATTCCTTTGTGCTCAGGATCAGCAGTGTTGAGTCTTTAAAAGGGTCAAGACTCTCAAAGCGCACACGGCCACCAAAACCCGGAAACTCTGCACTCACGCACACACAGATACACACACACACACACACAGTTTCAGGGAGGAAGAGCTCTATTTTACAGCACCAGCAGCCAGACACAATCTCTACAAAAGATCCTTTGTTCCAACAGCAGTTAGCTAGTTAAATAAAAAAAAAGATGAGTCCTATTGGGTGTCCTTTGTATAACTGTGTTTTTATGTATGAACTTTGGATGCTCAATGTGAATTTAATGTGTGACTGACAGCGTAATTCTGTATCTTTTAATTTTGATTTGAGATGAGATCAAAGAAAAATCACCAGCCTTTGGTGGACAATAATGTTCTGTCCTATTCTGTTGTATTCTATTCTATTCTTGTCCTTTACATTCATTTTTTCCATTTCATTCCATTCTGCTCCATTAGGGCAGCACTGTAATCCATCAGGTATGTGCTATAAAATTCTCAGACTATTTTCAAATGTTGCTTTTATTGTCAATATTTCACTGCTGTGTAAATAGCTCCTCTGTTTACATTTGTTTATTCAGTATATTTTTAACAAGAATTCTGGATTATGAAAAAATAATCAAACTGAATTGAACTGTGTTGAGCTTTGAGATTTTCTCAAGAATTATAATCAAACTGAGTTGTTGCAAAGTCAGAGATTTACATCCAGAATTTACAAATACATATGTCAGTGTGCACAGGTGTAGTTTTGGTCTCAGTGGGGAGGACAACACGAAGTTAGAGCTAACATTAGCTAACTAAATCACTCAGTTTCAATGCTTTTCCAAACACTTAGCTGAAAGACAAAAATATCATTGAAATTAGTTTTGACAGAATGGATTAGAATTGATTAAAAGTTTTGATTGGAAACAAAATGGTCTATAGGTACACACAGCCAAACTAGTTCTCCATTGGTTAGGACTGAAGGCCTTACATGTTAGATTAACTACCAACATAATTAGGAAGGGAAAGAGGAATTTACCAATCATGTTTTGATGTTCAGTGGCTGTTTTTTCTCCTTCTTGTGAGTTTTGACATTTATGGCCTGAACTGAAGGCCTAGCTCAAATAGTCATGGTTTGCTAATATTTATCAAAAGTGTAGCTCTACATCAGATGGATTTTTATCAGTCAGCCCATGTTATAACTTAACTTTTATCATCCAGATTATGACAGAAGGTCAGGAAGAGTAGATCTGCACTATTTATTAATTTCCAACACAACATCAAGCTACCTTTAAAAGTAGGGTGGGGGCAAAAACTGGATAGAAAACCTGTGTGTGTGTGCGCGCGTGTGTTGGCACCTTGAACTCCTTCTGTCATGTGTTTAGTGATGATTTGCTCTTTGACCCCGTCATGCTGCTCTCTGGACCAGGTCACTTGCACCACTTTGCTCTCATCCTGCACTTTAAACTCACAGGGCAGCCGTGTCTCCTCGTCAGCAAAGGTCTGCAAGTCCACAGGCACAACAGGCTGGACAGACTCACCACACACAGAGGCTGTGATTGTGGGTTGGTGTTTGAGGGAGGAGGTTGGGTTTAAAAAAACAAAAAACAAACAAAACAAAAAAAAACACAAGATATATGTGAATATTTAAAAACAACAACAACAACAACAACAAAGATAGCAATTAATCAAATCACCCAAGGATGCTTTCCAGTAAGAACATATTAGATTACATGAGTGGGAAACACAAATGATTGTTAGATGCACTGCAGCTCTTGAAAGATTTTGAATATCATAATCAACGTATGAAACATGTCAGATAAAAACTACATATGAAACGTCTGACAAAAAATAAACACTATAGACTATGTTGTATACAACGTGATGCAAAGAATAAAACCATCAAATTAAAATGTAGTTTATGTTGTATGTAGTTCTATAGCTTTTAATTGAAACATTAAGTGAAACAAAGATGTAGGCTTACAGATGTAACTAACGCTACTCTTGGGTATAGACAAATACAATAACGTCATAATGAAGGATTTGGATATCAAAAAAAATGTGTTGGAATCATTTTGGAAGGATTTTGACACACAGGCATCATAAACCACTTGCAAAGATTTTCTTTCTTTCCATTATATAAACTGGGAGAGGGCTTTATACATATAAGAAATATCAATGCTAAACATTTTGAAATTAAACTCATCATAGTAATATCAAATCACACAAAAATGACATTTTAAACTAATTAAAAATGATAAGATTAAAAAGACACATCAAACTAGACAGTAGATGTACATACAGTGGAACAGAGGAATAGTTGTGCTGCTGTGAGAAAAAGGTGAGGAAGGAAACAGGTTAGTGTGTGTGTGTGTGTGTGTGTGTGTGTGTGTGTGTGTGTGTGTGTGTGTGTGTGTGTAGTCTTAGTATTACGACTAGCTTGCCAGAGAATGTGGGAGTTTGAGATTAGTGAGTGTGATGTGTTTTGAGGTGAATAACCAGTCTTTTCAGTTAATGTTCAACGTTCTCTATCATGATTGATCAGGTTAGACATACAGAAGTGACACACACACAAAAAGCACAAGGACGCTCGCAAACACACACAAGGACATTCCCACACACTGAAAGGTGCTGTATTAAATTTACTTGATTCAAATGTGTACTTCCACATAAATACAATACATTACAAAAACATAATTATGGTCTTTCAGTTTACTTAATGGAATGGTTTGGTAGAAATTCCAATTCACAAAATTTTCCACTCACCCCAGATGTAGTTGACCAGATGCTACAAGGCTAACATTGCTAGCAAACACTAGAAGTCAATAGTCACCCAAATCTACACCTTCAAAACTTCTCTTAACCAGCATCCCAGGTCATTGATAAGGTTGTGCAAGCTTGTTGATGTGGTTTAGGACGCAATGTGATTTACTGTAATTTATAAAATGAACAAAATTTCACCATGTAGCTGAACACAGCTCCTCTGTTGTGCCGAAATATAACTCCTATAGATTCACAGTTCACAGTTTTTGTTGCTTACATATAAACATATCGCTGTTGTCGGAAAAAAGCTTTACAGGTGAAGGAAAAAATCTACTTTACTTTTAATGTAAGAAGTTTTTCCAAGTTATTTTGGGTCATTTCTTTGGGTCCATTCTTTATGAAATTTACACACAATGTAAAGGGCAAACAGGCATTTTTAAATTATATCAAAAACTGAAAATCAACAAAAATGGAGATACAAGATTTTCTTCCGACAGCAGCAATATGTCTTCAGTTCAAAACTTAGACTAACAGTTTTTTTGCAAATGGAAACAGAAATGGCAAACATACTCTGAAGCGTCCATATGCCTGCATGGTGTGGATGCGAAGCACAGGAAGGGAACTCTGAATTTGGCACAACATCAATTGTCTGTAAATGACTGCCCACAGTGCTGGGTGATTTTTGCTCATTCTTGTAGTTCATAGTAAGTCACATTGTGTCCAAAACAACACGCAAGCCATGCGTGACCTAAGAGCAGGAGCAGGATGTAGTTTGATCAGGTTGAGAGAAGTTTTGGGGATATAATTACGGAAAAGATTGCAGTGACCGTCACTAAAGTAAAGAAGTAAAATGTGGACGTCATACATGCCTAAACTGATCAACTATGTCTGGGGTAAGAGAAAAATTTTGTACATTTGATTTTTTACCAAACCATACATTTACATTTAACAATAAGTTGATTTAATATATTTTACTCATTTAAATCAATTCAATACAGCTATTTTCTCAGTGCACAAACTGAAATGAATGGACTAAAAATAATTAATCTGTTTTCTAATTTCCTCTGAAAAGACTCAATTTTCACTTACTGGGCAAGACAAAAAGAGCTTTTTGTTTGCCCCTCCTCTTTTTCTTTCAGCATGTGATGGCTGTCGTACTGGCATTTCCTGTTCATATCGATATTTACTTAAAGATCATGCCTTCTGTGACACACAGACGCAAAAACACAGAAGGTACTCAAACACAAACACGCTTGTCATGCGACTCCTCAGTGTTTCCAGAACAATGGAGGTAAGCACAAACATACACTGGAAGTGTAGTAGCGTGCGCACACACACACACACACACACACACACGCATATTCACACACCCAACGAACACACATTACCCACACAGAGACGTACACTAAACTCAGAACAATCTGACACACTCGACGTAGGTATTTAATGAGTAAACGATTAATCATTCACTCTTTCACCACAGTCCCTCATGGTGTCCCCTGCAGGAATGCCACTCTTCTACTTACGAGTTTCCTGTTCTCATACACTCTCTCTCTCTCTTGCTCTCTCTCTCTATCACTCACAAACACACATACCAGATGAACAACACAACACCTTCACCTACACATAGTCCTTAAGGAAATCCTTCCGGCTCTTTTAGGTTTTCCAAAACTACAAAGCTGCATTTTTGGTAAACAAACAAACACATTGTTTTCTTGAGCAGCCACCTCTTCAAACAGTGAGATTTTCCAATCATGAGGACATTTGGTCCACAAAAAAGGCTAAATACAAGAAATACATGTGCACATGCACAATCTATTTCTTCCTCTTATTTATGTATTACACAATATGTCACATTACATGTAAATTCAATCGAGCCAACTACTGATACATACATGATAATGTGTGTGTACATACACATATATATATATATATATATATATATATATATATATATACATACATACATACATACACACACACACACATATGTATATATATATATATATATATATATATACATATATATACATACATACATACATATGTATATCAGTAGTGTGTATTGGGTATGTATTATTAAGTGCTGTCAAGTTGTATTATATATATATATATATATATATATAGATATATATATATATATATATATATACAGACGTTGTAGTAGTAGATGTATAGTTATTATTACATGAGTTTGACTTGTTACCTACCTACTAGTCTTGTCAGAAACAGACCAAACCAGGCCAGACGTGCCATTTCTTTTCTTTTTTTTCAGCAACGGTCCACTAGTTCAACTTCCTTAGATTTCAATTTTACAGACAGCAGGCCAGACAACACGTCCCCTCAGCTCTTCCAGCCAGCACTTTAGCTTATCCACGTCAATCTCAGCACACGATAGTTTCCTATCTCTGTCTCCACTGCTCACTCACTCCTCTTGACAATGTGTCCAGCAGAGTTTACAAAGATTTCCTTCCACTCATGCTGATTATTTTCCACGAAAAAGGTCCCAGATTCCCACAACAAGGAGAAATATCAACATGGAAGTTCAAGAAAACGGACCGGCTAGTTGATTTAACCGTGTCTTTAGTGTTTCGTTTGGTTAAACGCCGAGTAATCCGCCCTGCACGAGCCCCCGCGTGCTACCTGCAGGTGAAAAAGTAACCTGCGCGAACACCTGCTCTCCTGTTCTTCCCTCTCGCGTGCAGCTCGCGCTCCGCCCTCTGCCCGCCCGCTTTCTCGCCCTGAAACATTAAACTGCGCGCTAGCCTTGCCCCGTGCAGCGGTGCTCTACAACCTGCTGCCGAGGCCACTCTACAAACTATGTATTGGATCAGAAAAAGGAAATATGAAAGCGGAGTTGAGTGCTCGTGAGCGTTTCAACCGCTTTGTGTTTGCCCTGGCAGAAACAGACACGCAGGCCTCGAGCTGGAGGACCAGCCAGACCAGTTCTGATGCAAATAACAGACGGCGGCAACATGTCACACTTCGACAGAATGCTAACTGTAAATAAAACTCAAACGCTGAACCGTTTAAAACTCTGTAAGCTGAGGATACAAACAGACCACCAGGCTCAGCAAATGCCTTACTGAACGTTTGGGCCTTCATTACCTTCACTCTTATATGAGAAAGTAGTGACAGGAAAAGAAGAAGTGTGTGTGTTGAGAGAGATAATAATGATAAGAGAGAGGAAAAGCCCAAGATACGCTCAACAGTGTGTATAAGTGTAACAAAAGTATAATCATAAGCTGCTTAGTTTATAATGACTGAGTTTAAATGTGGTGTTTTTTCAATGTGAAATAGTGACATCTAGTGGACGGCTACGGGCTCTACCGGATTAAAGGCCATGAATCCCTAAGATTATACAGTAACTCTTTACTTGAAGCCTGCTATATAAAATTAATATAGGCTGACATGACATCGCAGCTAAGAAAAATAGGTCATAGGAATGTCTGCTGGGATGGCAGATGTCATATACTGTCATGACAGATTTTGTTCAGTAATACAACAGAATCATGCAGGGCCGGTGTTGGACCTGGTTTTCAGACCAGGGAAAATGCAAACCAGCCCACCCCAAACTCTTTCTCTCTCTCACTCACACACATACATGTAGCATTGTCTACGTAAAATATAACCTTTTCTAAAACCTCTCCATTTTAATTTTCTTAATTTCTTACTTTTATTTATTATTTACACTGAGATAATCAAGGGATACAGATAAAATGAAAAGTGGCTTTTGTCTCAAATGTGACATAGTCATGACAGTCGGTTGCCACAAATTCACTCTCTTACTGTCTAAGCCACTTGTCCTCCAGAGAGTGCTGGAGTCTATCCCAGCTCATTGGGCGGACAGTAGGAAACACCCTGTACAGGTCACCAGTCTATCACAGTGCAGACACACATACACCATACTCACATACACCAACTGACCTGACTACATGCCTTTGGAGCGCACCTGGAGGAAACCCACACAGACATGAGGAGAACATGCAAACTCCATACAGAAAAAACCTGGGTTGCCCACTCAGGGAATCAAACGCAGGCCCTTCTTGCTGTGGGACAGCTGTGCAGTGAGAAATGTCATGTTAAAGTCAGCATGTCTGACTGCCCTCCTTAGCTTCTTCATTCTTGTCTTCTCAGTGCCACCTTCTTTTTTGCAGTTCTTGCCACTGCTGTCCATCTCCACATGATTTACATATGAAAATGGGCACATCAGTAATGCAAAAAGCAGTAATGAGCTCTGTGGAGGACTGCTGTATCAGATCAGCCAGTATCAGATTCACACAGTCATGCTGAATTTCATATGCTAACCTCTCAAGGCTAATGTTAACTTCTTATTCAAATTTTCATTCCATCTTAAATAGCGCAGCTGTCATCTGTACAGGCGTCTGAAATGAATGCGTTTACATGCACTTAATAATCCGATCATTATGTGTTATATGATTATTCAAGTGGTCATGTAAACAGCATACTCCGATTTCTTAGATCAGATAAAGGCCTAGAAATATAAAAGAAAAAAAATGAAGAGAGCTGGATTTTAGCTCAGTAATTGGGTTTTTCTACACACTGTGTGTGTGTGTGTGTAGGTAACACCAGTGACATTTTTTATGAAAACTGCATTTTACAAAATGGCTGCTACAAAGCATAAAACCACATGTTGTCAATCACAGAATATCTACTAAAAAGCTAAATGAGAAAATTTCTGCTAACTTAAAAAAGACATGGTGGATTTACCATGTGCTTTTCTTCATAGATCTTTAGAAAATAGGTGAAAGGAAGTGGTGATGTCATCAGTGTGATTTTTATTTGAAAATAAGAGATTTTTTGTTATGCAGTAACACCAGTGACACAACTCCTGAAGGCCACAACTTCCATTACATATTTTATAATATTTATTTGGCATTTGTTTTCTTTATATCATTTAAATCATATATTTCATAGTCATGTATAGATTATTGCAGTTAAAAGTGCAGAAAAACATGTTTTTTACCTTAAAATATGCCACTTACTCTTTACACATGGCTGTGAGGACAAGCACTTCTGTGGTGCTTGGAATTCCATTTTATTGATTTAAAACCCAAATTGCTAAATTGATTCTATTTAGCCTTCATGATATCATACATCATGATAATGTTGACAACAGCGCCATACATCATAAACACCACACCTCCTTTTATTTATCCATGTTATTTATTAAAAGAGTTCATTTTATCCCATCCAATACACTCACATCTGTACATTCATCACCTCTGTTTGCTCTTAAGACAGATTAACATCTAACAGAGTCAGCAAAACAGAACTATACCTGTACAACTATATAACTATATGACTATAGTCTATTTAGGTAAATGTTACAAGCCGTTTAGCACGCTATGAATCTATGAACTGTTAAAAGCAAGCATTATACAAAAATGAAATAAAAAATACATTAATGAAATGAATAGAAAAACTGAATAGAAAAAATATCATTAGTTTTGCAGAGTTGTTCTCAGAAAACAGCATTAAAGACATCAGATCAAACAGCTGAAGACTCATTTATGCCAAAGCTTTCCTCTTGTTCACATTGAGGGTCTCATAGGTGTCCTGAGCGTGGGGCTTCAAACCCTGATAGCGAAAGAGATCGACATATTTAGACATATATTGACATTCTGACGTATTTAACACCTACAGGCGCATGCAAAACTTTGAACACCCCACATCCTCTGCAGAGGACAAACTTAAGTGTGGCAATTTTCTGCAAACTTTAGTGCAAAACTTCTGTTTATTTGCTGAGTTTGTCATATTGGATGGATAGATAAATAAATAAATAAATAAATGTGCCTTCACTTTTGCACAGGCCTCATTTTTTTGTTTTACTTTTTGTTTCCCAAAGATGTTAAAACAAATACATAAATATCCAGCAAGTAAACAGTAATTGTGCATTAAAATGTGCAAAAATGTGTTGTGTTCTTATTTTCATGTAGAAAATTGCATGTAATTTTACCAGGGGTGCCACATCTTTACATTTAACAGTATCTTAGCCTTGCATCACTGAATGGGTCAATTTAGAGGAGATGGAAAGCAACGACCTTAACTTAAAATTTATATTCCAACAATAAATAAATAAATAAATAATCAGTATAATTCTATTGTTGTGATGTAAATCAGTGTTATTCAAGGTGATTTGATGTGAAATTGGATTGGATTTTCATTACAGTGGTGGTGATAGGAACCAGGGAACATGATGTCTTTAGTGCAAATCTAGCCAGTTTGTTTAGTATCCGTTTTCTCATTGAATTTGTTATTTGAGTGATTTTTAGTCCTGCTGAACATTAAAAAGAGTAAAACACATCAGCGGCTTCACAGATGCTAAAGTATTATTTTTAATTGAAACAACAAATTTGAAGGTTGTTTTAAGTTTAAATGAAAAAAAAAATACAAATGGTCTGCCTTACATAATTTTATGCGTTTTTATTTTAATAATAAATCTTTTTTCAAGATTTTTTGTCCATGGTGTAACCGAAATATAAAAAGGCATTAAAAAGCAGGACTTTTTGGATTATGTTTTGTATGAATATCTAAAAGGGGGAAAGACTAGCTCTGAGCAGTTCCTGATTAGTGTAATCTCTAAATATTTCTGATAAATTTTGCTAAACTACTAACAGCCTCATGTTTCCCTAAAATATTGCATCAGCAGTGTTACTGATAAAACATTAAGTAGTTTTAAAATTGAAATAAAATAACAACAGGAATGCAATAGTTGTAATTCTATACATATGATGTGACATTGAAATTAAAGTGGCAGTGGATTAAACAGTCGTATGGAAAAGTTTGGGCACCCCTGGTCAAATGATGTTTTGTTGATTTTCTAAGAGAAATAATTGGTAACACTTTACATTAAGGGTCGCTAATCAATCATTAAATATATAATAATCAACTATTAGTTTCCCATTATTTAGTTATTAGTTAACTCTTTATTAAGCATCAGCTATTACTTAGTAATTGATTAAGCAATTATCAATTAGTAATTAAGTACACTGTTGATAAGTTAGTTTGTCGTTAGTTTGTGGCTTACTTACTCGTTATCTGTGTGCTAATTGCTGCTTATTACATTGTTAATTAACTAATAAGTATTTTTCTTCATATAAAGAAGTAACGTGATAACTTACTAGCACCTATGTGTTAATCCCGCTGATTATCTGTTAATTAATTTTCCATCACCTCCATATATTCAGTTGCTTCACTTTTTTCACTTTGGTTCTTGTTCATTAAAGATGCTTATGGTCACATCTGACCGTAAGATGAGCGCACACAAATTCACTGACGGTTTTGTTATTCATCACGTTCATCTTGTCATATCTGTACTCATATCTGGTAGGAGTGCATGTAAATTTGGGCATAAATGCTGGATATGTGGCTAATTAACCAAAACTATTGTCAACATAATCTGTAATTGCAAAAATAAGAACAACAGTAGAAAATTTCAATAACACTAATTTGTGTGCATGACAGTCCAGTACAAAAGTGGATGTACTTACTTTACATGCACATTGATATAAACAAGTGCTGCAACTATTTCATGTTCCATTTAAAGACACATTACACTGTGCTTTTGTTTCATACTACTGACTCACAAACACAGCTTCGGTCATACACTGCAATAATACAGCGTTTATTTTAGGGAATTAATTACACTAAACAATCACTCTACTATGTTAAGAACACTGAGAGTATTTAGTTTTATTTCACATTTTATTTTTTTTCCAGTTGTTGTCATTTTAATACTATTAAGTTTGGTCAGCAGGGGAGGAGTGCACTCACTGCTGGACATCAAACTCCACCCACGAGCACAGCCATTAGCTTTCATGCCAAACACTGCCGTTTTATTGGCTGGCTACTGAAACATCTGCATGAATTAGTGTGTGCTTCATGTAAATGATATGTAAATGAGGTGCTGGTAGGCTGGTTTCATGCACTGAAGCTGATTTATCAATTTATCATTTATGCTCAAATCTCCACGTTTCCACATCGTACAAAATTGTTATGGATCAGACGCAGAGCAGTTCATACCTTATAAAAGGCAAAAAAACATGTTTTTTTACGTAACTTTGATGATTAATGGCTATTAGATCTTTACATTTTGACCATTAATTACTTCTTAAATTCCACTTAATCAACCATTCATTGCTTCTTAAATTCCTCTTACTTAACCATTGATTACTGCTTTTGTGTCCCTCCAAGTAAAGTGACAACACAAAATCAGTAATTAATGGTTAAGTAAGAGGAATTTAAGAAGTAATTAATGGTCAAAATGTAAAGATCTAATGGCTATTTTGTCATGATAGTGCCTGAAAACTAACATATGTCTGTTGTAGCTCAGTATTTGAGCATTATAGTTCACTGCTAATGCTTAATCCGGACGTAATCGCGACTCTTTGTGAAAAGGGCCCATGGCCATTAGATCTTTACATTTTGACCATTCATTGCTTCTTAAATTCCTCTTACTTAACCATTAATTACTGCTTTTGTGTCCCTCCAAGTAAAGTGACAACACAAAAGCAGTAATTAATGATTAAGTAAGAAGAATTTAAGAAGCAATGAATGGTTGATTAAGTACAACTGCTGGAGCTCCGTGTTTGAGCGCTACAGTTCACTACTAAACATTCTAACGGCGCGTCTGCAGTAGCTTTATGGAGAGGAAGTGAGTTTTACCCTGCTAATGCTTAAACCGGAAGTAAACGCGAATCTTGTGAAAAGGGCCCATTAATCATCAAAGTTACGTAAAAAAAAGAACACGTTTTTTTGCCTTTTATAAGGTATGAACTGCTCTGCGTCTGATTCATAACAATTTTGTACGATGTGGAAACAAGTGGAGATTTGAGCATAAACGATAAATCAGCTTCAGTGCATGAAACCAGCCTACCAGCACCTCATTTACATATTATTTCATGAAGCACACACTAATTCATGCAGATGTTTCAGTAGCCAGCCAATAAAACGGCAGTGTTTGGCATGAAAGCTAATGGCCGTGCTCGTGGGTGGAGTTTGATGTCCAGCAGTGAGTGCACTCCTCCCCTGCTGACCAAACTTAATAGTATTAAAATGAAAACAACTGGAAAAAATAAAATGTGAAATAAAACAAAACACTCTGTGTTGTTAACATAGTAGAGTGATTGTTTAGTGTAGTTAATTCCCTAAAATAAACGCTGTATTATTGCAGTGTATGACCGAAGCTGTGTTTGTGAGTCAGTAGTATGAAACAAAAGCACAGTGTAATGTGTCTTTAAATGGAACATGAAATAGTTGCAGCACTTGTTTATATCAATGTGCATGTAAATTAAGTACATCCACGTTTGTACTGGACGGTCATGCACACAAATTAGTGTTATTGAAATTTTCTACTGTTGTTCTTATTTTTGCAATTACAGATTATGTTGACAATAGTTTTGGTTAATTAGCCACATATCCAGCATTTATGCCCAAATTTACATGCACTCCTACCAGATATGAGTACAGATATGCCAAGATGAACGTGATGAATAACAAAACCGTCCATGAATTTGTGTGCACTTATCTTACGGTCAGATGTGACCATAAGCATCTTTAATGAACGAATGTAAGAAAAGTGAAGCAACTGAATATATGGAGGTGATGGAAAGTTAATTAACAGATAATTAGCGGGATTAACACATAGGTGCTAGTAAGTTATCACGTTACTTCTTTATATGAAGAAAAATACTTATTAGTTAATTAACAATGTAATAAGCAGCAATTAGCACACAGATAACGAGTAAGCAAGCCACAAACTAATGACAAACTAACTTATCAACTAACAGTGTACTTAATTACTAATTGATAATTGCTTAATCAATTACTAAGTAATAGCTGATGCTTAATAAAGAGTTAACTAATAACTAAATAATGGGAAACTAATAGTTGATTATTATATATTTAATGATTGATTAGCGACCCTTAATGTAAAGTGTTACCAATTTAACATATTGGGAAAAAATAAAACATAAACTTTAGCCCATGCAAAAGTTTTATATTACATTTTACGTATAACATTTTATATATAAAATAAACTATATTCAAATAAATAGAAATTGAAAGCATGTTTACGTTTGTTCACTCTAGAGGATGTGTTAATTTATTTTCACTTAGAAAATCAACAACGTGTCGTGATTTGATGGGGACTAAGATTTGAGTAATTTGATCAGAGGTGTTATAGTCAGCGGTGTTACAGTTTTGGTGATGTCACACAGAGTATGTTTTGTACTTGAATAACATATCATCTTTCGCACAGGAACAATAGAATGACCCGTAACTGCTATGCTTCTAGAGGCTATAAACTCTTTGGACGTCTGGTTACTATCACCACTGTCCACCATCACTGACTTGGTATGTTTCTCTAGAATGGAAAGTTTCATGTCAAACAACTCTGAATGACTGTGAACATTTTAGCGACAGAATTATGCAGAAATGTACACAAACCAGAATTCTCCTTTGGTGTATGCTAATGAATTGAGATTTTATTCCAGGGTTACACAATGTAAAAGCAAATGGTAAATAATAAAACAGAAAAAAGTGAATTATGAGGTTTTGATATGACAACAAAAGTGCATTTGGGGTGTATTTTTCTTGTATGTCTGTCACTGTACCTGGTAGATGCCTTCTCCTTGTTTCTCCTTGTTTAAGAGAGAAAAAAACAGTGTGATTAATAACATCAGAAAATAGAACAAGAACATTTCTGTGAAGTTTGTTTCTCAACAGTGCGTGGTGCTTTGTTCCAGTTTGTGGTGTCATTGTTTGACAGAGAAACGACGGTTCCTGTTTCTGTCTCCAACCTTTTAAGATGTTTTATTCTGGGATGAGCTCAGACAGAGCGGATAAATTAAACTTCAGTCGAACGCGGTCTCCTTAGAAGCCTTCCAACTTCAGACACCAGTAGGAGGTTAGTTGTGGAGCTCAGTGGAAATACTGAGATGTGTTGATGTGTATATAAATATCTGTTAGTGGTCAGTACACACACAGGAAGCAGAACCGAGAGCACACAGCGCACAGAGGAAGTCAGGACGAGAAACAGGGCAAGCAGACCAACGGACCCACAGATAAAGTACACAGATAGAGATTCAGAAAGAGGGCCTACCTCTGCAGGACTCCCACTGTTTCCACGCATCTGCACAACATATAATGATAAAAGATGGTGATTATTGTTGTTCACAGTAATGTGTGCACTTAAAAGAACTACACTTTGTGTGGTCATAATTTAATTATACCACATATTTGCGCTCATTTAAATACACACTTCAAAAGAATGGTGCTAAAAGGCGCGACGCCACACAAGTAGTTTTGCTTCCCTTAAAAAGTATTCAAGAGATGGTTTAAGTCTTTAAAAGACGCAATTTTAAATGGCTCAGAGGTAAACAGTCATTTAGAGTGGCCCGAATTGTGGCCACTCTAAATGACTTTGTGGTGGTGGTGACAGGAACAAGATATAGATAGATAGATAGATAGATAGATAGATATAGATAGATAGATCACCCAGAGGGAAAGTTGTGTATTACAGCAGCACAAAGTACAGTAAAACAAGATCTAAGTTTTACCGTATATTATTACACACATGCATAAATAGAAGTAAATATACATTAAGAATAAAAAAAATCTGTAGACTTAAAATTTGACAAAACTTTTCAGAGTGAAGTGCAGAGCGAGCAATGTTGTTGCTGTTGGAACAAAATCATCTCTTTACAAGTTTTCAGGAGAAAGAATAACATTCTTAACTTGAAATGTAAGTTAATGGTGATGATGTGTTTAAGAAGAATAAAAAGATTTATGAGGTTTCGACAATATATGGACATTGTTACTTCAACATAAAATATATTTGCAAAGGTGACATATTTTGAGTTTCTATGTCAAAGACCCCCTATGGTTCACTTCTTGGCATATACATGCATCAGATGTTTATACTGCATTTGAAGTTGAAGCTGCCTATATGCAGAGGAAATAGAACAAATGGACAGTATTACATTTCGCTGTCACGCTAAAGCCTTGTATCTCCTTTTTTGTTGTTTTCCACTTTTTTTTGCATTATCTGAAAACTCCAGTTGCCCTTTGCATTATATTAAAATTTCAATATGAATGGACAGGAATCCTCCAAAATTGCTTGGAAAAAATGTTCTTACATCAATTTCCTTCACTAGTTAAGAATGTTTTCCTTCTCCTGTAAAGTTACTTTTTCAAGATATGAGGTTTTGTTCCAACAGTGATATTCTGTCTGCATATTTGCACATATTTCAATTGATTGGCATATATAAATGTACATATATTTTTCAAGTTAAGAATGCTTTTCCTTCTCCTGTAAAGTTACCATATTACAGATACAAGGTTTTCTTCCAATAGCGATGATACACCACCTACATATGTGCATATATTTCAATTTATTGGCATATATTTAAATCTTTAATGGCATAGTTAAATATATTTATCACACATATTTTAAAACATAACATATATGCACACAGCTAACATATGTACAGCAAACATATATACATACATTTTTGTCCATATTGGTACATTTCAGTGCAACAGATGTGTCAGTTATTTTTCATTACTCCTACATCTTTTCCATTACACTTATTACTCTATCTAAGAACATACAGCAACAAGTGCAATTCTCATCAGATAGTCACCAGACAACAAAAATAGAAGTAAGCGTCAGTACGGCGCTTTTTCATGAGTGTTGCTGCTAACTGCATCACTCACATGCTTAGACACTACTCTTGACCATAAAAGGTTTCGATTGTGTTATGATCACCATGTCAGTTGCTCATTAGGCTTCTAAAAGCAAAAGGTGCAAGGTGCAGTGGAGAGATGCCGTGGAAGAACCACATTTGGTTCCTTAAGGAACAATCGATGATTCTTTAAAGAACTGTATTGGTAAATAAGAGAATGTAAAGTGCCTTAATGAAAGTTTAAAGGGCCTTTATCATAGAAGAACTATGTTTGCTGTTGGTTGTAAACAGTGCTAATGTTTCAAAACCTACAGTTCACTCCCCAGTCCATATAGCCCATATATTATTCAGCCTACAGCACTTTATCCCTGCCCATTCACGCTGAAGTTATAAGGCGTGTTTCAGCCTGGGCTGCTTTTGAGTGAGGCGACTCTGCAACTCTGTTGTATTTACATATATCAGGCATAAAGGCACAGTAACAAAACAGCCTGTTTAATTGTAAGAAATTGAGGTTGGAAAACTGACATTTTAAAAGAATTATGACTGTTTTTTTCTGTTAGATGTAAATGCTGTATGATATGTGATGTGAACAGGCTTTGATTGCTAGCATGTGTGTAGTAAATGAAGAATGACCCACCCTCAGCCTGCAGTAGAGGATGGTCAGAATAATGCCGTAGATCACCAGAATCCCATCAAGTATGTAACACAGTCCGCCATTCCCAAGGTCGGCTGAAAGAGAACACGCACACAGACGTCCACGCACTTATTTATTATAACTATCGTTGTTGTTGTTGTTTAAGGGGGATTAGTTATTAGTATTATCCCATTAATGTCCATAATGAAATGTTACATCTCCTTTACATCTACTCACATGTTCTCTAAACATAAACATAAATCTCAAGAAGTGTTTCTAATCTAACCAGATGAGTTGTATCATTTCATATATCATAATAGATCTGGTCACATAGGACTATTGATTTTAAACCGAACAACAGAATAACCCAATTTGATTATGAATAAAAGCATAAAAAGTTACATGCAATTATATTTTAATTGAAAAAAGTCCTGTTAGATGTTTATCCAAGGTATAACTACACAAAATTACATTGTTTTAGACCAATTTCAGCAAGTTCTGTGGCATTTTTACTTATTATACTAGCTGTTAGCTGTTGGACATAAACTATAAACATCAATGTAGCTTAACATTAAAACTCTTTTATAATATAGACTTACTAAATTGTAACACTCGAGACTAAGATCGAGACTAAGATTGTGAACATGTTTTAGAAGAAATTAATGGAAATATTTCAAAAGAAAACTTTTCACATGATGAATTCTGTTAAAAAACCAGCACCACTGTTATCCTATTTGTAAAATCATCTCACAATACAGGAAATTTATGAACTAACAGGAAGTTAATGTACTTTTTTTTATGTTTTTATGAAGAATTAAGGGGAAATGTGTCACACAAAACACAAAAGTCTCTAACTTTTTTACTTTTCACAAGTTTTACTTTTTGGTGTAAAAAATAAAAACAATATGTTTTTTTAATAAATTTGTAAACTTCTCATAATACACTATATATATGAACTCTGAGGTGATAAAGTTGGTATCTCTTCAACTTTCTTATGAAGAATTGAGAGGAAATACGTCAAACGAAAGCAAATTTTTAAACTGTTTTTTTTTTTTTTACTTTTGGTGTGAAAAAAAGAAAAACAATTTACTGTTATCATCACATTCATAAACTGATCTTATTAAGTTTATGAACGTTGAGATTACAAAGTCGGTATCTTTTCGACATGCGTATGAGCAATTGAGGGGAAATATGTCAAATGAAAGTTTCCAAATTTTTTTCTTTTTCACAATATTTTTACTTGATGGTGTAAAAAAAGAAAACATTTTTTCATTATCATCACATTCATAAATTGAACTCATTATACACTTCGTAAATGAAGTCTGAGATGATAAAGTCAATTTTTCTGGCATTTCTATGAAGTACTGTGGGTAAATACGTCAGAAGACAAAAAAATCGGAAGTGACTGAGAGTGCAAAGCAATACCTAGAAGCTATTCTAACTTTATCTGTAAAGAATGTGAAAGAATTTGTTCTACATTGTAAATAAACTCTCTGAGCATAGAAATTGTAAAGTTGAACATATAATGGCAGACTATGACATTGACCTTGACCATTTAAGAGATGGATAAGATACTGAGATTATTAAGATTTAATCTAATCTAATCAGACTAATGAGAAGACAGTGAGGTGAACAGGCCTTACCAGCAGCACTTCCAACATTCAGTAAAAGGACAAGAAATATCCCTGATGTGTACATGCTGGCAGTGGTGGACCGAGCGCAGAGAGGCTGATGGCTGAAGCGATGGCCGAGCAGACCGAGCGGGGTGTGGGGGCTGCGTGTGAGGTTTTGTGAAAGCAGTCCTTCAACAGGAAACTGTGGGTTGTGACAGAGTAGCCACTCAGCGCTATTAGACGCAGCAGGGCAAAAAAAACCAACATTCTCACACCATTCGGTCTCTCTATCTCTCTCTCTGTTTGTCTCTCTTTCACTCTTGCCTGTCTCTCTTTTTCTTTTGTTGTACCTGCTCTCATTCTCTTTCTCTCTCTCTTTTTTCTTTTTCACCTCATTTTTCACTTTGTTTCTCATTCTTCTCTCTTTCTCACTCTCTTTCATTAATCTCTCTCTTTCTCACTTTTTTCTCTCTCTTGTCTCTTCCACCTTTTCTCCCTTTTTCTGTCTTTCAGTCTTCTTTCACTCTTTCTCTTTCACACTTCTTTTTCATTCTTTTTTTTCTCTCTCTTTCTTTCTTTCTTTCTTTCTTTCTTTCTTTCTTTCTTTCTTTCTTTGTCTCTCTCTTTCCTTTTTTACTCATCTCTTTTCTTCATTCTTTCTCTTCCTCCCTCTCTCTCTCTCTCTCTCTCTCCTTTTTTACTCCTCTCTTTTTTCTCTTTCCGTCAATCATTTTCTCTTCTCTGGGTCTGTCTTTCACTCTGCTTCTCTCTTTTTTCTCTTTTTCTATCTCTTTCTTTCTTTCACTCTTTCTCTTTTTCATTATCTCTTCTTTCACTCTTCTCTCTCACGCTTTCTGTGTCAATCATTCTCTTCTCTCTGTCTTTTGCTCTTTCTCTTTTCTTCTCTCTCTGTATCTCTCATCTTTCTATCCTTCTCTCTTCTTTCTATCTTTCTCTCACTCGCTCTTCACACATATACAAACCACAAAAAACAGTTGTGAGAAATGAGGCTCTTTAAGTCTACAGAACAGAACTAAATGACAGCATGAAGAAGTGCTCCTTTTTGTAACTGGAAACAACACAAAGTCCAAATTTATAAGCTGTTTCCTGCTTCATTAAACCACAGGCCTCCCTTGGACTTGTGTCAACAGCAGGCAGAGTCTATGATTATCACACCTGCTCTTAACATGGAACTCAAAACAGAGCTGTATACTGAGGCCTTGCTTGCAATGTCTTCTCAAAATGTGATACAATGTATAGTGCATTCACTGTAGATGACTTGCCTTATGGAACTTATACTTATTACAGTTCCAAATCAAGCCAAAAGTGAAAATGAAAGAACCAGGTTCTGAGCATTAAGGTATGCTACATCTCAAGGAAGTAGCTCTGTGCTGTCTAAGCATGTGGGGGTGGGGAGGGGATTACAGTAACAATTCAAAACAGTGAAGAATATGAGGTATACAATTACGGTATATCAAGAAAATGTGCAATATTTCAGTTAAATGGATTTGAAATGTTATTTACTGTGTTATTTGTTTGTCTGTGCTAATTTAGGTCTGAGAAATAATGCAAATTACACAGTAGATAGCAGAACACATTTTAGATATTGTATTATTATATATTCTGTTTTTATATTTTTAAACACTTAAAATACTTTCAGATTTGACTTTTAGATACAATACCCAACAATTCACCCCACTAAATGCTGACTTAAATAGCAGGGTGCTAAGCTGAATGTGGAGATGTGGAATACTGTCAACATTTTTCAGGGTCACATTTTAACATTTACAGTCCAACACATGAGAAGCTGAACCTGAGAGAAGCTCTTTCGACAGCTTCAGTTATTTTTGTTACACTGGCATATAACTGCAACAATGCTCTGCTTAGATTGCATATTTTTGATGAGATCATTTGGGTGGGGAGTATTTTCAGAATGTTAAAAAGGTCTGAAGAAGTCTAAAGAAGCCTTATGTATTTTGAAACTACTTTTATACCAGTTTCTTTCTAATAGCATTAAACACAAATTTCAAAATTGTTCGTATTTCAAATAAATGCAGCTGAAATATTGCCTAGGTCTGTGTGGGGTCATTGATAGATGGAGTCCAATCTGTAATAACTGACATACCAAATGTTGAGACAGTTTTGAAATAATAATAATAATAATAATAATAATAAAAAAACAGATGAACTGATAAAATAAATAACACTTCTGCTATTGGACGCAGACTTTTCATCTCACTGCACAGAATACATGGACCACACAGGATAAACAACAAGCTCCTTCGGCACCTAACATACAACAATACATATTAGAGAAAGAGTAAGACTTGGGGCAACAATGGACAGTTGTGGGAAATTTGTGTGCAAATGTTCTGAGCCAGTGTAGCACAGATGTATTTACAGTGCCCTCTTGTGAGTAATTTTGCACATATAGCTGCTAGAAAGCTGCTGAACATTAAATATATGGGCATTAAAACAAAAATAAACTCAATAAGATCAAGGGGATACTTCACCTTAGGTGCAACAGGTAATATTTTACAGTCTACAAAAAACCTGGAAATATATGTGGAACATGATACAAAGAAAAAAATAAATAAAATAACACTAGTATACATTACTGCTGTGGAAAAAAAACATTTGGGAAACTGTGGTTCAGGAGGGACTCTGTGTTTACATGTACTTCTTGCCAGTCTTCAGAAATCTTTTCCAAGATGGAAAAACCTGTTAGGATGTTTAGTTAGCAACGCTCCTTCTGGACAAGTAACGCTTTAATTATAAGGTGGTAAACTGGTGGAATCAATGGCTTGCTTTACACAAAAAATCAGGTTGTTACATCTTTATCGCCTGAAAATGACTTTCAAGGATTTTATGTAATGTTAATTAACTGCAGCAATGCTTGCAAGTCTTTATGTATTTATAGGTTGATCCATGATCTGAGCTGCTTCACATTCATTTTTTACTTCTGGTTTATTTATTTCTCAATGATGTTTTGACAAATGTGTCTGTAAACATCATGTACAAAATATACCACAGTAAGACACTGTCAGCAAATCGACACTTGATGTGATCTAAATTAACATAGCACCCTTAAGCTTAGCATAATGTTAGATCATTTATTATTCTGGTAGGTATAAAATGCTAAGTTTCTGTAAATGTACAGTTTTATCTTTAAAAATCATGTTCCTTTCATGATCAATTCCTTCAACTCAAAACAGAAAATCCTGTTTTATAAGTGTTTGTCCCCATATGGAAAAAAATATATATATACGGACATGTAGACTATTTTTTTATATTTCAAATACATTTCAAATACTTTGCAATACATGCCCAAATACATTCCAAACACTAAAATATATTTCAGAATAAATTTATATTCCAGTATCTAAATTTTCATTCTTAGCAAAAGAAACTTTAACATGGCAAAAGCAAGTGTTGTAGATACACCGTGAAAATGCAGTTCAATGATTTGATATCTTGTTTATTTGACATACGTTTTGTGTGGGCGCTGTCTTACCACATACGTACATGGGTAATGCAAAGTGCAACGCAAAACACAGAAGTCAGTACCATTCATTTAGTTAGTTTTTAGTTATATCTCTAACCTTAACAACTACATCATTGGCTATTTTCATACACTGCAAAAGTAGATTGAATAAAATCATTTGGAATATATATTTTTAGAAGTACAGTGATACTACCGCTTACCGATAAACAAACCTAACGTTTCCCTTTAAAAGGTGTTGTTTTCTAGCTAAAATGTGGCTAAGAAGGCTGAGGTGAAGTAAGCTGTGACTGGTCTTGTTAGCTGAGCTGCCAGATGGCGTTTACTTGTCGGCTTTTCTTAAAATCTGTAGGTTTACTTCCTCTTCGGTGTAAATGTGAGATTTGTGTGATCAAATATGACTTTTTGTTGGGTTTAATATTGTACAGTACAGTAATGGTATCAAAAGTTCGTTAGCGTTTGCTAAACAGCTATCTACAGAGGAATATGCCAAGACCAGGAGATTTACGCCAGTAACGGAGTTAAATCAAACACTGTGTGAATCCTGTCTGGGTAAATATAAGTGAAATACGGCAGTAAATGGTGTAAATCCAGTACATCTGCCAGTGGCTGAGTGAAAGATATCAGTGAGGTAAATCTGTCGGTGACTGAGGGAAATATTTAAATTTTCCGTGCCATCTTAAATGGTGCTGCAGTTACATTCTTGCACTTACTGTTTGGGTAAGTGCCGCAACGTTTATGGCGGAACAAAAAATTCCAGAATAAGAAACTGGCGAATAAGCCAAATTCAGCCTTGTGGAAAGAGGAAGGATATTCAGCTGCTCCTGAAAGAAAACTTTACTTTAAATATGGTTAACTGGTTAATAATAGTTTATTTTAATGGAATTATGACTACAGTAACGATTTTCTCACATCACTCCTATTTTCCCGCCGAAGCTCGAGCTCCCTTCAGCAGATGTGAAAAATGCTAATTTGTGTGAATTATGATGGTAAGAAAAATTAATCAGCTGTAATAATTGCTCAAACCTGATATCTACGGATTTTAATCATATAACTATCATAGCGACTCGAAAGCGTTCTATGGTTAGGATGGTTTCAACATTTGTTGCATCACCGGCTCTGAAACTGAGTCAATTCCAGCGACAGCAGTCGAGAGTCAGAGTCGTGCATTAAGTTAGAAAGGCAGGGAGTCGATCCAAAAAAGAATCGATTCATCAATTCGAGGCACTCGGAAATCGTGAGCCGACTACATAGCTTTGGACTCGAATACACAGAGTGACATTGAAGTTTGCACGCCGAGTGAAATTATACTCTGTCTGAAAAAAATCCTTCCACAACTCACACTTTGATAACTCAGCTGTATTTTACTCTGGACAAAATGGAAAACACAGTAAAATGTAATATGAAAATGTATTTTTTCTTGCTAGGATGAAATATAACTAATATTGAACTCATCAACTTCAAAATGTTTAATTGAACAGCCCTAGAAGGTAGTTGAGTGTGTTCTCTTTTTGGGATACTTTTGGTCTAAAATAGGATGATCCTCAAAAGTCAGAGGTGTGACTACTCACAAAGCAGCACATGAGCTAAAACATTCAGAATTAAAAGTAAAAAGTAAAACAAAGAATGAACTAAATGTTAACTAAAATATAACTACATAATTAGTAAGTAATTTCCTCACAAATAACTTGAATGGATGAAAAAAAGTGTAATTTGAAAATATTCAAACACAAATCCCTGAAATTCCCTCATGTACATGGAACTGACTAAACTTTCCTGCAGGCTGAAAAAACTCATCTCCTTATCAAGAGAATTAAAAAAAAGAAAAACCTAATACATCAAAATGAAGGTGCTTGTGACTGTTTACTATGTTCTTAAGAACATGTGCATAAAGCAAATGAAAACAAATCCGTACTTTGTAAAATAAGCCATGTTTATTCATTAATCAAGGCATCAATTCTTAACCTCCCTGCTGCTCAGAGAGAAAAATAATGACATCATAAATCAAAAGGTCTCACTCATCATCTTGGAGAGAAAAAAAAAACAAACAAAACAAACAAAAAACGCTGCCATCACTGCTGATTTGGTTCTTTAAAGCTGTGTGTGTGTCTAATCTGGAAACATGGTAATCGCAGAGTCATTTACAGTTACAGAAGACAAAAAGCACAAAGCTTTTGTCCACTTGGGACTGTAGAGTTTAGTAGTGGTCATTCAGATGAAAAAGCCCCTGTTCAGGTCAGATTACATTCTCTGAAGGAGAATTTACACAGAGATCAGGAGCTCCGCTACAACTATTGCACATACTGCATTCACATACACACATGTACACACACGATTTCAGAAGTATACACAGACGCAATCGAATTCATTCTCACACACCTGCTAAAGCCAGGCACTCTCTCAGTCAGTCTCACATTCACACTCATGCTCATACCCACAAATACTCACAGCCCAGTTTAAACATTATCTATCTTTCAGATTAGTGCCAAACCCACTGTACAGTAAGCACAAATAAAAATCCGGCAATAAAAAAATGAAAAAATTGAATGAATATGAACATCTTTCTGCAGCAGACCCGCAGACCCTCTGTAGCTTTTTACCTCTGGCCTTATTGTGTCCAGTTCAGACCAGTTTAGCCAAGTCCAGTTAGAGTCTTTATGTGTATGAGACATTTTTTTTAAAAATTAGACTTAAAGGAAATTCAGTTTTTCCAAAATTTCTGCATAATTAAGTTGTTAAATTGTAAACAAAATCATTTAGAGTGGTTTGATGTGAAATGGTTAATTGTAGAGAAACTTTTTTTTTACAGTGGGGCTGATACGAACCAGAGGTTGTGATATCTACAGTGCAAAAACAACTATTTTATTTACTTTCCAAAGCCACCACTGAACCTACACAAGCTTTTATATGTAATGTTGATGGTAAAATAGTGTCAAGTTTTCTTTTGTTATGATTTTGCCTTGTAACACCCTGTACGTACCTCTCCACCAAGAATGTATTTTAAAAAACATATTTTAGGCCAAAACCTTATTTGAAAACTCATAAAACAACTCCTTGGGCATCAAGCAGCAGATTTGCAGCCATTTCATTTTCATAACTTGAGGTAGCTGTTAGAGGCATTGAACTCTTTGGGCGTCTGGTTCCTATCACCACTACTGTGAACAATTCTGGCTCAGTAAGTTTCTCTAGAATGGAGCATTTCACATCAAACCACTCTGAATGACTGTGTTTACATCTTACCCATCTAATTGTGCAGAATTTTTGAAAAATCGATGCAATTCCCCTTTAAATGTATTTGAGGGGTGCGTGTCTGCAAATGCGTAAACAGTCCTGCTTGATGGTCCTTTGCTGACATATTGATGTGCAAATGTCAGTCATGTGAGTTTTTAATGCCAGAATCCGAATAGTGGTATTGAATTCAGTTACAAGCTGCAAAGTCAGTAAGTGTGTGTTTGTATGGGCATCTGGTTCGTCTGTGGGTTGAAGCCTGACTATATTCAGTAGGTGGTGTTTGGGGACTCGCGAGTGGCGCTAAATAGAAGCTCCGCCTTCGAGCTGATGAAATAAGTCACCACTAGAGACACCAGCAAAACAGCCACGCCCACTCCCAGTGTCATCATCTAAGCAGAAAGAGGGGGAAAAAAAAAGACAACGAAACTTATAAATTAAACACATTTGTCATTTTCTTTGTACAGGAACTAAAATAAACTGGATACGAAACAAATGACATACAGTACTCTGCGAAAGTCAAACACCAACCTTGTTTAATTTCCAATCAAAATTATAATAATTAGTAAATAAATAATATATACAATAATAATAATCATTACCATCATCACCATTATCATTATTATTATTATTATTATTATTATTGTTGTTGTTGTTGTTATTATTATTATTATTATTATTTTTCAGTTGATATTTATAATGGAAATCAGATATAAGATAATCCACTTGCATAATGAGGAAGAAAGTCAAAGAACAGGAGTTTCCAAAACTGGAGTTAAAAAAATTATTAAAACATACAGAGAAAATGGGATTCCAAAAACCATGCAAGATCTGGTAGACCCCCTAAAACTTTAATCTTTGAGGAATTCCATCTATGAGAAGGCAACCCAATGCTATAGGTCTAAAAGAATGCGTAGCTGTCAAGAAGCTGTTACTGAGAAAAGGAAATCAGCAAGAAAATCTACAAATAAAACCAAGAAGCTGCTACAGTTCTCAGAACAATGGCCTGGCCACCACAGAGTCCAAACCTCAACATTACTAGTGTGTTTGGAATTACTTGGATCGTGAGAAGCAGAAAATGCAACTAACTTCTACGAGTGAACTTTGGAATGGAAAAACATCCTTCAGATTTCTTTGGAAAACTGAAAGCAAGTTTCCCAAAAAGAATGAAAGCTGTAATAAATGCAAAAAAGTAAACACAGTAAATACTGAAAATGTTGATATGTAGTTGTTGAGGCTTCTGATATTTTCTGTTAAATTTATGTTGCGCCTAATGCTACAAAAATTAATGACCTCTACTTAATGGGCGTTTTGACTGGAAATGGCATAAATGAAGTCCCGTTTCTGACTTGCATTTCTCGTAAGGTATTACATAAATCAACTCTTAAATTTAATTCAGTAAAACCATTACCTCTAGTTGTGGACTAGCAACTAGAAAGATGCGTGCTCGGATGGTCTTCCAGCGCGACTCTGTCCATGTGGAGTACTCCCTGGAGCCATAGTCAGTAAGCTCAAAAGCAGGGGACAGCGCTTTTGACAGATGCACAGATGAACGTACACAATAAGGATCTGTTGTGCCGTTAGCTGAGACAGGCCCAGACACCCAGGAGTACGAATACAGCTGAAAGAGAAAACACAAAAAGGAGAGAGTTCTTGCTTAAAATAATAATAAAATATTTAATGTTGAACACATGCTTATAAGAATTAGATTAACTAAGTTGTTGCCTGTACAAAAAAAGCATGGAGAACCTTGATAATTTTAAAATTACCAAATTTATATTTTTAGTATGCCTGGCACATTTATTACATAATTGCCCGATTGTAATTATTTCCCACAGTTCCACAGTAAATGCATCTGAGCATTTTTGTCTTTGTCTTGCTCTAATAATGGACATGTGATAGCTGTTCTGAGCTGATTATCTTCGCGAGGAAGGCTAGTTCTGCTGGTCAGTTAGTTTGTTGTTCATAACTCATGGAGTTCATTCATGTGGCGTTATTGATTAGGATATGCGCATGCGGATTGTTTCAGGACACGGGTTTATTCGCATTGATGATAGATATGAGTTACTTACCTATGCGAATTGAACCAGGGAGTTAAAAAGATAGGATCTTAACAAGAAATCCAAATTGGGCTACAAGGTTTGTAATGTGAATGTAGTCAAATTTTTGACAGCTAGGAAGCAAAACAGCTAACCAGCTGATATGGTCACTTCAGGCTTGTGTTGCAATAGTTCCATGCAGGACAGAAAGACAGTACCATTAATTGCAATTATTCATATGACCATTAATTATCAGATAAAATTTTTAATGTTCATGAAAGGCCTATTTGTAAGGAGAAGATGTTTTACTATGATTTGAATTTGACAAGTTATTGTTGTGCTTCTTGTTTTGCAGAAAGAAAAACATTTTTCAGACTTGAAATTGATACAGAATGTTGATGCAGCTAATTATTAACTGTGCCAACAAATTATGCATGGAATTGCATGTAAGTATGGAATTCCGCTTAAATTAATTATATAATGTTAGCCAGAGGTACACATACATCTTTGCTCTCGCCTGGCACATCCTTAGGGTTCTGGCACTGACTCTGGTTAAGCTTGGTGACTGTGCCTGTCATGTTGGCCAGAATGAACTGCACGAAGCGGGTCACGCTCTTCACCGTGTTATCCAGCCGGAGGCCAATGTAGTACTGAGGAGGGTTTGACTCTGCAGAGGAAGAGGGGGCACACAATGGAAAAAAAGCATGTTTGAGCACATTTTCAGAATGAATATGTTGAAGCCTGAGCCCTGCCTTCACAAGCTGTTGGACTGGTTTAGAAATTTCATGCTCAGTTTGTTCCCACCCATATTTAGCCCAAAATTCATCTTGGTTGTCACCAGACATTCTTGTTTGTCCCATCAATACTATATATTGTTTTGGTTACTAAGGCTAGGTTTAAGATTATATCAGAATGGATCAAAGTACCTAATGCACTCTCTCTCTTTTTAATTATCTCGATAACTGCCTTCCTCACCTCTCGTTCACTGTTCAAACACCTCAAACTTAGTCTCACAGCTAATCAGGTATCAGGAGTTATGATGCTGCCACCACTGCTAACTTTCTGACAGCCTACAGCTTAAGGTTTAAGGTAGAATTCGAGCTTGTGAACTTTCTTCCACATTACGTTGTCAATATCCTGAACCGCTGGTCTGTATTAAAATACAATGACTATTCTCAGTCCTGCGTGTAAATGCATACAGTGTACGGCAAAATGTGAAAAGCAGTGATAGCAGGAAATATATTTATTTGTTTTTCTATGTCTATACTGACAACAAAACTACATATCTATTTGTGTCTGTAGCCTGACTGCAAACACGAATAGAAAAAGGGAATCCTGTTGATTATATGGGTGATGACCGAACCTAGAATTGAACCACGTCCAAGTGCCTCAGGCGGCAGCAGGGAACTGAACCAGCTGTTATTGGACATGATCAGAAACCCGTACAGCAACTTGGCCACCTGAGAGAGAGATAAAGAAAGAGAGAGAGATGAAGAGAGAGAGAGAGATTAGAAGAAAATGTGTATTAGACTTTCAAGCTGAGCTCCATTCCCTCTGGCACCCAATCATGTGAGGAATGGATGACTGTCATGTGATGTGGTCATGTGACTCACTGTCTTGGTGTCAGCAGTGATGTTATTGAGCAATCTGTCTTCCCCTCCAGCCTGCTTATAGATGGAACGGGCAACTAGAGTAGCCACTTGAGTAAGAGACTAAAAGAGAAAAAGAGGGGAAAAAGCAAAGTTAGCCATGCTACTTTACTGTGCTCCATTGTTACCAACAGAGAGAAGGTGAACTGGTAGCGTTGTTCTGGTTGTAATTGGCGACATAGTGAATGGTACCTTGGCAGCCTCGGTCTCATACTCTAGCTGCTGTTCGGGGCTCAGGTCAGGAGGGTAGGTCACGTTCAGGTATGTGGAGGTGTCATACAGACTCTCATAGTACCTGGTGTGGAAAAAGATTTCATCAAACAGCGTTCACCTCGATAGAACAGTTCATGGCTTATGAGCTCAACTTTCAAATGTATTCACACTAGGTAGGTGTACAAGTAATCAAATACTCAGTTAACCATTCTGGGTCCCCAGAGAGGGTGTTAGCATGGGCTAATATATTAGCTTGGGGCTGACATATTAGCTTGTGGTTGGAGTGTTAGATTAGGACACTGAGGAACAGTTTTGCTTCAAATATTGCTACTTTTATACAGCTGAATGTTCTAATAAACTGAAAATGGAAACAAACATATTAACATCAGGCATATTTTTACCCAGTCCTTATTTTTGCGGTCTAGAAAAATGTATCGAATTGAGACATCACCATATATCAAATTGAATACTGAATTTTGTGAATTGTTGCACCTCTAGTAAAATGTAAAACTTTATACCATGTTGCCCAACTATTATGAAACAATTCTATAAAAATTCCCCTCTAACCAAAAACAAAAAAAAATAATAATTTGTGTGTGTAATAAAACACATTTTCACATGATTTTTGATTCTGAGGCCAAAATTCTGTTTTTTTTTTGTTCTATGATTTGGAAACTGTAGCTGTAGTAATATACAATCAAGAAAAATGAGCATACCTCATTAAAACTTTTTTTTTTTTTTAACACATTTATTACTACTGAGCTGTAAATGATTAGAACATCGTTAGAGAGGATTTCGGAGGAGGCTGTCTTATTTAAAATGGCAGATGTTTAGTTTAGTTTGCTCTTGATTGTTGATTGTGAGTGGTATCACAATGGTGAGATCCAAAGAGCTCTCTGATGCCTTCAGAAAGAAGGCTATAGATGGGTGTAGGTCTGGGAAGGGATTTAAAAAGATCTCAAAACAATTATAAAAGCCATTCCACTGTCCGGAAAATAATCTACAAGTGGAGAATGTTTAAAACAACTGCCAACATGGCTAGTCCAGGCCGTCCTAGCAAGTTCAGCCCAAGAGCAAACCGCAAAATATGTAAAGAAGTCTCCAACAATTCTAAAATGTAATCACGAAGCTTGCAGGTAGCTCTTGCCACAGTTGAAGTACATGCATCTACCATCAGAAAGAGACTGCACAAGTTTGATTTACATGGGAGGTATGCAGGGAGGAAGCCCTTGCTGTCAAAAAACAAACAAACATAAAAAAACAAACAACAAAAAAACTGAGAACACCTAGACAAAAGCTTTGGACAGATTAATCCAAAGCTGAATTATCTGGGCACAGTAACAGGAGACATGCTTGCCCCAAACCAAACAAAGCATTTGAGCACAAGAACCTCATACCAGCTATAAAGCATGGAGGTGGAAATGTCAAGGTTTGGGGCTACTTTACTACAGCAGGGCCTGTGCAGGTTCTCCATCATATAATCCACTATGAATTCTTTATTGTATCAGAGGGTGCTTGAGGAAAATGTGAGACCATCTGTCCAAAAACTGAAGCTGAAGGGGGAGTACACCATGCAATAGGACAATGACCCAAAACATTCCAGTAAATACACAAAGGAATGACTCAAAAGAAAGAAATAGAGATTTCTATAATGGCCAAGTCAAAGCCCACATCTTAATCCTACTGAGATGCTGTGGGGTAATTTGAAATGGGCAGTGCATGCAAGAAACCCCTTAAACATCACACAGCTGAAAGACCTTCTCCCAGTCGATGTCAGAGGCTGGTTGACTGTTATAGGAAATGTCTAATTGAGGTTATTTCAGCCAAAGGGGGAAAAAACAGCTGTTAGGGCATAGGGTGTCCTAACTTCTTCCTCAGTAGGAACTGGCACTTTTTTCATTTTTATGTTAAATAAATCATAATCATAAATCATACATTTTCTTTTGTTTTTGCAAAGATGATGCAATTACATCACCTTTATCTACAGACACAGTTTGAAGGAAGATCAAATATTGTCCATATTTACTAATAAAGAACGAAATACTAAATACCAGATAGGTTTGGCTCAAATAGAACTTTTTTGACACCTGCTGCCCTGCACTTTAACAAAATGAACAACAAAATCACTAGAGTTCAGATATTCATTACTTTGCACTGTCAGAGAAAATAAGTTGGCAAAAACATGTGGTGATGTGCACATGATGCAACACCAAACTTGTTAGTATACATTGATACAGCTTCCTTAATATCTGTCAATTAAACGGAATGAACAACCCTAAATTCCACCAACTAAATATTTAAGTACAATCACAACTTCATGGGCCATAACAGGGTGAGTGCAGCACCTGTTGATGAAGGATGATTGGTGGTCTGCAAGCACCAGCCCTGGGATTGGGCGAACCCGCAGGAAGCGTTGGAAGGAGGAGGGAGGCAAGGCCTGAGTAGCATTGGGCTCGTTCAATGACAGATTGAGTGAGGATGCCACAGACTTAATGTTGGCCACCAGATCTGTAACCTTGGAAAATGAACAAACAAACAAGAAAAAAAACTAAAAAGAAGTCCATAAATATAGCCTTTGAATCATCTATCACCTAACTGAATAATGCTTTACACCAATCCTATTCTGTTCTTTCTCTCTTTCCTTGTGCTCTCTCTCACTCACCTGCTCATTTACTGTGCTGTTCTTACGTGACACAGGGTCTGAATGCATCCACAGGTTCTGTCCATTTCGCAGTCCAATCTACAAACACACAACCATTAAACCATGTGCGTGTTGTGTGTCCTTATTTTCACACATTTCTCACACACACACACACTACACTCATTCACAGACAGACACACACACACGGTACAAAGTTTCAAATCACCATAGTAAAAATAAAGAAACTAAATAAAATAGGAAATTTTAAATGTTCAGAATGGTGAAAGGAACTGTAGCTGAATAAATGGACAATTACAGTAATATTTATATACAGTATTTATAATTGAATTTCTTCTTCTTGTTGCCAAAATACTTGAAATATTGACTAAAACATCTATAAGTACTTTGTACTTCTTGTCTTGTTTAGAGTATTTAAATCTCCATTGCTTAAGCAGTAACGGTATATAAAGTAACCAAAAAAATCATGAGAAAAATGACTTCAAACTTTTGAACAATAATGTGTGTGCATGCGTGTGTATTTATCAGAATACACTGACACAAACCTGTCCAATCTCCAGCAACGAGTGCACGTTATCCAAATCGATCACAAACTTACTATTCTCCATATCGTATACCATACGGGAACTACCAATGTAATCAAAGGCTTCCTGAGAGGAGACAGAAAAGACAACAGTCAGACACACACATGCACAGCTAAGAGACATACACACAACGTTTCCCTAGAAATTTAATTCTTCACCTGAGGAATTTCTCACTTGAGGAATTACTTACACGATAGTTTCTCACAGATAAAAAAATTATTCAATTTGATATTCTAATGACAAATGTTGCCTGTATACATGTTGTTATACACCTTCCTAATGACACTACAGTAGTGAGGTGGGAGGAGTGTATGTATGAACATGACTGTGCGGGAGTGCATTGAGAGTGCGCTTTGTTCATGATGCATTATCGCACTCCTAATTATAATTGTCTTCAACATTCCAAAACTGACGCAGTTGAACAGTTGGACTGCCATCTTCAGATGCATTTTTACACATCTAACTCTCACCCCTTGGAAGAAGGTGAAGAAGACGTTGCGTGGGGGTGGAGCCTCTTGAGTGACAGGGTACAGAGCCTGTGCAGCAGCCAGCAGTGTCACAATGCTGGAGACGGTTCCCTCTGCTGATGGAGCAATGTCCCAGAAAAAAGATCGCCCGTCAAGCTGAGAGAAAAAGAGGGAGAGAGGTTACAAAACATATCACAATATAAATAATAAGTAATCTAGGCTTAAATCGCCTGTACACCTCAACACCCCAGTGGTTCATCTGGCTATAGTTACTAATGAAAATCTGCCTACTACCTCAAATTGCAGACACAAACCAGAGGAAACCACAGACAAATAGTGAGTCAACACAGACATGCACAGAATCCATGATTCTTTACCAAACTTGGCCATATATGACCTGAATTTAGCAACCTCTCTCACACAGAGAAACTGCTTCATCTAACAGAAAAACAAAGACTGGTGTTGACTGCCAGCACAGTGCATACTTGTCTACTACTAAGGAACATTGCATAATCCTATCACAAGTGCATGCACACACAAGCACGCACACACGCAAATCCTGAATGACTTTCACAGTTAATTCCAGAGCTTAGTATTTGTTAACTTCTGTAAAACAAACATTCGCAATACAAGAGTGTCTATTGACAAACTAACTGAATTATGATAGAACGTGAGTATGAGGAAAAAAGGAAAGAGAGAAAACACAATTTAAATTTCAAGAGACAACATCCAACATACATACTGAAGAGCAGTGTCCACTTTTTGTGTCCAGATTTTATGGGCCTGACAGCTTGATTCCAATAACCTCAATCATCCTAAAGATTTGTGACTTGATCAGAACAATCCTAAACTGTATTTCAAATGGCATAAAATCTAGAAAAACTAAATTTCACCTGCCTGCAGGGCAGGCTTCTTTTATTGTTTGTTAAGCTTTCGTTTTCTGGCAGAGGTCGTGCTTTGAATCTGTGAGATATCAGATGACAGAAGTAAAGTTACGTTTAACTGGGAATTTAAAACCCAATTTCCCAACATATTTAGCAAACGGGAAATTTAACGGTAAACAGCCCCTCGGTAGTTCTCTGTGACTTTCCCAACACAAGGATTTAAACCTTTAAAGCATCTTTATCGGGTGTCTTGTCAATCATCAGTGGTATAAGATTACATTGTACACACTGAATTTGATTTTAAGCCAAGGGTGTACAATCCTGGTTCTGGAGGGCTAGTGTCCAGCACAGGTTGGTACTTCCCCTACTCAAACAGCCCCACTAAACCTTACAATTAACAGATGAGCTGAATCAGGCGTGCTGGAGCAGAAGAATCACCAAACTGGACACTGGCTTTCCAGGACCAGAGTTACAGACCCCTGTTTTACATGTTATTGCAGACACTGATCTGCTAGAACTCACCCTGGCTGCTGCTATGACCACGCTCTCATTCTCCTTGTGGCCCTTGATGCTGTTGTTGAGGGGCCGGATGGACGTCCACACATTGAAGTCATTGAGTGGATCACACAGTTTCTCTAATTAAACGGAAAAGGAAAGAGAAACAACATATATATATAAAGGAACTTAATGTGAGCTCACACTTCAGTTCTTCACTCTCATAACTACACAGCTCACATATTAGTGTCACAGTAGTTACTGAATAGACTGAATAGTAAATAGTAACACTAGTTAATATTAGCCACGTTTACATGCAGCCTAATAATCCGTTAATAATCCGACTAATAGCGCAATCGGTATAGAATACGCCCATGTATACACTTTAATCGGAATAGTCTAGTCCGATTGAACGAGGTGGGTAATCCTGTAAATAGTCTGTTAAATTGAAGAATAATAGCCATGTAAACATCTGATTACATTTCCGATCGGAACGTGTAAGTCATTCTGCGCACGTGCGTCGCCTCATAGCAAAAGTTTATAACGTTCAGCATGGCAGGAGCTGAAACTGGTCTGCAGAGGAGACGGAGTTTACGCTTTGAGCTTTAAAAGACGGCAGTGGGATGAGCGTACGGCTTGTGTGTCTCAGAACACGACGTCTTCCTCTCGCCCTTCTTTAATAAGGACATGTGAGGTACATTTTTCAGTCAGGCATCATTTTAAAGTAATTAAAAACACAAGCGTGCCAACTAAATGCTCATCTCACTCTGACTGGACTCACGAGATGTTCACTGTCATGGTAACGTTTACTCTAAGTGGTACTCCACGCATGCGTGTGATTTTGGATCGGATTACTTGTAGTGAGCATGTAAACAAAGATTTTCATCAGATTGTTGAATAGAGTGTGCATATAAACACCTCAGTCTTAATCTGTAATGTAGGAATGTATTCAATCGAATTGGCAAAAAATCTTTGCATGTAAACACAGCCATTAACTGATAAGATTAATAACAGAATAAGATGCCTGCAGTTTAAGAGATGAACTGTAAGTTTGCTGAGAGACTGTGTGGATTTACCTGGGTTGATACTGAAGCTGTTCTGCAGGTCAGTGCGTCTCATGCAGGTCACTGTGTCTGTGACAGCATGCATATGAGAGAACAGCTGCATGGCACACAGCGGGTACTGAGGTGCGCTGCTATTCACACGCATGTTATGGTCCTCATAACACTGTTGAGAAAGAGAGTTTTTTTTTTTCCAAATGTCTAAATGTACATCTTGTCATCCAATATTTTTTCCAAAATGAAAAGTATTATAATTTGTTTTAGGCATCTTTTATAATCTAAACTAATTTAAAAAGGAAGTCTTTAACCACATGTCCAATACTATACTTTTCTACCTGCTGCTAGGCACATATGTTGAGTCATACTGAACAACCATTCACATGCATATAAAACATATGCTAAACTTTCTGTGGATGCAGTACTCTACTGATATATGCACACATGAGTATTTTATTTTTCTTCCTGAAGTCCATTTAGAACATTTTTGTGACCAAATGTTTCATAGACCAAAAACAGTTATTTCAATTCATTTTTACATGACCATTTCCCGATCTCTCTTTATCACTAAGCATTAAAAAGGCTGTTATTCTTACAGTGCCTTTAAGAATAATATATGTATATAAGCTCTGTTCTGATTGGCTGCCCTGTATTGCGCCTTATTCAAAAAGCAGTCAAAGCTTATGTTTTCCATGACATGGGGCTTTTAAGGGCACATTTGCTTTTTGCCCCCTTCAGCTATATCAGTATTGCAAAAATTAGTACTGCTATATCTATTGATCATTTGCGAAAGTCTGAGAAAGCCCCAACCCCCTTACTTACTGTTCTTAAGTCTGTCAAACTTTCAGCTCAGGCTATCTGGTAGAATCTAATCTAATTTAATTTAGTCTAATAGACTAAATTAAAGAGGCAGGTTTTCATGTCTAATAAGGAGGAGGTTTTAGTGATGGAAGCTGCCCCTTCAAATGAGCTGATGCTAAAGCTAACACTCAGTAAAGCTTAGTTGGTGCTGAGGAGGACTTGTCATCTTTTACGTTCAGTCTTTTAATACATTTTAAAGCGATAACACAAAGAAGATGAGGTGTACAAGTGCATTTATATTTAATATTTACATTTTTAATTGCAAATATGAGCTTCATAAAGTCCTGTTTGATCTAACTGATTTATCAAGCTAACTGCCTGCATCTAATTTAAGAAATTCTAATTAGTTGTCTCACTGATCTTAAAATTTTTCTGTAATGTTATTTATCATTAAAGATCATATTAAAAAGATTTTTAGCAAGAACAGTAACCTAGATAAAGGTTTGCTACAGTCTTTACGTTATGCCTGTTAATTAGTTTCAACATTAAGCTGTGATTGTGGTTTTCCACAAAGTTTAACCCAAGACACACACACATACCCCTACCTTGCGGATGACTTGAGTCTGATTATCATCTTTCAGAGAGAAGATGGGGAAAGCGAAGTCTTCATAGGACAGGCCATTCCCCAGAGGGTTCCACACTGTATTTTTACAGTTGGCCAGTTCAGGACCATAGCGCTCTGTGTACACACCTGAGAGGGAACAAAACTGATTTTCAAAACATTCAAAGCTTATGAATTTGCCCAAAGTAAATAAAGAATTTATTCTATCTTACAAAATTGTATAGTGCCATGCAAAACGGCAAAAGTTAAAATATGTAATAATTTTTGGTGTTCACACTACTGTGGCAAAATGTTTATATGCATGTCTCAGCCCCATCTAGTTTCACATCTAGTTTGCTTCCTAAAGTCCGCACCAGTTTAGGTTTTTGTGATACTATATCTTTCTCATTTAATCTGGGTTCCTACTGCAACGGCTGAAGCGCACCAAATTAGACACAGGGTTTTTTTTCCAGGACGCTCTGAAAACTTTTGATTGCATCACAGTCAAAACAATAATAGTTAAACTTACTTGACACTTGCTTCTTTACGACTGGTTTGCCAATCTGAGTTTAACCAAACAGCTGACTGATGTTTGGCCAAAAATACATTCTGTGATCCATGTGCCAAAAACAAACGCATATCTGCGAGTTATTAACAGCAACTGGTCAAGATGTTGAAGCAAGCAGATTGTGCAGACAGCACAGCGCTGACGTGCTGCTAGAATAAGAGAAAAGCATATGCCAATGCTGATTTCCCTTGTTTGGTGAGGAACACTGTTAAAACATGTTCTTACCAGCAGCAAACTGAACCTGGATTTACTTGAAAGCAGACAGAGACTGTTTTTTCCCCCAGTTAGCTCTTTGGTGTGGACCAGAGTACAGATGGAGACTGTTTGCCACCCAGTGCACATCAACCATGCCACAAAGAGGTGAGGTGGGGCTTGGAAATTGCACTGAAGAAGCAGAGGCTTTTATGCATTGATAACATAAGAAGCCAAGGCGAATCACAGGCCCCCCAAGACTTTGGCACTTACGTGAGTACATACACTGCCTACCCACGCTAACAAGAACACCCACACAAACACAAACTCACCTGTGTTCTGGTTGGGGCAGGATGTGTGTGGGGAGAACCCCTCAGTTGGTCCTGTGTTGGAGTTTATCACAGCCACTCCTGCAACCCTGCTGGAGTTCTTCATCTTCATCATCGTGGGCCTGCACAAGCAGATCGAAGACACACCAAAATTACAATCAAATTTGTGTCAAAGCAAAGATGCATAAAGAATGAGAGAAATGAACCAAGAGGTACAGTGTGTGTATGTGGGTTAGGGCTGTGCAATTTTTAGAACGCTGCAAGGCTGCAATATGCAAATGAGATTTTGCTGTGAGCATCTCAGTTGTTTCATGTGTGTTTCTGGTGGCACTGTGGAAGACCCAAGACACTCAAAGACACATAATAATTTTGGTCAAAATAAGACAGGCCACCGTTACCACTCATGTCACATTAAAGGCAGTAAAGATATTGAAAAGCAAACTGCAATTGCAGTGTGCAACAGTATTACAATCCAGTCTGATCACACAATACAGGTAGGCAGTATGGCAAAAATACAATATCATGATACTTTAAGGCATTTTCATGAAACACATTTTTAGTTTTTATGAGGATTGGTAGGTTGGAATGAACAAAAAAGTTCAAAACACATCCTCTACACAGAACACACATTTTAATGCACAATTACTGTTTATTTGCTGAATTTCACATACTGGGAAAAAAAATGGCCTGTGCAAAGGTTATGGCACATTTTATATATTTTTACCAATATGCTAAACTTAGCAAATAACAGAAATTGTGCACTAGATTTTGCAGAAATTGCAGAAGATGTATTAAAGTATCCCTAAAGCCATAGATTAAAAACAAAAATAATCTATGTTGAATAATAAATTGTTAAAGATTTTTATGCATTATTTTAATGCCCAAAACTACAAAACAGCATAGGTGTGTCCCTAAACCTCAACACTCATTAGGAATCTGAAAATCTATGAATAAGGCACAATTATTCACTGTGTAAATGCCCCGTTGCACAATGTATGAGCAGATTTTTTTTTGTTTTTCTGTCACTCCGTCAACAGTCACTCGATTTCACTTGCTCAGAATTCTGTCTTTATCTTCTAAACTTGCCTCAGTACAGCATCAGTGAGCCAGAATTGCTGGTGGTTCAGCCTTCTTGCTAAGCTAATGTCAGTGCTAACAAGTGAAAAACCTCAAAGTAGCTTAAGCTAACAGCTCCACACACAAAAGAGAGTCTTTATTCTCTAAATTTGTGTCAGTGAGGCTTCAATGAGCCAGAATGCATGAGGGCAAGAAAGGCAACCCCGCAATCCAACAGAGGGGCTACTGTGGCACAGGTCACAGGAATTTTTAATGGTTATGGGGGGAAATGTGTCACAGGACAAAGTGCATTGCACTCTGCTGCGGATGGGGCTGCGCAGCTGCAGACCGCTGCAGTGCCCATGCTAACCCGTTCATGGTCAAAAATGCCTACATTGAATGGGCATGTGAGCAGCAGAACTGGATCTTGGAGCAATGAAAGAAGGTCACCTGGTCCAATGAGTGATGGCACAAGGATGCACTGTGGAAAAAAAGACAAGCCGGCGGAGGGAGAGTGATGGTCTGGCTGATATTCTGCTGGGAAACCCCGGGTCCGGGAATTCATGTGGACGTCAATTTGACATATGCCCCCTAGGTAAACATCATTGAGGACCAGGTACAGCTCAATGATAGCAATGATATTGAATTGCATTCAATGTGCTGCCCCGACCTCCAGATTCCCCAGTTCTCAATTCAACTGTGGGATATCCTGTAACAAGAAGTCCGATCTGCAGATCCACCTCACAACTTACAGGACTTAAAGGATCTGCTGCTATTTTCTTGTTGCCAAATACCACAGGACACCTTCAGAGGTCTTGTAGAGTCCATGCCTTGGCAGGCCAGAGCTGGTTTGGTGGCATGTGGAGGACCAACAGTAAGTGTAAAGGTGCAGCGAGCCCTTAAATTATTTTTACAAAGAAAATCAAAGATGGGGGGGGTTCAAACTTTCCCATACGACTCTCTCTCGAAGCTCTAGTGTCTTAAAAAGGTGTATTAAAAGGTTTTTAAATGCACCTGGTGAAGAAGGCTGCCTCCATAACTACCATGTAGGGAGGATGAGGTCCAGTGCTGAGGATCCAGTCCAAGTCTGCTTCTGTCTCCAGCACATGGAGGACCCCTGTGTCCCCTGATATAGAGGCTAGAGCACACAGGCACAAGCAAATAAGACATAGTCATAAAAATGCATACTGGCATCTGGTCTGATGTGTGCCACTGTACCAAGTGTCCACTGGCACCTTAACATAACCTTAACATAACATAATTACATAATCGCTGTCAGAAAAGTTGCATTGGATCCTGTTACTCCAAAAACAAGAGCCACCAACATGCCATGTGGCAACAAAATACGCTTATCTATTCATGCATTACTTTTTTCAGTACATAAGCGACTCATACTGGCACCCTGAAGTTCAGCATTTTACTGAGGGACTTACACTGGCAGCCAATCTGATGTGTGGCATTGAGGAGACGGACACATGGAACCGTGTTGCTTAGTTCAACGTAGATCTTCTGCTCAACAGAGCTACACCCCACATCTACGACAGAAAGAAAAACATACAACTAAGAAAGTCCAAATACATAAGATAACAGGCAATTCAGCGAACATGTATAGCTTCATATAACCTGATAAGAGAACAGAAGCATGAACAGTCGTTACTGGGTTCCATTGAGACATAAAGGAGGTTTCCTGGGCATGGAACAAGCCTAGAATTTGTAATGTCAGTGGTGACTCATTATTGGCAATCCTTTTAAAAGGAATTCCACTGAATTTCCCCACATTTCTGCATAATTAAAAAGATAAGATGTAAAGTGATTCAAAGTGATTTGATGTGAAATGCTCTGTTCTACAGAAATTTGCTGAGCCAGAGGTCCCAGGACCACACATATGGAGAGTTTAATGCCTCTAAGAGTTCCCTTACATAAAGTTATAACATGGAAATGTTTATGAATATGCTGCCTGATGCCTGAGACATGGTTTTGAGGTAAGACTTTGGTCTAAAATGTTTTTTTTATCCATTTATGCAGGGCATTATAAAGCAAAATAGTCCCCCAAAGAAAACTTTTTCCCCCAGCTTTATCACTACTTACCATTATCAACATAACATATGAAAACTCAGAAGACATTTGTAGGTGCACTGGTGGTTCTGGATAGTAATTAAAATGGCTATATTTGCATTCTAGACATTGCAACCTCTGGTTATCACCACTGTTAAGAAATCTGACTTTCTCTACAATTACTTTGTTTACACCTCAACCACTGAATTGCACAGAAATTTTGAAAAATCTGTGGAACTCAGCTTTAAGAAGGGATACATGATGATTAGGTAGATCAGCAGATAATTGCTCAAATAAGGATCTGCATTATGGTTGGATTTCACCAATAATTCAAACTTATCTCTAATCAAATTCTTTATTGCTTTCCAAAACAGCAGAATGTTTAGGTGACGCTGGGCTACCGCTATGATTTTATTGATTTTACTGACACCTACATAAACAGGGGCATCGCTAGGCCTGTCTTAGGGGGGCTTTAGCCACTGACGCTTAAGACAGAATGTTGGCTAAAAGATAAAATAAACATTAAACCTCATTAAAAATCTATAATATACAGAAAGACACAGTGAGCAGTTACAGAATTAAGATGTAACATTATGGGATCGTGGTAAATTATGGTCAGTATTGCTGGTTATTGGGTTTTTACTCGGTTGTTTGTGCTAACTTTGAGTTTATTTAAGGCAAAGAAAAGGGGCTAGGCTAACACTAATATTAGTTAGCTGACAAGCCAACCAGTTTAAAAATTTGAAGAAACTTCATTGTAAGAGTGTGAAAGAGTGAGAGAGTTAGAAATAACATTATTGACAGCTCTTTATATTATTTGTTTTCATATTTCTCTTCAGTATTTGGAAACACTGATGCCAGCATTTGCCACGTATTGTTTAAAGTAAGTTAATGTCAGTAAAAAAGATCATAATGAAGACACTCCTTCATAGACCAGTCAGATAAGAAGACTTTTACCAGTTAAAACAAAACAAATGACTGATCGCTCATTATTTCCTTGAGTTCTTGTTAAATCTGACTTTAGTGTATTACTAAATATTGGAACAGAGGGAGAGAAAGAAGCTGATGGAGACTGACAGGACTGAAGGAGCAGATCTGATCGAGGTTAGTGATCAAAAAGAAAGCGAGGGAGAGTTGTATTATTAATAATTAATAAATCAGAAATTTAAAATAAAAAATTAATATTTGTCACTATGACCATAAAATTATGTTATAAACATGCCTACAGAGCAAGATCAGACTCTTGTTCTGGCTACACCAGCTGAGACTGAACTGATCTATAATCTTTCTTTGAATAATATATTTAGGACTTCACAGCTTATCTGAGAGAGGGGAGAGAGCATTGCTTGACTTCAGTACCTTTGCTTGATCTGTGCCTGTTGTGAGTGGATAGTGTTATAGTCATTAGCTCTGTGCCTGATACAAACTACACAGAACTACTGTGCGCCAATTTAACACATTTTCTAATGTAAAGAATAGCGGATATCGACACCAACCGCTAATCCCCGTATCGGCGCATCCCTAGATTAACCGTAAATGTTGAATTAATCTTGGTCTGAGGAATCGACCCATAGAGCGCAACTATCAGTCCCAAGACTCCCAAGAGCTGAGACGTGCCGACAGGCAACGTTTAGTTTGTGAAAGAGAATAAAATAAAAGCTCTGTGAATTTGACAGTATGGGGAAATGGCACCATTTGTGAAAAATGAGTCTGCTGTTTTTAACAGAGCATGAGAAAGTGCATAACGCCGCCGGGCGGGTGAAGCTTTCCGGCTCGCTAGCAGCGGATTAACAAGGAAAACAACACTTCAGCTACAGTTCAAAGACCGTATCAACGGCGAACACGAATTACTTACATGTACAAAAGAAACTAACAACCAACAGCGGGAACCACTTGAAGGACTCCAGACCCATCTTCCTCCTTTTTTAATACACGGCAGACAAAACAAAGGAAGCTCTGCTCTATTTTTTCCGGGTCCGTTTTTGGTGTGTCATGTGGAAAGTTAATTTACTGCCACCTGCTGGGCGGAAAAATTCGCATCAATAATGGAAAATATAATTATTTTAGTGTACATAATTGAACATTTTGGTGGACAACGTTCTTCATTTACTTCTGTACGCATTTAATAAGCAAGAATGTAATTATATTAGCTATAATCTGTCCTATTCTCTGGTCTTATTTCATCGTGCGCTTTTTTCCCGTTATTTACGGTGGAACGCTCGCTAGCTTCTCCGGGTCTGTCCGGGAACAAAAACATTGCTAGAGGGGTTCGACTCCTGAAATTCTGGAGTCGACTCCGATTCCAAATGATGGGAATCGATGGAGTCTTTATTTTGTATTCGAAACAAGTATGTTTAATACATATAAATATAAATATAAATATAAATATTATATATATATATATATATATATATATATATATATATATATATATATATATAAGATAAATGCAAAAAACACATGGATATGATCTGTGCTACTTAATTCAGTGTTTTAATAATTTAATAATCGATGGAGTCGATTCCATACAATCAGTTTCTTGATTCTAAGTTTCCAAAAATGAATACATAAATAAGGAGATCAGACAAAATGAACAGTGCAAAATGTTCCAGTCTTTGCGCGGGGCCAACATTGGGCGTCTTTGAGCAAAATCGAATCATACGTTTTGAAGTTGACTCACAATTCTCAGAAGCCTGGAATCGGAGATTCGACTCTTTTGGGAATCGATTCCCAGTCCTGTTTTAAGTGGTGAACGGGTTTCCGTTCGCGAAAGGCTAGTGCTGTAACAAAGCCCTCTTTTGTTCGTTGTGTGAATTTCAACTGAAGTGATAAAGAAACTTTACTGAGATTTCACAGAAACAATCACACAGTGGTTATGTACACAAATGGATAACATGCCCAACGGTGTCACTCTCCAGAAGCAAATAGCTTCCATCATGGACGTGCTCGCCAAAGCTGCGGTGGCAGAAATAAGCAAAGTCGTGGACGATGGTGTGGTCATGCTACGGCTTGAAATCTGTGAACGAGAGAACGAAATCGACTCCTTGAAGAGGAACCTGCAGATAGTGTCCAACGAGCTGCGGGCTGCTCGTCGTGCTCTTGTCCGGGAGTGCGTTAGTGGGCGCTCAAAACAGTTTGGAATCGCTGAAGGTGGTCAAGGTTTGGTTATGTTCACGTAATGAGCCTCGAATATAGTCAGATAAACATTAGGCCTGCATATGAATTACATAGCTAGCTATTCTTGTAGGTAATAGCCAGTGCTTTAGTTAGTGTATGTATTGTACACTATATGTATCCAGCCACCCTTCATAATTATTGGCCCATTGTTGGCGTTAAGTTGCGCTCACGCAGTTTGTATAATCGCCATAGAAAAGCATTTGCAATACAATGGGACGCTCTGGAGCAGCCGCACATGAGCCTGAGGTCACCATGCCCAGTGCTAGAGGGGTCAGGGATGGATTTAGTGATTCTGGGGCTCTAGGCAAAAACAGGAATAGGCACCCTGGATGCACATTTTTAAATTAGTTGAGGGTCTGGGCTACCATCTACACTGCCTAATTTTCATATTGAGACTGTTGTAAGAATATTAGAATATTATTTATCTTATTTCTAGATATTTCTACTTGAGTAACTTTATTAAGTGAAATGATCCCAATATATTGGCAGTAAATGTTGCTTGTTTTAAAAAATAATGCCTGAAATAAGCTTCATTATTTGCCAATTTAGAGAAATAATTTGTTACACAGCAAAGTATAGTAACTTTTCTTGGAAATAATAAGAAACACAATCCTGTTACATTTTGCGTGAAGTAAAAAGTAACTTTTTGAGTAAATACCCCAACACTGGAGCTATCTGTACTAACATTGCTAATACATTGCTAATGCTAGCTTTATATACAGTCTTTTGAGCCTGTGCAGCACTCTGTCCTGACAGAAAAATACGTGAGCTTTGGGAGTGTAGGGACAAACTTTTTGCTTGTCTCCCTCTGCTGTACTTTATTTGATTTTCCTTCTCAGCACACAGAAAATCACATTGAAGAACCTAAATTTGTTCATACCAGTCCGTCTTTACATATTCGTGTCATCATGTAACAATATGGAGTAGTCCATTATAACCATGCCATGTGACACTTACACATGACACCTACAGGAACTCTTATGAAATCCCATTCTAAGTCTATAGGCATTAATCTTGAGTTCGTTCCTCTTTTGCAGCTGTAACAGCTTCCACTCTTCTGGGAAGCTTTGTACAAGATTTTGGAGCGTGTCTGTGGGAACTTTTGCCCATTTATCCAGAAGAGCATTTGTTAGGTCAGACACTGATGTTGGACGAGAGGTCAGTTCTAGTTCATCCCAAATGTGTTTGATGGGGTTGAGGTCAGGGCTCTGTGCGGGCCAGTCAAGTTCTTCCACACCAAACTCACTCAGCCATGCCTTTGTGGACCTTGCTTTGTGCACTGGGTCTCAGTCATGCTGGAACAGAAAAGGGCCTTCCCCAAACTGTTCCCACAAAGTTGGAAGCAATTGTCCAAAGTGTCTTGGTATGCTGAAGCATTAAGATTTACCCTTCACTGGAACTAAGGGGTCTAGGCCAACCCCTGAAAAACAACCCTGTAGCATTATCCCTCCTCCACCAAACTTTGCATTTGGCACAATGCAGTCAGGCAGGCAACGTTCTCCTGGCATTCACCCAACCCAGACTCATGTATCAGACTGCCAGATAGAGAAGCATGATTCATCACTCCAAAGAATACGTTTCCACTGCTGCAGAGTCCAGTGGCGGCTTGCTTTACACCACTCTATCGGGCGCTTGGCATTGTGCTTGGTTATGTAAGACTTGTATGAAGCTGCTCGGCCATGGAAACCCATGCCATGAAGCTCCCCCTGCACAGTTTCGGCTGATGTACATGCCAGAGGAGGTTTGGAACTTTGCAGTTATTGAGTCAGCAGGGTGTTGGTGACTTTTATGCACTATACACCTCAGAATTTGGCAACCGCACTCCTCACAGCAGTGTTCCAATATCTAGTGTATAACCCTCTTAGTAAAACAGGGGCTGTTGCTGCACCAAAGAGAGGACAACCTCCCTATTAATACTGATCATTTCAGAAGAAATGTTCATTGAGCAGGTGTCTACAAACTTTTGGACATGTAGTATATTTGAGTCTGTTGTCAGTGACACCTGTGAAGGCAGGGGGTTTTGGAAATTTAAAACCCTGAAATGTTCGTTCAGGCTTGTCATTAATTTGAATTTTTATCTTCTCGTTGCAGGAGCCAAAGACAAAGACAGAAGAGGAACTGAAAGGGAGTTTGGAAATGAGGATTTGAATGGGCAGAGAGAGGAAGTCAGCGCCGGGGTAAAGATTAAGATTGAACGTGTTGAGGATGAGGAGCAAGATACGAGTCAAAATACAAGGACAGGACTTGCCTTGCGTTCAGGTTCTACTGATAATGAACAGCTTATCCAGGTGTGGTCTACAGAGGAGAACGCAGAAATACACTCTCCTGAGTTTTTCCATTCCACACCTGAACAATCACAACCCCAGTTAGATCCTGCTGTCACCATAGAGAGGAGTTACAATCTGCTCGGTGACGGACTGGAGACAAGATGCCCAAATGGAGATGACACAGTAGCCAGACACAGTGAGCCTTCCACAGACAGCCTGCATGTAGCTACAGAAGAGTTACTGAGGGCACAAAATGGCACCGGGCTTCAGCAGTCCCACTCACACGACACACTCGTTCCCCAACATCCTGATGGTCAGAGTAACTTCAGCGCTCTCTGTGTTCCTGGCAGAGGGAGGCCAATGAATGGAGGAATGGACATGGATAAGAGACGTTTTCCCTGCATGTTCTGTGGCAAGAGTTTCGATCGGCTCAGCCACGTGGAGAGGCATCAGCGCATACACACCGGTGAGAAGCCTTTCAGCTGCAGGTTATGTGGTCGATGCTTCACGCAGAAGAGCAGCCTGAAAAGCCACCTGAAGACTCATCGAGGTGAGGCCTGCTCTGCTCTGCTAAAATGCAATAAGGGATGCACTGAAATGCAGATGTTTTAGATATTTTAACATAGAAACTGCAAATATGGCTACCTGCATTACAAGAAAATATGATTTATATCTGTAGGGTTACAAATTCTGTAAAATAAGTAAAATGCAGACATTTTAGCATCGTAACCCATCATCTCCAAAATGTTCTGCTCTTCAAAACAACACGTCGATTTGAATTTTCAATCAAATGCAAACATCTGTCCACTGTCTATTATTTTTTTTATGGCAATTATCTGTAGATACGGATATGACTCCGCTATTACACCATCATTTGTACCTTGGTGCAAATTAGGTACAAATCAAATGCACGTCAAGTCAAATGCAAATCAAGTCAAGGGAAGAACTTGTTGATGGTCTGGCATCACCATCAAGGCAAAACACAACTCCCAGACTCCTATAATAGTTTGTCACTGCTGGCGGAGTGTCCTGATTGATTACATTCAAATTAGCACAGAATTAAACCAAACACAAAAAAAGCCATGTAGATCATGTATTGTCATTGCGTTATCATACTGATTATGATATGAAATTATGATTTTCATGCAAAAGAAAGGGAAGGATAATAAATTCATGTCAAGAATATATATGTGTAAATAGTACATCTTGATTTTATATAGACAGTGATGAGTTAAAGTAAAAAAAAACAAAATAGGAACAAAGTCTTAATTTCCTACTTCTATAGCTAACCGCTTATTAAGCATGGCATTGCCCAAATACACATTCATTGCATCAAATGCTTTAGCTTTGTTAATTAATGAAAAGGCCACTGGAAACATGGCACAATTCAGTGTATTGTGCAAGATATCATTACTAAGCTAACTTAAATAGGCATTTCAACCTAAAATGAGAGTTTAATATGCTATTTGTCATGTTATGCAGTATTCTGTAGAGCAGCATTATATCCTTCAGCCTCATTGATTTGTCATAATTCATGATTTTATCATGTCGGTTTTCGTTCAGAATACATTATGCAAATACATCATAAAACCACTGAGAATCCCTGTGGTGTCAACCAGTTCTGACTGCTAGCCTAGCCACTGATCTATAGGTTAATAAATATATAAGCAACTTAATCAATAAGAAAAGAGTGACTATATGTGTATTCAACACAAAATCGATGCTTTAGGCAAGCTTTTTTAACATCAACTGTTTTTCAACATAAATTGTTTTCTTTTTGGCCAGGATGTCCCTTAAAATGTGCCAAAAAATTCTAGATTACAACTTGGCTGTAAAAGGAAGGGAAAGCTGTTCGAAAATATTTTTTTTCAATTATAACATTAGGATTTAGCAGTGGCACCGAGGCAGCTTCTGGGTTGCCTAATGAAGATAACCACTTCAGGAATGAATGGAATATGGCAGCTCATTGTGAGGAGCAGATTGCATCTCACTCTTACATAAATGGTCAAGACACACACACTGAGGAACTCAATTCACACTCGTCATGTCTGGGCCAGGAAAGCACTCACTTCATTAACATAGAGGAAGAGAGCTTGGAGCAACAAGACACAGATCACCAGACGAATCTAACCAAGCCAAACAGCAGCCCAGCAGGAAGAACCAAGAGCTGTGCTGATTTCTGTGAGTTTCAAGGCCATGATGATGCAGTGGTTTGTGCACTGGAGGAGGACACCATGAAGACTGAGAATAAAGAGGGGGGTAAAGATCAGACGTTGAATCAGACATTGACTGATTTTAGGCCAGAAGACCTTGGACGTCTCAACTCTGGATCTGAAAGTGGAATGGATGAGGAAAATGCACAGGCACTGCTTTCCTTAAACACAGCCGGCACTGGAAAAGACTTGGTGGATTGCACTAATAGGGATGAGTACAACTCGCATCACAGCAAATATCAGTTAGAAGCTACCTCAACCATCATTCACTCATGGGAAGCTCCTGCAGTCACCAGCACCAAGGATTTTGCCAGTAACCACATTTATGTGAAGGAGGAAGAAGAGGATAGATCATCCATGGATGAAGAAGAGACCAGTCGAGAGGTATCTTATTCCCTGCAATCTGAGGAATGCAATGTAGCTTCACCCATTGACCACATTTCTACAACAGCCTCTCTTAGGACTACAGATGCTTTAATGATGCCCTCAAATCCATTACCTCAAAGACCCAGAGCTTTGAATGGGGTGCAGAAAAAGCGAGAGAGGCGCTTCCTCTGCGTTCTCTGTGGGAAAAGTTTTGACCGCTTGAGCCACCTGGATCGTCACCAGCGGATCCACACTGGAGAGAAGCCCTACAGCTGCGGCACGTGTGGTCGGAGCTTCACCCAGAAGAGCAGTTTGAAGGGCCACATGCGGACACACGCACGCGAGCGGGCCTTCCACTGCTCTGTCTGTGGAATCAGCTTCCCCACACGAGCTGGCCGCTACAGGCACTGGTGCAACCAGAATGAAATGGCAGACTATTTAAAATAACACAAACATTCCAGCTGAGGTTCCTCTGAGGTTTGGTTGACAGAAAATGGCTTTTAGTGAAGTGCTTCCTGCAACTCATCATTTACGTATTACTATACCATCACTCTTTCCCATATTAGGCCATTTTAAACTGCAGTTTCTCACATTAATCCTGAACAAACCCTCATTGACAGACAAAAGACAGCTAGTGTGTTAATAGGTGGGGCCAGCTGTGATCTTATATGCACCTTTGGGGACAACTTGTTCAAGTTTTGGTGCTGCACTGCGGTGAAATCCCCCACTAACAACTCTAAAACTAGCCCCCAAATTCCTCTAGTTGGTGCTCTTTTAACATGAAGTACAGTTGCTAACACACAAAAAAGCTAGCTAGCAGTCTAGCACTATAGTTAGCTAACGGCATTGTTTTCCTTTGAAAGAGATTCATTTAACTATATGTGATCTGTTTTGTACACACACAACACACATCTGCATGCATAATTGTAGCTTTTTTGGGGGGCTTTTCAGCCATGCTAACTTACATTACATCGCTAATGACAATCGGACAATATTGATGAGCACATCCCAACTTTGAGCTCTGCCTTCAAAAGATGTGGGACTGGTTTAGAAATCTCACTCAGTTTGTTTCCACCATAATCAATCTATGTTCCCACCAACATTTAGCCCAAAATTTCTCATGGTTGTTCCCATATGTTCTCATTAAGAGATCACATGGTGGATATCGAAACAGCACTGTCATGTGATGTTAGCTGTGTATTTTGTTCTGTAGGGTAGTAGATCGTCTGAGTAGTTTGTGCATGATTGCCTCATCTTAAAGGGCCCATATCATGGAAAACTGAATTTTTCTCACTTTTTTGAAATAGAAGAGCTTGATGTAGCATGTAGTCAGTGTTTCAAAACATACTGTTCACACTTCTGTCCACATATGGAAACTAAGCTGCAAAAACAACCTGCTTTGAATTTTTCATTTTTGTGATGTCACAAAACCCAAAACATATCTATTGAGCAGTTTAACCCTGCACTTTAAATGAAATGGTTCAATTTACATTAAATTATTTTAATGCTTAGAAATTTCGGATGTTTTAAAAGACTTTTGTAAAAGTTTGTAAAACATCAGGTTAGTGTCAGTATTGGCCGGTGCTGAATGTTTTGAGATCAGTATCCACTAATAGTTATCAAGAGGAAAACTAGCATACATTCCTTCATCTTGGTATGATTGTAGTTCTTTTTATTTTGAATAATCATAGCATGAAATACATATCATTATATTTCTAATTATATTCATTACAAGGGTGAGCTGCAGGAAAATGTGAGACATTGTCACATTCCAGTAAATGTGTTGTTGGCTCTTAACAGCCAAATTCATTTAAAGCCATTTTGTTAGAGGAATTTAGTGGAGATCAAGTAGATTAGCAATATGTGTACAGCTAGGTATCATAACTGGACAGATCCAGAATGATATGTCTTTTTGTTACTGTAACTACATATTTCATGGTTCACATTTGTTGTTACTCAAAAGACAAATACTCCATGAACAATCAAAATGATTCAGTGTAGCAGATTGTTAACAAGACTGTATTTCTACATACATCCATAAATGAAATTAGTGTAACTGTTTATCTGTTGCCTCTTTTAATCTTCAGTCATTAATGCATGGATATTAAACTGTTTCAATAGGGTTGACACTAGCAATACATAAATAGAACATGGTCTTTCTAGATCTTTTGGGTGAGTTTTTACTCTTGGTTGTGCTTTATGCAGTTGCTCAAAAGACATTTTTTCAGGTGTGCAAAAATTTTGACATGTCTAGACAGGATTTTAAAAGGCAAAACCATAAATATGATTTTTGAAAGAGTGGTTTGATTCATATCAATACTCTGTTTTAGAGAAACGTATCAAGTTACAATCGTTTACAGTGGTGGTGATGAGAACCAGATGTCTGAAGAGTTAAATGCCTATAAATATTACATCATTTCATGTGATACTGAAAGCTGTTATATGCAATAGTTATGCTGTCTGATGCCCGAGACGTTGTTTTATGGTAGGTTTGAGAAGCTTTTGGCTTTTTTTTTAATATTAAAATACATTCAAGGTGGACAGTTAAATACAGGGTGTAATAGGGCAAAATTGACTCCTAAGAAAACTTTTTTCAGGTTACCACTATTTCACCATTATTGACGTTACATAAAAAGAACTAGGAAGACATATGAATTTACTTTTTTTTGTTCCTATCACCACCACTGTAAAAAGTCACTATTTACATCTCAACAATTAATTATACAGACACGTCAAATCCATGAAAGGACCCCATTTAAAAATGCAGTTTAATGAGTGTGTAAGGCCAATCATTTGAAATAAGCTTTAGCATCGTGAAAATTGCAAACTAACCTTTGCTGATTCATAGAGAAGGTAAACAATAATCAATAATTTTTTAAATCACAATTTTATTGCGGAATTGTGATAGCCATAGACATGACGTCACCCTTTGCCAGCAAGATTCCACTGCCAGTGTCTGTCTATGGAGATTACTTGGCTACGTGCTTGATTTTATACGTTAGCAATGGTTGCGGCTGAAAAACCTGAACTCAATAATAATGAATGGTGTCCACAAACATTTCTCCATATAGCAGTGTAACAGTCTGGTTTAACAACATACCTGATTTGACTAATCAGATCATTACAAAGGACTTCATAGGTTGAATTCAGCGGCTTTGTCCAAGTAGTTCAATGAAACTTCTCTTCCTTTTTGCTTTTCCTGATTTCACCTGATCTGATAGCTATGTGGATCCACATTCTAGTCAGTTCTGACAATGTCGCTGTTGTCAGAAGAAAACCTTGTATCTCCATTTCTGACGGTTTTCAGTTTTTGACATAATTTGGAAATACATGTTACCCTTTACATTGTGTGTAAATTTCATGATGAATGGACTAAAAGAAATGACCTAAAATTACTTGGAAAAAAATCTGACATTAAAAGTAGGTTTTTTGCTTCTCCTGTAAAGTTATCATTTTGGGGATACAAGGTTTTCTTCTGACAACAGCAATATGTTTAGTGAGGCCATGAACTATAGATCAGGCAAAACCAAAGCAAGCAGATTAAAAAGGATGTTTTATTCAACTATTCAGATGCATTCATGTATAAGATAATACATGTACATGTAGTGTTTATAGCCATAATAGCAATAATATGGCGGTGGGTTGTATTTAGGGGAGTTTTTTTTAAAAACAAACCCTGCCTGGATGGCATATTGTACAATGGCACAGTAGTTTTTCAATTCTGGAATCCTAATTGATTGATTGATTGATTGATTTAATGGGCATCATGTTCTGAGTTCCCTTAATTCAAAGTGGTGCACTGTCTAGCTAGCACACCGGGTGCGAGCGGTGAAGGTGCTCAGACCAGTAAGACTCTAAAACATATGCATAAAATAATATGTTAAAGTTTAGGGTCACAATGTGATAGCGTAGTGGGACCAGAGCCAGGTTATGAGGAGCCTGGCCACTTTCTATTTATGCCATTATACCTGCAACATGACTGCAAAACACTAGAGGGCGCCATTAGCGAGTCAACAATGAAGGGGGAGTGAACGGATGTAAACAGAAAAGTCTAATAATGAAATATATTTCGATTCAGGCGGGGCCACTCAGAAAGCAGACAGTTCTGGGCCGGTTCTGGCTTACATCAGCGAGTGTTGGTTGACTTCCACACAGATATTAGCCATAAGGATTATTTCAACATGTCTGCCTGTCCACCGCCCCGACCTGCGCTCTAACTGCTCACGGAGAACTAAACTCTTCATTTTCCTAATGATCAAAGCTGCAAGAAAGATTTAAAATGGAACCAAACCAAAAACAACAGTAAACAGCATTTTTCACAGAACGTTGTGAAAAATAGCACGAAGCCTTTTTGTCAGCTTCTTATTAAATTTTCCGTTCCACCTTAAATGCTGCTGCAGTTACATTCTCGCGCCTGTTCGCAATGGTAACTGCTGCATCATTTAAGGTGGAACGGAAAATTCGAATTAGAAAGTGGAGAATAAAGCGAATTCAGCCTCGTAGAAAGAGGAACAGTAACAGCTCCACCATAAAAACTTTAAGTCTGATAAACCGGCTATGGTTTGTTTGTTAGATTTAAGACTACAGAAATGTTTTTCTCGGAGCATCACTCCCGAGTTTCTCCCTCCAGCTGCCTCATTATGTGAAATGATGTGAATTCTAATGGGAAGATGTGTTGAAACAGTAATCACCATCTGTCAAGATGCCTGAAATTTGGAATCTACGAATTTATTATCATATTACTATATTATCTGTAGCTACACACAAAATGGGTAGACAACGTTTAAGACGGTTTAATATCTGCTGTATCCGCTTATCACGGACTCCTTAAAGTGGATTCGAGGAGTCGACTCCATTGATTCCACAGTAAAACCAGGAGTCATGCATCACTAACCTGAATTAAACCAAACCAAAACACAACACAAAAGCTGGATCACGCGTCTATATAAGGAAGCATCCCACTGATGCTTCGGGAGAGAAGAACTGGACAGGAGAAGAAATCAAGGTGTTCAGGAACTAGTGCTCCTTTTAGGTTTCCAGCCATTGACAGTATTGGACGTTCCTTCATCAGACGAGGCCTGACAAGGACCAGCAGCTCAACCACACATTTTGTTACAGTGGTTGGAACCTCAGCCAAAATGGAAAAAATAATGGATTTGTCAGAGTTCCAAAAGTTGGTCCAAAGAAGCTGTTAAAGTGAGTTAAGAAGTGCTGGTCACAGCAGCGAGAAAGGAAAGACAGAAGATATCATGAAAAAAAAAACAAGACAAAATCAAGACAACCTACTTACGCAACCAGAACATTATCTCCCATGTAAATAAGGGTGTTTCTAAGAAGACCCAGCCACCAAAGTCCGTCTCCAGGTGGGTTAGGAGGTCCACATTGTCCCAAGCTGCAGCTCCTGTTCACCCAAAACCAGAGAGCTCGCTAGACATCATGATTAAAGGTGTGGCTCCAAATAAGAGAGATGCTTCTCCAAACATTCAGCCAACTCCTCCTGCTGAACCCAAACCACAGAAGCGTATGTCTCAGACAAGGTGTGCTGGGTTCCTTAGAGCTCCTTAGAGCTTAGAGTTCTTCCAGAGGGTCAATATGAATAAGTGGTGAACCATCAGTGAAACTTTGAAACCTGACGAGATACCAGAAGAAAACCCAAGCTGAAAAACATGGTGTGGATCAGGTCTCTGATGATGAAGATTCTAACTGTTCTGGCTGTATGGACAGTTAAGCTCTCAGACAGTCCTTTAGCAATAAAGACTGGACAACTCACTTAGTTGGACTGAGAACGTGGCATCTTCTACCTGGACACCTGAAACTTTCAACAAAATCTCATAAATTATATTTTTATCATTTATAAAGCATTTTTTTTCAATAAAGTTTCTTCAAAGCATTCTTAAGGTGTAATTTATTTTCCAAACAGAACAATAGGAAACATTTCAGAAATGTTTTGAGATATAAGCAAGATTTGGCAGAGAATAAACACAAACCTAAATGTGTAGAAGGGCACACTGTAAAAAAATAACTTAAAACACTTAAACTTGAAAAAGTAAGTCAACTTACTTGCAAAACAGTTTTGAGTTCCACATGGCGTATGCCACAATATATATATTATATATATATATATATATATATATATATATATATATATATATATATATATATATATATATTTTGAGCGTTTTGAAAAAAAAATTCAAATACAATTTTGTGATATCTATTTTGAGAAAACAAGAGCATTTTACGGTATAAAAATGATTAAGAATTTACAAACTACAATTTTGCACGAAAACTCCATAGCAACCCATTAATTTTGGGTTTCATTGACAGCGCCCTCTAGTGTCATTATTGAATTGATTTAGCTTGTGTGACTTAAATATATCGCATATCATTACTATAGCGAAGTAACTTAATTTTTCAAACGTTTTATTGTTTTTAATGTTAATTCAGTACAGACTCAGTTTAATATTATTACCTACTTTCTGCTAAGGTGATTTATGCGATCAAAATATCCTAATAATTCTTTTAATGCTGGCAACTTTTTCTGATAAAGAGATTTTGGCTATAAAATTATTCTACCTATACGTTTCAGTGCTGGTAGCATTTTCTGACAGGGCAATTTAGGCCATCAAAATATCCTACCGACAGGTTTCTGTAGAGCGCTATCTAAAAATATGCGTTACAGTAGGACATTTCGACAAAGTAGCACAATCCGTCAGAACAACTGCATTTCAGCATCTTGTTACTAAATATCGTTTGAACAGGGCAAAAAGGGAGCCGCTCCACAGCCCTGCGGTGTATTACGGTAATTTCGGCCCGGTCACGTGCCACCAGACAAAGTAAAGCGGAAGGAAATCAGTGAGTGGTGCAGTGATGTCCGTAGCTGTAAATACAGCCTAAAAGAAAACAGGACATCTGTATGGACTGAAACATTTGTTTTGTGGACTAAACGAGTGCAAATTAGAGTCAGGACTAAAAGATGCCAGCAGCACATCTGGCTCTGGAGGCTCAGATTTGGTCGGTGATGGAGAGCCTGGCCAAAGCAGCCGTGGCTGAGATCTGTAAACTGATAGACTCCGAGTCTGTGGAGATGCGCTTAGAAATCCGCAGGGGCCAGACCGAGATCGAGTCACTGAAGGGGAAACTACGGGACCTGAAGAAAACTTTGAGAAATAATTCTTTCTCTACAGCTTCTCCAGTCCTTCCTCACTCGCTCGGCAGTCAGTTTGGCGAGCATGAGAGAGGTACAGCCGCTCACTGCCTTTTAGACCTTTTAGAGGCGTGTAGGGATGGGCGAATCGATACTGGAGTATCGGTACTTATGATGCTGAGAATCGTTCCTGTACATTTAAAAAAGATGGTCCTCCAAAGGGTTCTTTAGTAAAGGCAATGGTTCTGTTTAGAAGCATGAGTTCTATATAGAACCATTTCATGGTGAAATGTTTCTTCAGATTGATGGAGATTGTGTTGTATTTGGTTCTGTATAGCACCAAAAAGGGTTCTGCTACTGTTATAACATCAAGCTTGTACAGCAGAGCCCTTTTTGTTGCTGTATAGAACCATTTTCAAAAAGGTTCTGTATTGAACCATATACAACACATTTTCTGAAGAACCAGTCGAAAGGGACATTTCACCATGCAAATAGTTCTTAGTGGATTTTCATAGTTTTTAGTAAAAGAAACCTTGAAGAACCATCTATTTTAAGAGTGTACTATATAGAACCAATTCATGCCTAAATGGTTCTTTGCATGGTGAAGTGGTTCTTCAGATTGATGGATGCAGAATGTGTTTTGAAAATGGTTCTATATGGCACCAAAAAGGGTTTTTCTATTGTTACGATGTCAAGCTTTTAACAATAGAAGAACCATTTTTGGTGCTATATAGAACCATTTTCAGAAAAAAGTTCTATACAGAGTCATATACAACACATTTTTCTGTCAGTCGGAAGAACCATTTTACCATGCAAAGAACCATCTAAGCATACAAACCTTAGGTTCTTTGCATGGTTCTATTTAAGGTTCTAAATAGAACCATGCCTTTACTAAAGAAACCTTGAGAACCATCTTTTTTTTTAAGTGTGTAACATGAAAATATCAAGGCACAACTACTATCAATTTCTATTTTTTAAGTTAATCATATACAACTAACTGCATGATAACAATTGCAGAAAAAATGTTAGTCTTAAAAATACTTGGCTGCAGATGTTTAATTCTTTTCACTTCAGAAATCAACAAAATACATAATTTGTCCATTGGTGCCCAAACTTTTGCCCAACTATACAATAAAATCACAATCTCACTTGTAACCACATTCCTAAGTCTAAACATATAGGCAGCTCTACATTAGAGGTATTTCATTTTTCTGTTATCCATTCCTTTAATATTTTAAGATTTTTTTCTACAGTATATACAGTCATATGCCAAAGTTTGGACACCCCTGGCTGAATGACATGTTTTGCTGATTTTCCAAGTGAAAGTAAATAAACACATCTAATACAGAGAACACACTTCTGCACATTTCAAAGCACACTTACTGTTTATTTTCTGAACTAAGCACATAAAAAACAGACAAAATGTGTCCTGATCAAAAGTTCTAGCACATTTTATATTTAATGCTTTATTTATATTTTTCAGCAAATAAATAGAAATTATGCAGGAAAATGCCATATTTATCCTCATATCGTCTGTAGAAGACGTGTTAATCTACTTTCACTTAGAAAAATAAACAAACCACTAATTTAACTGAGTGTGTTAAAACACTTGTGTACAACTTTATGCTGTTGCGTTTGTTCCTTGTTCCTACCTCACTAATTCTACTTGTATTAATATTGTAATAGATTATTTTATTTCAGTGCCTTCTTGTTTTGTTATGACATCTTTTGTGTAGAAACAAAAGCTGATGATCTCCAAGAGGCTGACTGTGGGGAGGAAGAGGAAGATAATAAGACCAGCTACACAGGACTGATGAACAACTTACAGGAGGATGCCAACCAAGGAAGTCGAAATTCTCTTCTGAGCTGTGAGAGTGAACAGACGCGGAGTGTTTTTCCACTTAGTGAGAAAGATGCTCAGTTTAGACAGTCCCAGATTCTTAATAACTCACTGATCACTGGAAATAAAGCAGATTCTGGAGGACTCGGCACTGCGGCTGTAAAAGTGGAGTCCGATAGTCAGTCTGTGTCCATAGGAGAGTGTCTTTTCGAGGGCTGCACAAACTCACAAGGCCAAATGATGGGTAAGGAGCTCATTCTGTCTTGCACTGTCCCACAAGATTGTGACCATAGCGAGGTGAAGTAATTAAGGTTAAAGGTTGTTGTTCACAGTTTCGACTGTGGAAAAATGTTGATGTGGAAGCATCAGCACATCATTTAGTTTTCAAAAATTGCTTTATAATGCTTGTACTTGTACTATATGAGACAGATTGCAATACACGTATGCTATTGGCCATTCATTCAGTTAATCGACTAATGAGAGTATTCCTGTTTCAGTAGAATATAAATTGTAAATAATGGCACAAGAAACCTGTATTTGACACCTCATTCACATTTTATTTTTTTCTTGAAAAATAGCATAACGACAATTGTGGCAGAGCTACAGAACTATGTAGCAGGCCAAACAAATAGGTAAATGACATGACTGTTGGAACAAAACCTTTATTCTCCATTTTTGTTGGTTTTCATTTTTTTCATGATTGTTAAATGTCAGTCGCTTTTTACATTGCGTCAAAATTTCATGATGAATGGGCAAATAGAAATGGTCCAAAATGACTTAGAATAAGATCTTGTTCTGTTAACTTTCATTTAAAGATAATGAGGCTTTTCCTTCTCATGTAAAGTTATCTTTTTAGAGATACAAGTTCGTGTCCTGACAGCAATGAAAAATATATATGAAAGTGCACCTTTAATAAGAACAGCAAATATTAAGGTATTTTACAGTGTTAAAGAAACACTGAAAAACCATCTTGGCCATAGATTCTTATTGGTACAGTAGTGGCTTTCCTGCCTTACAGTCTTCCGTGTGTTGGGTTGTGGTGTTACGCACTGTGATATCCAACTGCTTTCATAGTGTATTGCGATCTGTCGGAATGCCTGCATGTACTAGTCTGGTCTTAATCTCATAATGAGAATGCACCTTTAACAAGAGACAACTTGTTAAACATTTGATGCTGGATTGCTGTGAAAATTGCCACTAACAAGGGTTCATCCCTCTAAATGCTGCCCCCAAATTCCTCTAGTTTGTGCTCTTTTAATGTCCGCAGCAAAATTAATAACAAACAAAACAAGCTAGCTAACGAAACACTGTCATTACCTAATGGAACTGTTTTTCATATGCACTCATCTGCGTGCTTATTTAAAATTTTATTTTGGGGAGACTTTTTAGCCATGCTAACCTCAGTTACATCCATGCGCTAATGACAGCCTTGTCTATCAGACAATGTTGATGAGTGTACTGTCGCCACCTATTTTGTACTGTACCTTCAAAAGGTGTTGGTTTTTTTTTAGAAATTTCACACTTAAAGTCTACGTTCCCATCCACATTTAGCCCAAAATCTATCATGGATGTCCTTAGGCGAGATGTTGTCTGACCACGTGGGACTAGTATTGTTCTAAGTATGTTGTCATTACTGAGTAAGTAGTTTTAAGTAATATATCAATATTAAAAGTGCACATCAAAGTTGCACAAGTTGATGTAGCTGTATCAACGATGATTAGATTGAGCTCTATCTTTACAGATGAACCAGGTGACTGCCAGCATGCTTGTTTTTAGCACTACATTCCTTTCTCGTGCTCAATTATACATATATTACCCACACCTTATGTTTTTAGGAGATGGCAACAACCACTTTGGCAGTACAGAAGATTTTCATCCCCAGTCTCAGTACTCCATACAGTCCCATCACTCTGAAGAGGCATATGATTGTAATTATGATAGACTGTTTAAACATCTCATAGAGCCACTGAACGGGGAAGGGAGCCTTTGTAGGCTGGAGTTTAAGACTGAGCCGGAGGAGGAGTCTATAGCAGAGAGGGCAAATGAAATGGCACCATGTGAGGTGACGGACAGTGATGCTCTACCACGACCCTTTTTGACCACAATGAACTTTGAGACACAAGGCAGTTCTTCTAAGCTACAGCAGACTTTATATGCTTCCCACACAGACCCCCAGCTGTTTCACCTGGCTGGGACCAGTGAGATATTACCCTCTTGCAGTGTTAAGCATTCAGGTGAGCCCCAGACAAAGCAGGCAAAAGCAAGAAAGATCCAAGAGCGAATTCAAGCTAAAACCTTCAAACAGAACGCAGCCACCTGGTCCACAATGCTGACAAAGGTGAAGACTATGCCAAAAACGAACAGACACAAGCCGTTGCCTTGTTCTTTTTGTCCTAAAAGCTTCTACAATGCTTCTGATCTAAAGAGACATCAGCGCATCCACACAGGTGAGAAGCCCTTCGGCTGTGCCGTGTGTGGAAAGCGCTTCGCCCTCCGAGGAAACCTCATCACCCACGAGAGAGCCCACAGCGGCAGCAAACCCTTTACGTGCCAGCAGTGCGGGAAAAGCTTTGCTCATGGCTCCAACCTGACCGCCCATCAGCGTGTCCACACTGGAGAAAAGCCTTTCTGCTGCTCGCTGTGCGGGAAAACGTTCGCTTGGCATTACCCTTTCAAAAGACACATGACTCTGCATGGTCAACATGGCCCTACCCAGTGATTACAGTCATATTTGGGATCCATGTTCTCTGTATAACTGCAAAGGTCTGTTCTACTAAAGGTTCCTAAATGGTTCTTGGCTTGGATGTACAGTTCTAGTTAAAACCTTAAATTGGGACAAAACCTTTGCATTATGTAAAGATTTTGTTTAAATTTAAAAGGTTCTTTGCACTCACACATTTCAGTTTCTGTGAAGAACCATCAATTGAAAGGTTCTGTGAGGATCCAGAAGTGGTTCTGTGGCAGAGATCTCCAGTGCTCCTCCTGAAGATCTACTTTTAAGTTAGTTCCAACCTGCATCCACCCCTCCCTACATTCCCCCTTTAAATAACAGTAATGATCCAGCCAATCATGGACTTCTAAAGAAGTTAATTAGCTGGAGCAGATATGGCAAATTGTGTTGGGACTAGAATCTGCAGGAAGGTTGATCTTATTGACCAGGGTTTTGTGGCATCACTCCAAGGAATCCTTTTTTGGCTCCACTCCAGGTTTCGCCCATCACACCAAATGTCAACTTTCAAAAGTCACACTGAAAAAAGTCATGCATTGACTTTGCTGCATTGAAGTGTATACATAAATTCCACAATAATAAAATATATCAGAGACAACAGCCCATCTGTTGCTGCCCAGTTTGTGCTGGTCATCCTCTAGTCCTTCATCAGTGGTCACAGGGCACTGCCCACAGGCAGTTGTAGGCTGGATATTCTTGGTTGGTAGAATATTCTTTGTCCAGCAGTGACACTGAGGTGTTCAAAAACCCCAGCAGAACAATTAGTGTAGATACAAGAAGGTGTACCTAATGAAGTGGCCGTTTGTGTTATGTTGTATGCAGAAATTTGAATACGCCTGGTCAAATGACATGTTTTGTGAAAATAAGTGAAAATAAGTTAACACATCCTCTACAGGAAACAAACATGTCATTTTTCTGCTACTTTTACTGAACAATTTCCATTTGTTTGCTGAGTTTAATGTATAGGCCTCTGATATCGTGCCGATATTAGCAACTGGGTCTAAGCTGGATTTCTCTACAGCAAATATGAATGGGACTTTTGAAAATCACTGTTCTTACATTCTGTCATACACGAAAAGGATCCAAACCTGATATGTTTTGTCCTGTGTTCATTTTTCCTCTGAATATCACGGGGTCCTATGAATAATGGGGTTGTTAAGGAGATGAAATTGAAAAAATCATTCATGATAATGTTGAAATGATGTCACATAAAAATAAGTCTATTAAATTTCAACACTAATAAATATCAGCACTAGCTAATCTTAATGCACTCTACTACAAGCAAAACTCCAGCATTCTTGACAAAGCTTATTGGTTTGTATGGGGTATTTTAGTGAGGCTGTCTATCTTATGATGAATTTATTGCACTGCAGTATTGCAGCAAAGTTCATATTTCAACTCCTTAACAACCATGTAATTAAGAGGATCCAATAACATTCAGGGGAAAAGGCGATTTTCAAAAGTCTTATTCATTTTGTCATAGAGAAATCCAACTTAGACCTGCTAATATGGGCATGACACCGACTACAGAATGACAACACGAGTTCAGTGGTCTATTAGGAAAAAATGAAACGTAAAATATAAAATGTGCCATTCTTTTCGCACAGGCCACATATACAAATAACAGTACTTGTGTTGTTCTCTGTAGAGGATATGTTAACTTATTTTCACTTAGAAAATCAACAAACCGTCATTTGACTGGGGGTGCCCCAACTATTGCATACAACTGTTTTTTCTTCATGTGGAAATGAGGTACACACTGTAAATTCAGTCCATCACTTTGTTGACTGCACCAGCGCTAGAAGAGTGACAGTGATGAAATGTGTTGTTAGCATGTTTAGCGTGCTATCTGAACTCAGAGTCTGACCATGTTAGTGTTTGAGCTTTAGGAAAAAGGAAGTTCGTTCAGCTGATAGTATGTTATCAAAGGCCCAGAAACACATTGACATTGTCATGTCAAAACCTTGCAACTCATTATACCATACATTGACACCCAATACAGACAGGAATGTTTGTTCCTTCCCCTTAAAAGATGCCATTTTGGAGATACAAGGTTTTGTTATGTCATTGACAACAGAAATAATTATATATAATGAAGAGTGATCTGTAACTAAATAAATAAAACAGGAAAAACATGCAGTTCAATAATCCATTTATTGGACTTTTTTGTATTTATAAAGAATGCATAAACTTTGTTTGAACTTATATCTACTAGCAACGTACTTGTTTGTTAAATGCAAATACAAAGAAACAGGCGAACCTGATTATTTGAATGAGTACATAATAAGAAAATGTAGTTTTCAGAAATATATTTCTTATTAGGATATTGTTTATGTTTGCAGTAAAAGGTTTTTTACATAAGTAAAAGGTTGTTAACATATGCTGTAAACAAAGAAAAGATGTGTTATGAGGTGATGATGGATTTGCTTTTCTGACCTCTTTTACTTTTGTTAACTGTCTTATGTAAAACACCCCTCTGTGGAGCTCAAATACAGTGCGTTTGATATTACAATTTTAAAAAAGGTGTTTTATTATCTAATTGGCAATTCGTTCAAGTATTGTATTGTATGTGGTTGCCAAATAAGACTGATTACAGATTCCCCATACCTTAAAGGAATACTCTGGTATTTTTCAACCTGATCTTGATTTGCTGCATCTGTATTGTGCTGTTTACTACTGAAATTCCTGTTGATTCAAAACTCGTTTATATTAAAAGCTATTGCGGAGTAGCTAAATATTGTTAATAAGAGTAATACAGAATACGTGACCATAATGATGCAACTTCAAATCTACATTCGGTGTAACAATACAGGTTTTAGGGTGAGAAAGACAGGGAGAATGTCGTATCAAAGTTTTATCCAACATTTTATCACTAAAGTTTTTAAAAAAATTGTGGCAATCAAGCAAGAACCTGTAAAAACTCCACCCACACCACTACACTGATACGAAATGACCTGCACATATTTTTGCTGATGGAATTCAACTGCACAGCATCATCTGTAAGTGTAGTATTGATGGTTACGATATTGGAGAATTCTTTTAACTGTTGAGAGATCTGATTTGTGGGTTACTGAATGGAGCACTGGCTAGCAATCAAAGGAGCTGCCTTTCCAACTGCAGCTGTCAGGACACCTGCAAGCTCAGGCCCAACCAATGCGGCTAACTCTGCTGCTAGTCCTACAGGTGCTGCGGGGGCCATAAAACCCAAAAGCATAGGTGCAAACCCAAACCCAGCCCCTCCAATAAAAACAACAAGGTACTTCAGGATGCTGAAGTAAAAGGGATCTTGATACCATCTGCTTCCATCATCCTTTGAAGCCTTTTCCTTCTCCGCTTCCTCTACTCTCTTCTCTTCCTCTTGGATCCACACATCCAGTTCCTTCCCCTCTTCTTCAGCTTCCATTATCCTCTTTTCTTCTTCTTCATCCAGATTTACGAAGTTTTCATTTTCTTGCTGAAGAGATTCTTCGAGACGTTTCAGTCTGCGTGGATCTGAATTTGGGCTTTCGTGTTCTTTTACTACCTCCTCTATTATCTGACTGATCTTGGCTTGGATGTGCAGCCTGCGTCTTTCTATTTCCTGCCTGTCCTTCTCTAAGGCTTTAATGATGTTCTCCCTGCGATCTTCTTCCATCTTCCTTACTGCTTGCTTGGCTCTCTTAATTGATTCAGCTGTCACTTCCTCTTGTTTCAGCTTAAGAGCTGCCATTGCCTTATTCACAATCTGCATTCGCTGGTTGGTGAAGTGACGGTACTCGTTCTGTTCTAGCAATTCATGCAGCTTCTTCAGAAGCTGTGTGACCTGGTCTTGGTCACGTGGGTCATCATTGTTGAAGGCCAAGAAGCGGCTACCAAATTGTTTAACAAGTTTCTGGATTCTCTCGTCCTGCTCTGATATGAACTGCTCAAATGACTTCTCTTCCTTTTTCAGCAGATCTGCATGGGTGAATATGATGATAGTGTGGTCAGCCATGTTCTCCTTGAAAGCTCCCTGAATCATGTCAACAGTCCGCTGCTGTTCATCTGTGAAGCGAGTGATTGGTATGATTAGCAGAAATGCATGGGGTCCAGGTGAACACATGGCCAGGCACCTTATTACTTCCGCTTCTACTTCCTTTTGCGTTAGGGAGGTGTCAAACCAGCCAGGGGTGTCAATAAGTGCAAGACTTTGCCCCTGGACTACGGCACTTTCTTTCTTGCATTCCTTCGTCACTGAGCTCATGCTCAGTTGAGATTTGAAACGTTCTTCACCCAAGATGGTGTTTCCTGTAGAACTCTTCCCTGCCCCTGTCCTGCCCACCAGCACCAACCGCAGCTGAGTTGGCACAGCTGAGTTTGGAGGGGATTGGGCAGAGCCAGCTAGGCTGCATGAGCTCATTGCTGATTCAATGGTTTGGTGAGGGCCAATCTGGGCAGACAAATGCTCAATTGTAGTGGTATTCCTCCTTGAATGTACCGTGGAGAAATTCTCAGGCTGAGAAACAGTCGTCTCTGGATGCTGTGAAGGAACTCTCTTGTTAGATGGCACTGAAGTCCCTGTCTGAGGTTGGTTTCTGGAACTCCCTGGTTTTTGGCACCTCCGAATATGCCCTTTACCTGATGAAAAATAATGTAATACATAGATCATGCATAACCAATAAGGAAAAAGTTATATATGGAAAACCTACTGTTTTGGTAGTGACAATTTCAAGGTAATTTTGAACATAAAAATGCTAACCAGTACATGACTAGCAAACACAGTTTTGAACAGCTGTACACACATAAAATCATAACACTAAAGGACACTAAAGCCTGCCAAACGTGAATGAGTGAGTTAGTTAGTTAGTCTGTCTAGTTACAAGCCAGGTCTATTAGGTGCTTTGCATCTAAAATCATAAATCATTTAGCAGTGTTAGTATAAGTGTATTTTATTTGTATCACACAGTACATTGATTATTGTATGTCAAAATCTGGTCAAGGTCAAGTAACCTTCAAGAAAACCAAAAAAAGCGAATAGAGTCAGACTAAGTTGAGCCGGTACCATGCAGTGAAAAAGCAGCTTTAGAGAGTGGGTTCAAATCCCTGATTTGGCAATTAAGCTACTATTGTTGGCTGCCTTGGTTTCCTCTGAAACATGATTACACTGTCTTTCTTAATAAGAGAGTTTAATGTATGCTGTAAATTAAATTACTCTTAATTCACATTCATGTTGATTTTTTTTCCAACCACCCTGAACCCCTGAAACCAAAATTTGTAAAATCCAACACAAACAGTCATGGTTAGTACAGTGAACCCAAACCTAAATGTAACTTTATGTGATTATAACTGATGAAACATAAGAAAAGAAAGAGCTAGTTAATAACAAACCGCTATGGGTGCTGGGAAGCTCCGCCTTACAGCTGGATTCATGTCTGCTAATACGTTTAAACTCATAGGTGAGTCAACCAAGGCCAGTTATTAAAACCTGCAAATAGGACTCCACTAAATCAGAAGTAACCAGTTTCACTCACTCAGAAAGGAGAAACTGTTGAACACAGTATGTTAACCTTCGTATAACGAGGGAAGGTGTTTTAAGCAGCGTATGTGACGTGCCGATGACGCTACACAAATGATTAGCATTTATTCATTTATTTATTTTGCTAGTTTGTCACACAGAATGTGTAATATAGTGCTACAGTGAGGCCAGAGATGACAATATATAAATACAGCCTAACTGGCACATCAAATCGCTGACGCACATCCTCCCTCTGCTCTCTCGTTCTGGGCAGAGCCGTATAGAGAGAGAGTTGCGTCAAAAGTTCAAAATGCTTGATGGTCACGTGATTCACGTAGATTTCAGATAGTTCCAGGAAGTTCTTTGCAGGCAATTTAAGCCCATAAACACCGAGCGACAGAACCGCGTCTTTTGGTACTTTAAATCAATAAATGCACTGATTTACAATATTTATATAGAAAACCAACATGTATATATAGTTACAACAATATGATCTATTTTAAAGTCAAATTCGCTACTATTTGAGGATTAAACAGCTATCGTTACCTGCCTTGTTGACACGTTAGGTTAATGTAATCATGGTTTCAAAGTGTGTTTTCGTTGTTTCATTGCTTTGACTTTTCAGTATTATAGATATTATGTTCTTAAACTTGTATGGTAGTTAAGATCAGTCATATCCTAATGTTTATTTATATACTTAGAGGGAGGAGAAGGGAAGGAACGTTTCAAAATTGAGATCAGATTAATTTTAAACATAAATAAATATAATTAACATAAATACATCTTTAATTAATGGTTGTATCAGTAATCCCAAGACCTAGATCATTTTAATCATTTGATGACTACAGTAAACTCTATGACTTTCTGAAAGGACAGAAGGAGAAGGAGCCAAAGAAATTTGTTTGGCTTGCATATGAAAAAATCTGTATTAAAAAGCGTACATTAAAATACATCACATCCGGACAGGACAGGACATAATAAACACATCTATTTATATTTGTTTGTACACATATAAACATATTTTATATATCTTGTCTTTTTACTATGCACATATTTACTGCGATGGATTCATTAAATAAAGCTATAACGAACTCAAACATGAATAGCCTGGCAGGCAGTTTGTCTGTGCCCTTTTCTCCATGTTGTCCTTGCATATAGTCCCCACCATGGTTTGCTCTGCTGCATGGAGATGCTTCATCGGAGAAAGGAGTGAAAATGTTTGGTTTCTCCACTGACACGGAGAGAAGAAAAAACGGCTGGCTCAAGTCGGCAGGAGCAATTGCTAAATTATTTACCATCACTAAAGATTACAACAACAACAACAACGTCACACTGCATACGTTTCACAAACAAAAGCCACACCACTGGGAAGCTTAATGTTTTAAAAATGGATAACGATATTCTCATTTTATCTCCTCCACTCTACAAGCTCGTGCCCGAATGTTATATTTAACTAATATTTAACTCCCACCCACCCCGTGAAAAATCACGTTTAGAAGCCTTTTCTAAGATTCAACAACGGTGGATGAAATGACTTTAAGAGCAGGGATTTTACAATCACTAGGCTGTTTATGGTTAACATTATGGGTTCCTAACTTTACTCAGTACCCTAGCCTAATGTCCTCTGTTAATGTTCCTTAAATCTACTAATTTAGTCGGGGATAATCCACTGACATACTTTAATATACATGTTAATTTGATTCAGATGTGCTTATTATGTACAAACTGATTCTTTAATTGTTTTACCCTTTAAAAGTGCATCACAACCGGTCTATTCTGCTGCAACTCGGCCGCGCTGCTAGTATTTGCTGCTAACTTCCGGGAACTATTGAGGAGCTCCACGATCCGCCCTTATTGTAAAAAACGGTCCGTTGGAGTGAACGGAGTTGACGCAACTCTCTCTCTATACGGCTCTGGCTCTGGGCGAACTGTATGCAAATTAACTGAGCGGCGACCAATCAGATTGTTGATATGTGGAGCGTAATCTTGTGTCACGCCCACAGGCACGCAGTGACATTTAACACTGAAACGCACACAGAGCGGGAGATACAACGCTTGTTAAAACGTTATTATATCGATAGATGGTTATTTTAAAGTTTAAAAAAACAATATAGGCTACCGAAGGCCGCTTTGGGCGTGTTGCTGAAACACAGGCAGGTTGAGGTTCAAACAGAGAAAATATATTCAGAGTTACAGGACTGCTCTCAGACAGTTATCAGTCTCTCTTTGGACCTTAACCTGTGTGTGTTTGGGGAGGTGCCCCCAAAGCAGCCAGTTTTCGCTCTAAATCACTGTAATAAAAATATGGTGTTCTCTTAAACAAAGCAGGGCTATGAAAATATAAAAATACAACCTCCATTCTAAAGCAAGCACACATGGGTCTCTACTACGCTCAAATTATTATAAAGCTCAGTACTTTTATTATTACTATTATTTTTTAAAATGGCAGTCCTGAAATCAGGGGATGATGAAGGACCCTCAGCCCCCCCACCTCCCGCGTCCATGAGTATAACTGTTGAATATATTTTAGGTTTCACACAATCTAAACAATGAATTTTAACATTGGGGTTTACAGTGAGGTCCACACACTTCTAAACAGAAGTAGAATAATAACAAATATAACTTAGTTATTATTATTATTGTTTTTTTTTTTACAATATTTAAAAAACTGATTCGTACCTTTAAAAGTCGAGTCCATTAAGCCCAACAGAAAGCCTGTAACGGATGAAAGTTGCTGGTGAAGTGGCGGTGTCCTTAGCACTGAGTTTTCCTCGGAAAACGAAACTTTCCCAAGATAGGCTCAGCCCCGACAGAGGGGCGAAAATATGTTTAGAGTATTTTTCGAAGGCTTTTGTATTATTTGAACGTCAGAGCTGAATTTAAGGTATTTTTTCTGTTAACTCCGCCTCAGGAAAAAAAAACATTGCCCAACAACCACAGTGTTTGCTGTGAGGAAGAGCGGGGTTTGTTAGCACTACTTCTGGATCAGTCGAGGAAACTCTCACAAAGATGAAGCCTAACATAAAACTTAATTCTCTTCATCAGCATTCATCTATTCTGTTAAGAGCTCTGAAGGTTGTAAATGTTAAGGTGGGGATAACTTTTAACTTTTATGTGGTAAAGAGGTGCCCCTGAGAAACATGAAAGTATATGTACATCACCTACATCTTGGGATGCGAAAACAAGGATAATGCTATCCAGCTAACATGAAGTAAATTTAGAGTTGTGTCCTGACGTTGGTGGGCTTTATTGGCTCAAATCCAGCCTCCCTAAGTGTAGCGCAAACATAGTATTTAGTATGTAGTCACAAACATACTATTTCACATTGTACTTATATAACATCTAGTGATTGTATTAAATTCCAGAAAATATTTTCTGACTATTCAGCTTTCATTTGCGTTAGTTGGGATATTATAATTTATACAACAGTTAGTTCCGGTGTTGTGCCGAATTCGGCACCCTGCCGCGAGATGCACCCCCTCACAGGAGCGCGCGCTCAAAGTCTTTTGCTCGAAAGCGGAGGGCATCCCCTTTTACTTTACATATATCGATTTGAAGAACTTGCAAAACATCACCTTCGTTTTGATCAACAACACAATAAATCGCTGTTTTACAGATTTGGAAATACCCCAGATGTTCTTCTAAAGTACAGTGACTAGTAAATAGTAATACAAAAGTATACTGTAGCCTACATACACCGCTGCTTACTTATTTTACGACATAGCAGTCTGCACTGACTTTGTATGTAGCAAAACTTGTTGCTTGTTGCTATTTGTCAACAAAATATAGTAGTATCAATAGTAGTATCAACTAACCTGCTGGGAAATGCACTGCTTCTCAAATCTGGCTACATTATCTGGGTTTGCAGGTTTGTTGATACTACTATGAAACATTTTTAGTAATGCATATTTGGGACCAAAATGTGACACCTGTATAAGTATCATGTAGCCAGATTTTAGAGGGGGTGCATTTCCTGGCAGGTGGACTGCCTTAAAAGGCACCCCCCTATAACTTTCTTTCTGTTGGCACAACTATAATATGTTTTTAATCACACATATTTTAGACCAATATGTGACACCTGTATAAGTATCATGGATGTAATAATAATGTAGCCAGATTTTAGAAGGGGTGGATTTCTTGGCAGGTGGACTGCCTTAAAAGGCACCCCTCTATAACTTTCTTTCTGTTGACGAAAACTATGATACATTTATTAATACATATTTGGGACCAACATGTGATACCTGTATAAGTTTTGTAGATCTAATTATAATGTAGTGAGATTAAAGAGGGTTGCATATTCCGGCAGGTGGATTAAAAGGCTCCCCCCTATAACTTTTTTTCTTTTCACACAACTATGATATGTTTTTAATCACACATATTTTAGACCAATATGTAACACTTCTATTAGTTTCATGGATGCAATAACCATGTAGCTTTAAGAGGATGTGCATTTCCTGGCAGGTGGACTGCCTTAAAAGGCACCCCCCTATAACTTTCTTTCTGTTGACACAACTATAATATGTTCACATAATTGTGACCAACATGTGAAACCTATACAAGTATCATAGATACAACAACCTCCCAGCCAGATCTAACAGAGGGTCCTTTTCCTCACAGGTGGACTCACTTGAAAAGCATTCTCTTGTAATGTTGTTTATGAATAGAACTATGAAATATATTAGTAATATACACTTAGGGCCAACATGTGTTTTCTGCAATAAATTTTCAGGGATGCAACACCAATTCAGCAAAAACTGGCATTTTCTGGCCAGTGTTCTGCTATACAATATGTATTTGTAAACAGTATGTATCCATGCAAGTTACATGGCAGCAATAAGAGTGTATCCTGATTTATAATGGGTTGCATCTCCTGAGAGTTTTTTACAAGTCACTGCCTTTAGAGTGTAAAATCTAAAGAACCTGATCCAGACTGGTGAGAAACATGACACGATAAGTAGGTGAAATTCATATGTATATTTTGTTGACAAATAGCAACAAGCAACAAGTTCTTTGCTACATACGAAGTCAATGCAGACTGCTATGTCGTAGAATAAGTAAGCAGTGGTGTATGTAGGCTACATTATACTTTTGTATTACTATTTACGAGTCACTGTACTTTAGAAGAACATCTGGGGTATTTCCATTCTGTAAAACAGCGATTTATTGTGTTGTTGATCAAAACGAAGGTGATGTTTTGCAAGTTCTTCAAATCGATATATGTAAAGTAAAAGGGGATGCCCTCCGCTTTCGAGCAAAAGACTTCCCGTGAGGGGGTGCATCTCGCGGCAGGGTGCCGAATTCGGCACAACACCTGCCACGCAAGCTAATTGGTTGAGAAGCGTTCAAACTGTGCTGTTATTTCGCCATAACCAGAGCCGTGTAAAATATGGTGTTCTCTCTACATGGCTCTGGCCATAACATCACGGTTTTTTCACAAACACTGTAACACTCCGCTAAGACGCTGTTGCTAAGCAACGACTTTGACAGCTGTAGGAGTCGCTCAAGCCATTTGAACGTTTTTACTTATTACTTTGCACACAAACAGAAAATGGATACTTTTAAGATTACATTTGACCGACAGCCGATTTGGTCAGACTCTGAAGATGAGACTACACTAAATTCCCAAACGGTCATCACCACTGAGCAAGCTTTTCAGTTCCATTCGCCAAACGTGTAGTCTCATCTTCAGAGTCTGACCAAATCGGACTGAGCCATAAAACTGCCTCAATAAAAAAAAACAAAAAAGTTTGCTCAGTGGTGATGACAGCAAGGAGCTGGAGAACGAACCGCTGGCTGTGCAGCGAGTGAGCGGAGTTCGTTACTCTGACGTAGCAACGAGCTGCTTGTTAAGGAACTATATTTGGCGGAAGGAACTGCGAAGATTAAAACATATTAAATGCCACGTTCGCAGCCCAATTAATTTATTTCTTACTTTATTTATTTAACTGTTGTATAAAAGCAACAGAACACTCGAGGTCGTGTGTTATCGCTATAACATCACGGCTGTGATGATCTACTGCGACCAAATCACAATAACACACTCCCTCTGGTGTTCTATTGCTTAAGTATGGTATGCCTGGAACATATGAATGAAAGCCCCACTTGCAAAAAAAAATTGCAAAAAAAAAAAAAATTAAAAAAAAACAAACCCACTTTATTATACGTGACAGTAGCCCCCTACTGTAATGTATAACAAAGTAAAGTGGGGGATTTTTTCAGTTTTGATTCTTTTATTCTATAATTAAAATAGTGACTTTAATATCGAACCAACACATTAATTCAACACACTGTTTAAACAACAGTGCTCCAGCTCTCTATAACGGCATAGTTCATAGAGCACGTTGTCATCCAAATAGAAACGTGTTCTGATATTGGACCAGCACAGCCATGTGCAGTCAGCAGATTTAATTCAGTATGAATTCAATTATGTAATGTATAATCCTTGTAATATGATTTTAATTTATAATTACAAGTATGATTAAATGTTTAAGATGTTAACAAAGCCATTCAGAGTGGTATGATGTGAAATGTTCCGTTCTAGAGTCAGAATTATTCAGTGATGGTGAGAGGAACGAGACATCTAAAGAGTTGAATACCTCTAAAAGCTTTCACACTGATTACATCATTACATGAAGTGATTATGAAAATGCTCTCTGATGTTTGAGACATTGTTCTATAATAGTTCTGAGATAAGCTTTTGGCCTTAAATGTACTTTTTTAAAGTCTATTCACAGTGGTGTGGTTTTGTACATTGGTATATTTATATAATTGGTATACATATGTACAAACTAGTAACCAAAGGAAAGGTTTTTTATTTTTGTTAATTTAGTACTGTTTTACACTTATCAGTACAAAAAAAAACAGTATAAAAACTCAGACGACACATGCCAGGTCACTGGTGGATTTTTATTGTAAATAAAATAGCTATATTTGTGTTGTAGACATCAAATTTTTTAATTACTTTCTTTATGTCATAATGGCTGAAGTATGTAGAAATTTAGAGAAATCTGTGAAGTTCCCCTTTGATAATGAGAACGTTACAAAGTTTTATACATTGAGCAATTCTTTTCAGATTATTTGTGAATTAACAGGGGGCCCCCAGCACCCTCTGATCCCATTATGAAGTATCAGACACAAAAATACCTCTTTTTAAAACACTCAAAGAATACCCTGTCTAAAAAAGTTCATATAAATACACTACTTAAATATTTCTTAAAGCGACAGCACTAATAGATATCCAAAAGTGAACTCAATAATATGTCTTTTGCTGTTCAAGAAAAATAATAAATAAATAAAATTAGGAGGTTACAGCTCTAATGAACATTCTTCATTATTGCTCAACTTTGTCGTATTCAGTTACATTTGGAGCAGATCAGACATTTAAAACATTTAATAAATAGTTTGGTGCAAGGGATCTGTTAAGTTAATAACATTAAAACAGCTCTCATTTATTATTTACCAAAGCCCTTTCTGTATATACATTGGAATGCCTATTACTGTAACTGCTGGCTTTGGGATTGGTTTAAGACATCGTATAAAGTTTCCCTCAGGAATGTAAACATTTAAGAATACAGTATAAGGAAGGTCCAAAGAGTGAGCAACCTATTAAAACAGAACTAATCTTTAAGGACCTCTAAAAGGCTCGCTATTTGAAGTGCAAGAACTAGCAGTGCAACATGTAGGTGGTTCTAGCAAGATGTGTCTGTTACTCTGATAATATATATAGGTGGTATATGGAGGCATTGATTAGTGCTCACAATGGTGTGCCTCGCCATTTTTGTAGTTGTCACCAAAATCAATGCGAGGAACCATTGTGGACACCAGCTTGACCAGTTGCTGGGACCGCTGCTGTCCTGTCTGCAGAACCTCCTCATGGTTGGCCTTCTCTTCACTGCTGTAGTCCATCACGGCCTTGTTGGTGATCAGGGAAAGGGCAAAGACTCTCATTCCACAGTGACGAGCTACTATCACCTCATGGACTGTGCTCATGCCTGAAAGAAGGGAACAGAAGCTTTATAGTAATATGTATATTTTAAAATCTTAAGCTTACAATTCAGTTCCTCATTCTCATAACTACAGAACTTACACATTAGTGTCATTGCTTAGTAGTTACTAATAAATAAGTCTTAATAGTGCTGGGACCACTATTACTTGTTTATCAGTAATTATCAGTAAGGGCCATGATTGATAGAATTTAGCTTCTTTCCTTCCCATTTTGTATGCATGAGCATAATGATTCGCTAATCTTGCACAGGAAAAATGCCACCGGATACAGTATTTTTCATTCTTAATTATAGTGAAATGTTTAGTCATCATCAGGACTTTTCACACATTTGATTCATGACAGATTAAATTTTTCATCATCATCATCATGATGATGATGATGATGATGATGACAGATTAAATTTTTAATACACTGAAACTTTTGCTCCAAAGCACTTTTTATGTAAAACTCACAGGAAGAAGAAATGGATTCATCATGCAGTATCTGCGACAAAGTTGTCAATTTTCTTTTAGCCCATGTGTCTCTAAGCCGCAGACACTGGGTAGAAAAGTTATTTCGCTATTGACTTACTATTAGTGAAAAATACCTGTGAGTTTTAAATAACGAAAACATTGAAAATATTTATCAATTTTTATTGACTTATCAATTTTTCTAAACGCTTATCATCCCAGCCCTAAAGATTAATAACTGAATAATAAGATTAGGATTTAAGGAGGTAAAGGTGCTGTGCCACCATCATCTGCCCATTTCAGAAGTAAAATTATATGACAAAGTTTTTTTTAGTTTCTACACAAAATCGTGTATTTAAAAAAAACAAAATTCCAAATATCTGGCATTCCCAGTGTTATTATTTGTTTTCATATTCATATTTATAAGCCCCCTATGACAATGTGATTCACTGCATTTAAATGACTGGCATAGGTGATGTTACACTGTGGTAGGATGACTTGAGCAATTAAGAGCAGTATTTTTCTATTTAACTTACACTTAAGAAAGCAATCCATGTTTAGAAGCCTACATTTTAGTAGCTAAAGTAGACAAAACTCAATACATAAAACAAAAACTAAAGATTTTGACCAATTTTTACCAATGCTGCACTAAATCTGAAGTCTGACTAGTTTAAAAACCCAAAAAGGGTGGAATGCTGAACTTCATAGTTACCAAATAATATACAGTATCACTGATTATCTTAAACTTGCCTTCAAGCCTGCAATTAAAGGTTAAAATTACACAAGCTGTCCCCACAACTCACCAACAGCATCGGCGCCTAAGCGGTTAAGCATTCTGCACTCAGCAATTGTCTCGAAGGATGGCCCCCCGAGCACACAGTACACACCCTCCCTCAGGAAGTCAGAGTAGCCAAGCTCTGCCCCCACCTCTTGAGCTAGTTGCTGCAGCTTCCTGTCATACGCGTCCGACATGCATGGAAAACGAGTTCCAAACCTACACAGAGAGAGAGAGAAAGAGAGAGAGTGAGAGAGAGAGAAAAATGGGCGTTACGACAGACTTCATAGACATCGGTAAAACATTTCACAGATGGCACACTCTACAATTACTAGCTTAACATGAGCCAGCTTGTAAAAACATTGTCAAATATGGGCCAAGCCCTTGTATCCAATGCAAACAGACACATCCATATCACTCAAGCAGTCAATCAAGATTACACACAATTGCTCACATATTCATACACTATAAACAGGCTGTCTGTAGTCGAGTCAAACCACATTTGCAGTGACACTTTATCAGGTATGAAAACATAATTCAAAGTAACTCACACCCATAGTGGGCACTGAAAAGTTATTTGTAGGACATACTTTGCACATGTATATTGTTAGCCCACAAGAGCAAGATTAACCTACTTAGAAAGAAAACACAGATTTAGGTTCTCTGAGGAACATAAATTCATATGTAAGACACTTTTATACATACTGAGGCTTTTCATTTAAAAAATGTAATTTAGGACTCCTTGATACCATGTAGAAAAGAAAGCGCATATATACCCACTGTCTTTGTTTCCTCACCTGTCCTCATTAGGTCCACATAAGGGATTGTTTCCAGCAAACCCTGGCATGTTGATGTGGTCTTTCATGATCATAACATCTCCAACCTTGTAGTCCTGGTTCAGCCCACCTGCAGCATTCGTCAAGATGACCGTCTCAACGCCCATCAGCTTGAAGATGCGCATGGGCATGGTGATCTAATAAACCAGATACAGAAAGAATTCCCAATAAATTGATTTTAAGTTATCACTGATGTCTGCATTCATTTTCAAGTTCTTACACATTGTATAGCTGATTACACATTTGTCTGTCTGTATGTGTGTATATACGGATAATGTTATGTTTTGTGATTATGTCTGCATTTGTATTGTTTTAATTGAGTATTTTTATGTTTGCTGTGCCAGGGACTACTGATATACACTCACTGGCCACTCTATTAGGTACAATCACATATATCTACAATCACTATCAATTTTATCAGCTCCACTCACCATGTAGATTTGTAGTTCTACAATTAGAAATTGTAGTCCATCTGTTTGTCTGCATAATTTGTTAGCCCCTCCTTTACCTTTTTCATCAGTAATCAGGACCACCACAGAGCAGGTATTATTTGGGGAGGATCATTTTCTTCACGTACACTTGCTGTCCAATCTATTAGACACATTGTTGGTTCACCTTGTAGATGCAGAATCAGAGATGATAGCTCATCTGATGCTGCACAGTTTATCTTAGTCATCCTCTAGTCCTTCATCAGTGGTCAGTTTCTGGGCATTCAGTGCAGCACACCCCTACTACCATGTCAGTGTTGCTGCAGTGCAGAGAACGATCCATTACCCAAATAATACCTGCTCAATGGTGGTTCTCAGGGCATTCAGACCATTGATGAACAGGGTAAAGAAAGCCTAAATAATTATGCACAGAAAGAGAAATGTAATTGTAGAACTATAAAGTGCCCCTGTGTGATAAATGGACTTGTAAAATGTACAGTGAGTGTACATACAAGTGTAATCAATCAAGTGGCCAGTTAGGGTAAAATAGCTAGTATCTAAGTCTGATAGAATCTTTTCTCACTTGAGATGAATGTTTTTGTACTAAAATGTAATCTACAGCAATGCAATCTAGCGAACTACCAATGTAATCTAGGACACAGCATTTACATTTTACCAACGCTACAGGGTCAAATGACTCACACAGTGACAGACAGTGGAGCAACAGTGTCCTCTCTGTAGTTCTGCTAAAATAGCCACTGAGATGGAGAAGTGGCAAGTCCTTGTATCTAATACAAAGGTGAGTGAATGCTGTGTCAGAGCATGGTGACTTTGTGTAGTTAGTAAATGCCACACTGCTCTGTTTAGAGCTAGTTCATGAGAGGTAAACTGAAAGTAAACTGGGATGAATAAAGTCAATGTGACAAAGGTGAGGGCCCTGAGCCAATGCTTAAGTAATTAAGATGCTATAAATGTGTTAGAGAGTACAATGGAATCAGTAGCAGGCAGAACTGTTTTCCACACGGTTAGTGAGTGTGCCTGAAGTACTTTAAAATAAAGGTTTGTAAATGGTTCTTGGCTTAGACGTATGGTTCTATGAAAAAACTCTGATTGGTACAGAACCTAGAAAAAGGTTCTTCACACTTGCAGATCCACTGAAACATTTATTATAGAACCAAAAGTGAGTCTATGAAGAGCTCATTTTGGCACATTTTTTGTGTTTGGCATATTAAACTGTGGGTAATGTGGTTCTTTTGTGGCAAAAGGTTTTGGATCCTGATGTTCACCTTTTGGATAGGATATCCTTCATAGAGGTGGAACCTTCCCCGCATGCAAACACATGGTTTTCCTTTAAGAGTACCAAACACCAACTGGCCAGCATGACCATGCACTAAGGAACACACAGCAAACGATTAGAGCAGTGACATAACACTCATTAAGCAATCAAACATCATAATAAGTGAGGGTTAAAGGTCATTGCAACTGGTTGAGACTAATAAGGTTACTGTTACATATTAGGGCTGCATAACATAACGTTTGTTAATTGTCATTGCAATACTGGCCTCTGCAATATTGGTCTCACAGAAGACAGTAGAGGGGAGCCCTCTAACCAAATCATAATGCATTTTACATGATTTTTGTGATGGGAGCATTTTGACCAATGACAGTACCGGATGAGTGTTGTCATGGTTGTTTTGAAGAATTAAGTGTTGATTTAATCCAGCAAAAGTAATCCAAATTGACCAATGCTTTTTTTAACACATTGCCAGCAAATGCAAAATGCAGAAATATACTTGCATTGCCAATATTCTGTAAGTACAGCCCTAATACATACCACAATCAACAAGCATGCAGATTAGATGTAGTGCAAGACCCCATATCCACCATATTCTTATATCCATATAAGGCCACCTATTAGTGGTCACTTTACAGACATGTGCTATCTCACCTGTGCTTTGGGGGAAATTTGGAATGTCGCTGTATTTAAAAACCTTCTGGTCCTTCAGCATGTCAGCCAAGCCACCCAGGCCTGAGCCGCACACAATGCCCACCAGTGGGCGCACCGGAGCCTGCTCCAGGAGCCAGTCAGCGGTGGCCTTGCACTCCTCATAACCATATCTGAAGCGCAGGGAGGAAATGGAGATAGAGGTTAACACATTGTACTGTAAAACCAGCGGCGTGAGTCTACAAACACAAGGTGTGTCATGAGGAAATAAAGACAGGCTGATGGTGAACGAGATCATTTCAACATATCAGTAGAAAAAAGATGTTTGTTTGAGTCATATGACATGATAAAGGAAAGCACAATGTCTCTGTAAGGTTGTAGAAAGATCAACATGACAAATGATGACCAAACTAGTGCACTGGTGTATTGATTTTATTGTAATTTGTATAGTATAATTTCCCTATATATATCTATATATGTTTATCTATCTATCTATATATATACACACACACACATATATATATATATATATATATATACATATATATATATATATATATATATGTATTTATCACTATATCACATATGTACTCTGATGCAGATGAAATAAATAAATAGATAGTTTGTAACCAATTACAAGTTAGGCAGTTCGTAAACAATTACAGTTAGGCTAATGGATTTACACTAGTTCAAGACACTAAAAAGAGAATGGTTTACTATCCTGGAAGAGTTGTATTTTTAAAGATGTCGATTTTGGCCTCTCACATTCACAAACGTCATTGCCATTATCATTCCTAACGTCATGAAAGTCTAATCAGTATTTTAGCTTTTATGACTAATGTTTACTGTAAACTCTGACAGATAATGGGAAAATAAAGCCATCGCTTACCACCTGAATGCTAGCCAACCTTGTCTATGAGCCTATGCCAATGTTTTGAATACTTTCATAGAATGTTTAGTTTACTCATCAGGTATTAAAATGATTCTACTCATTACTAAAATAATGATTATGGCTATTCACGGTGGCGAAATTGGAGAACTACATGAACAAGGGGCTCCAGTGGAACACCGTGTTAGTCGAGATCAAGTACACAACAATGTCTCCAGTGTTGAATTGATCCGTACAGTGTTGAATTTACCTCTACGGCTTTGAGTATTATGAGTATTATAGATAATGACATAACAGTAAAACTTATATAAGTGGAAAAACTATAGACAACACTGGACAGTGAGTTTACTCAGTTTTGTCAATAATCATGCTAATGTACTATGTTTTTAATCAAGTAAATTTTATACATTACAATTTTTCCTGTGTGAAAGTGGGGGGCTAGCATATTTTTAGTGGTCTGAGATGCTGATGAGAGTGGTGAACGCCCTCCCCCCCTCCCTAGAGGCTTTCTCAGAAACGTGGTGGAAATCACGTCTACGAACCGTTACGTCACACGTGAGTAACGGCATCAGGACCACACTTTGTCACATGTGGTCCCTTTCACTGACAAAAAGCATCTCACAGTAAAGTACAATCTCCACCTATAACTTGCTCTGCTTCTTACCATGCGGATAATAATGAATTTCATGACAAAAAAAAAATATTTATAGAATCGCCACGAACATTAATTAATTAATAGAACGTCTAAGCAGTACATTTGACTAAAATGTCCTTCCGTTTTTGCCATATAGACTTATATAGACTGCATATTATTATATTATTATCGTTATTATATTATATAACTTAATTTACATATTATGTAAAGCTCCTCGGTCTAGCAGAGCGTCTACAGGGCTGACGTTGCATCATCCATCCACGCCAGAGAAGCCTTCACAGCTCATTGCTATTTCAGACAAATATAAAATGACTCACTGTAATTCGAGGGCATTTTATTTACCGTTAAACACCTAAAATACCGACATATCATCACATTTTCTCCTTCTTTATCATCACGTTTGAGGACAGAACACCACCTGCTACAGGCTACGTAGCTAGAGCGAGGCTGATGTTAGCTTCCTATTCGCGGGCTTCTCATTAGAATTTTCCGTTCCACCTTAAACGCTATAGGCGCCTACAACATTTAAGGTGGAAAGGAAAAAGCATCGGGAGGCTAACTTCTAGCTTCATCTACATACACTAACGTTACTCTACGTATGTTTTCTGACACTGTAGTTAGTTAGAATAACGTTACATTTTAGAAAAGCTGCTCAGACTTACCCTGAGGCTGAATCCGGGAACATTGTTGGCTTTTCTGTTAAGCTGAAAAGGCCCAAAATGGACAGGAGTGTCTCCTCAGTAAATAAACGCAGTGCTGAATAAGGTTAACTTGACCCACGCTTCGTCTTTTGGGGACTGGTCAGAAATTCCTCTCGCAGAGAAATTTAAGGCACTTCCGTTTACATCAGATCTCAGCCTTCTGGCTATTGGCTGGGCCCGCGGGTGTTGGCCTGTGAGAGATGCTGTGCTTTTTTTGTGCGTCACTGACGGGTTTTTTCCTTTTTTTCATACCACACATTCAAGGACCACATTGATAGATATCACATATAAACGTTAAAAGAAAAAAACCTAAACATTTCATAGGTTCAGCAGTATGAGTGCAACACAAGGGGTTCTCAAATTAAATAACATTAATAAATACATGCACACAAAAAAGAAATGTTTGGTAATATATTGTTCAGAATAGGCCATATTTCCTGATTAATAAAAGCTTTTATCTTACTCAAGTTCCCTTTTAAAAAACAAAAACAGCGGAGGGGGCTTTAATATTCTATATTTATGTAGAAAATATTATACCAAAATAATGGCAATACTTACCAAAAAATAAATCTTAACATTCACTTTCACTAATACCACATTTGATCATATAAAGGTCCAAAGTTACTAAGTCAACATGCGGCGAGGACATCATTCCAGGAGGTACAATTACAAATTTTGCAATTATCTTTGTCGATATTAAATTTTGATCTTTAGAATTCATTAGAGGGGCAGGTGTCACTCAGCATTTTTAACTGAAGCTACTTAGGAGGAGGGCGGCACGGTGGCGCAGTGGGTAGCGCTGTCGCCTCACAGCAAAAATGGCCTGGGTTCGATTCCCGGCTGGGCGACCAGGGTCATTTCTGTGTGGAGTTTGCCTGTTCTCCCCGTGTCTGCGTGGGTTTCCTCCGGGTACTCCGGTTTCCTCCCACAGTCCAAAAACACGCAGTCAGGCTGATTGGACATGCTACTTTGCCCCTAGGTGTGAGTGTGTGTGTGTGTGACTGTGCTGTCTGCCCTGCGATGGACTGGCGACCTGTCCAGGGTGTATCCGGCCTTCCGCCCAATGACAGCTGGGATAGGCTCCAGCACCCCACCGCGACCCAGAAGGAAAAGCGGTTTAGAAGATGTATGTATGTATGTATGTACTTAGGAGGAATAGGAAAGAAAGCATACCTACGGCATTAGCCTTACCATCGAATTGTCTTTACATAGCAAAGGAAAAACATTATTTGGTAATCAATAATGGTCATTTGTGAATGTGTGTCAGGAAGGTGGGGCTAAACTGACCTGAATTAAATGATATAAAAGATCATAACCACAGTGTTTCAAAAACGATCCGTGCTGTTGAATACTTTCATCATGCTTACTGTATAACTTTAAGACATTTCTTGTATTTAGATGTACAGTAATACTACACGAATTTCTACAGGACTCCTGTCTCTCTTTCAAAACCAAAACATTTCTTGGACACACTACAGTATAGATTACTATTAAACAATAAAACAGGAATATACAGAAGTGAAAGTATTACAGATTATAGAAGTGCTATATTTCACTGAAGGAATCTTATAGTTTCAGTTGTAGTTACAATTTCTTTGATGTAAGGCTAACAAATCACCTGAAGTCTGTAAGTTGTAAATAGCAATAGCAATAAACACTGACAAAAAAAGAGACTACAGAATAAATAAGTGAGCCTTTAGCGTAACTGTTGCCGTTTCTCATCTCAGTTTGATTATTGTTCGAATTTGACCAAAAAAGTTAGATTCATCTGGACTGAGTCAGCTTGACCAATGTTATTAAAAAGAATCATTTCAAAAGATCTGATTCTTTCTCCAGGGGAGCAATGGTAATGAAGGGAGCTCACTTCCTTCATTTCCCCACACATTGTTTGCTGAAGTGCTTCTTGTAAAAAGGCTTCCAAACACTCTAAAATTTGGCAATATTAAAAAAAAATGTTTGTCTCGGAAACTAAGGAAGCAAAAGGCAACCATTGTGACATGAGTAGATTTGTGATGCCATTATTATTTGGCAAGGACAGAATGAACACGCTCTGGCTTACATATATCCTGTGGCCTTGTTTGGTATGACTCCCAGCACTGAGGGAGAGAGAGAGAGAGACATAACAGAACAAAGTGGCCCATTCTATTTTTATAAACAACTAGGCAGTTCCCACTATATTCTTTCTGCATGCTACCTATTCTGTGCTATGCACATTTGTATTAGAGGGTAAAAGATCTTGCCTTCTGTATGCGGATACTTTGAGTAATTTAACTAGGATTAATTCTATACTGAGTGGCCATTTTATCAGAAACACCTGCCATATAGGTGCTCTTTGTAGGTGTACAGGTACTGACTGTAGATCATCTGCACAATTTATCAGCCCCCTTCTATCCTGTCCCTCAGTGGAAATGGACCTCCATAGGACCACCTCTGACCAGATATTATTTGTTGGATGTACCATTCTCAGCACAGCAGTGACACTGACATGGCAGTGTAGGTGGTGCTGGTAAGAATGTATCAGTCATAGCAGTGTTGCTGGGGTTTTTCAGAATGTCTGTATTACTAGTGGGTTAGGTATTGCCCACCAACCAAAAATACCCAGTTAAGTGCCTGCCGTGGCAAAGCAGGAAGTGGTGAATGTCTAGTGGAGATGACTAAAACAAACTGCATCAACAAATGGGCTACAGTCTCTAAGTGTACACCAGAAAGGTTGAGATACAAGGGAGAGGTCTCAAAAAGTCCAGCTGGTGTATGATGTCTGTATCAGAGGTCTTTACATCCAGACCTTGAATCAAGTTTCTGATACTGTATTTGTATTAACTGAACTGTTGATGTAACTGACTGTAGTGATACCTACCTGTGGCTGCAAAATCCAGGAACAGAAACTAGATTCAAGATTTAAAGACTGTTGATTCATCTGTGGGGCCCAGTTGTCCCCAGAACGTTTTGACATCTTGAAGCTGTGGGGGCATTTAGCTGCTCCCCACAAGGAAAAAATGAAGTGTTTTAGTAAAAAAAATTACAGCTGCTAAATATAACTAAAAACTAGTTTAAACGTGCTTCAGGATGACATTTGTCTAATTAAGTTCATTTTAAAATTAATTGTTAAGGTGCACCTATTGCTGACAGAGATGTTCAACTATGTGCAGAAAAATCTCCATAGAAAAGTGATGCCAATGGAATGGGATGCTGTGGAGCAGCTACACACAAGCCTAAGGTCACCATGAACAAGCCAAGTGTTAGCTAGATGGGTATAAAGCACCATTCAATACCTTTGGGATGACTTGGAGTTGGAGTGTTTGTGACCCATAACTAATTATCTAACATCAGTATCTAACCTTACTCATGCTCTTGAGGCTGAATGCAATTAAATCCTCAAACTTACATCTAGTGTAAATCCTTTTCAGAAGAGTAGAGTCTGCTTTTGGTGCATTTCACCCTTCCAACAGAAATAGCTAACCAGGACCACACTCTGACCTCACTGCTGAGTCATTTCTCATTTCCCTTTCATTAACCTCATCAAATAGACTTATTTGCACAAGATTAGGCTTATGTTCATTTAGAACAGACACAGTGTAGTAAAGGAAAGGGCTGTTTTATTAGTTACAAATGAAAGAAGTGTTCCAAAAGACTGTTGTTTTCAAGAACTAACTTTTCCTTAAAAATGTGCCTCCACTAAACCTATTATGTGCAGGGTTGGGCAAGTTAGGTCCTTTTATGTAAACAAAGAGGTGGCTTCTTGAAAAATTGGGGGGTCCTTGGGCTGGATCTGTGGTCAGGACATGCCAATAGTTCTATGTAGGCCTGAGGAGTGTAAGTAGTAATTCAAGAAACTGAGTAACGTTTTTCTTTTTCTTTTTAACACTTTTTTCAATGGGTCACATCTAGGCTTAGAGAGATCATTATGATAGGCTTACTCTACACATTAAGTTGAACACTCCCCCTTGAAAAAACACTGTTAATTCACAAATTAATTTGCTGGGAGGGAGGCCAGCGCACTCTTGGAGATAAAGCCTAGAGCATCTAATCCTTTCTCATGAAATATGTTTGTATAAAGTCTTTCCACATCTAAAGTGACAAATATAGTATGTCCAGGTATACCCTATATGGACAAAAGTATTGGGACACCCCTCCTAATTATTGAGTTTAGGTGTTTCAGACACACTCAGTGCTAACAGGTGGATGCATGTCTTTATAGACAAAAACTGGCAACAGAATGGGTCGTACTGATGAGCTCAGTGACTTTAAACATGGCACTGTCATAGGAGGCCACCTTTGCCAAATTAAAATTTCTGTCCTGCTAGATCTGCCCTTGTCAACTGTAAGTGCTATTATTGTGAAATGGAAGAGCCTAGGAACAACAACAGCTTAGCCATGAAGCGGTAGACCATGCAAACTCACAGATTGGGGCCGCCGAGTGCTGAAATGCACAGGGCATATCCTCTGTTAAATCACTCACTAAAGAGTTCCAAAGCGCCTCTGGAAGCAACATCAGCAACAGCGCATTAGGAGGTTCACAGAATGGATTTCCATGGCTGAGCAGCTACATACAAGCCTAAAATCAAAATGCACAATGCCAAAGCAGAATAAATCTGTTTGGACTTTGAAACAGTACATGTGGGAACAAAACTCAGTCTCTTAGATAAGGCATAGAGTTGATATGTAGTGAATACCTTGTTTGAGAGTTTAATTTCTGGGCTTCCGCCTTTTGGCGGGTATTAGGTCTGCTCCTGGTGACCAGAATTCTTCCTCCCATAACTTGTCTTCCCCTGTCTCTTCCTCTTTGGCCGTTTTTTGACTGATCTTGTCTCCCTAGTGAATGCCGATAACTCCAAGAGAAGTCAGAATCAGTAAGGGGGTTGCTTGCGACCGTGGTGGTATCAGAATGGTGATTAATCTGATGTGTTTCAGTGGGAAATTGAGTATCTATAACGCACAGTATCCGTTCAGCATCTGCTTGTGAAAAGGCAAAAGTTTTAAGCCCATTATACATGAGGGCATCTACAGACCCAGAAGGCAGGTGAAATAAAACGTAAACATCAAGGAGAAAAACAGAGCTCGTCCGGTATCAGACTTAGCTGAGGTCTTGGAGCTAAAAAATAAAATCTAAATGTGAAAAAAGTGTCTGCACACTCAAATATGGGCAAAAATCTTTTAGACTTTCTTCAAGGCATGAATAGGTAACAAATGGTTACAACAGTGCTAAAAGGTGAAGAACAGCACTTAGGTTTAGTGGTCATTTTGAGTGGTCAATAGCATGGCTATATTTACATTGTTGACATTGTGGCCGCTGGTTGCAATCAACACCACTGTAATAAAATCAAAGTCAGTACATTTCTTTACAATGAATCATTTCACATCAAACTGCACTGAATGAGTTTGTTTACTTCTCAATGATTGAATTGTTCAGACATTTTGGAAAATATCACATCACGCATGTAGTTACTGTAGAAATACTCTAAATTTGAAAGTGAAAGTTAATTTTGGTTTTGATTTAAAAAGATTGTATCACAAATATTCTAAAAGTGTAAAAAGCTATAGTTTTAATCATGAAATGTCTGAATGATCTCAATTCCTTTAGGTTTTGAGAAAGATGCCTTCAAAATGTCTTGAAAGGGCTTGTATCTTACATTTTCTACATTACATTTATCCTTTTATGATTTTTCTTTGGTTTCATGTACCAAAAACAGTCATAATGCACTTTTTACATGACCATTTTCTAGCCTCTCTTTATCCCCTACAATTAAACAGGCTATTTTAAGCCACCTTGAAAAAGCCTTAAAATCTGTCCTTTGTATTCTTTTCCTTATGATTCTACTCTCACAAATTTGCAGCACTACACCTTCTATGGAGTTTGAGTTAAAAGCACAAAACCTTAGAGGTTACTAGGATGCTTGTGCTTTGTTCCACAGGAATGAATGGGGGGAATGC